>NW_004444020.1:8719938-8768522 GCF_000243295.1 Trichechus manatus latirostris
TCTCCTGTTTTTCTTTTGTCAGTCTGGCCAGTGGTTTGTCAATTTTGTTGATCCTTTCAAAAAACTTACTGTTGGTTTTGTTGATTCTTTCTATTGTTTTTCTGTTCTCTATTTATTTCTGCTCTGATCTGTATTATTTCCTTTCTTCTGGTGGCTATGGGCTTTTTTTTTGCTGTTCTCTTCTTATTTGTCCGAGTTCTGTAGCTAATGTTTTGATTTTGTCCCTTTCTTCTATTTTGATGTGTGCATCTACTAGTATAAATTATCCTCTGAGAACTGCCTTGGCTGTGTCCTAAATGTTTTGGTATGATGTATTTTCATTCTTGTTCGATTCTGGGAATTTTTTGATTCCATCTCTGATTTCTTCTATTACCCAGTGGTTTGTAAGCAGGGTGTTATGCAGTTTCCATGTAATTGATTTTTTTCCTTGCTCTTCCTGTTGTTAATTTCTATCTTGATGGTGTTGTGATCAGAGAAGATACTTTGTATTATCTCAACATTTTGGATCTTGTTGAGGATTGCTCTGTGGCCTAAGATGTGGTCTTTCTGGAGAATGTTCCATGTGCCTTGGAAAAGAATGTGTATTTTGCAGCTGTTGTGTGTACTGTTGTATGTATATTTATGAGGTTAGTTGGCTGATTGTGCCCTGTAGGTCTTTTGTATCTTTGTTGAGTTTCTTTTTAGAGTTTTGTCCTTTACCGAGAGTGGTGTGTTGAAGTCTCCTACTATTATTGTGGAACTGTCAATTTCTCTTTTAAGTGCTGTTAGAGTTTGTTGTCTGCATTTTGAAGCCCTGTCATTGGTTGTGTAGATGTTTATTATGGTTATGTCTTTATGATGGATCGTCCCCTTAATCATTATATAGTGTCTTTCTTTGTCTTTTATGGTGGATTTTGTCTTAAAGTCTGTTTTATCTGAGATCAGTATTGCCACTTTTGCTGTTTTTGGTAGCTGTTTGCTTGATATATTTTTTCCATCCTTTTATTTTTAATAAATTTACATCTTTGTTTCTAAGGTGTGTCTCTTGTAGATAGCATATTGATGGATCCTGTTTTTTTATCCATTCTGTCACTCTCCATCTCTTTTTGGGTGCATTTAGGTGATTTACATTCATTGTAATTACTGATAGATGTGAGTTTATTGCTGTCATTTTGTAGTGCCTTTTTTTTTTTTTTGATGTTGACATTTTCTTTATTTCTCTTACTCTCCTGTGCTGAATTCCTTTTGTTTGTGGATTTTTTTTTCATTTGTTTTTGTAGGTTTTGTTTTTATGAGACTCCATGTTTTTCTTCTTTATTTTGATAAGTAGGTTTGTTAAAGTTCTTTGTGGTTACCTTGAAATTTACCCTTATCTTCCTAGATTTGTACCAGACTATTATTACTTGGTATCGCTTGCCTTCCTCTCCATTAGAGAGTTCTATACCTACACTGTTTATTCCCCCTTTTATTGTTCGGATGTTGTTGTCATTTGCAGATTAACCTCTCTGGTTCCCTGTTGTAATTCTTTTGGTTTTGGATAGTCCTTGAGAGTTCATTTCCTAGGTTGGTATCTGGCTGGTACGATCCTACATCCTAGGTTCAGCCTGTGGTCTGGTGTTGTTTGTTCTCAGACTGAAGGACTCCCTTTAATAATTCTTGTAAGTTTGGTTTGGTTTTTACATAGTCCCTTAATTTCTGTTTATCTGGAAATGACTTAATTTCACCATCATATTTGAACGAGAGTTTTGCAGGATATTTTATTCTTGGCTGGCAATTTTCTTCTTTCAAGGTTTTATATGTGTCATCCCACTGCCTTCTTGCCTGCATGGTTTCTGTCAAATAATCCGAGCTCAGTCTTATTGTTTCTCCTCTGTATGTGACTTTTTGTTTTTCTCGAGCTGCTCTCAGGATTCTTTGTTTGCCTTTGGTTTTAGCTAGTGTGTCTTGGTGATATTCTTTGAGGTCTATCCTATACGGGGTTCGTTGAGTTTCTTTGATGGTCAGCTTTTCTTCTTTCACTATATCAAGGAAGTTTTCTGTCAGCAGTTCTTCTCTGATCCTCTCTGTGTTTTCTCTTTTGTCCCTCTGTTCTTGAACTCTGATCACTTGTAAATTTTTGCTTTTGATTGTATCCCACATAATTCTGAGGGTCTCTTCATTTTTCTTTTGTCTTTTCTCTGATTTTTCCTCAAACAGAGTTGTATCCAGGTGTTTGTCTTCAATTTCGCTGATCTTGTCTTCCATCATTTCAAACCTGCTCCTCAGACCTTCTATGACACTGTCCATTTCTGAAATCTTGTTGTTTATCTTTTGAATTTCTAATTGTTGTTTTTTGTATGGTTTCTAGTTGTGACTTTATTTTGGCATTTTGTTCCTGTATAATTTTCCTGAATTCTTCCCTTTTTGTCTTTATTTTCCATGAATCTGTCATTTTTGTCTGATTTTTGCTTCAACTCTTGGATAGCTCTGAATATTAGAGATTTGAATTCCCTATCAGGTAGTTCTAGTGCCTTTTTTTCTACTGGAAAGTCATCGATGTTTTGTTTTGGAAACCTACTGGAACCATCCTGTCCTGTTTTTGTACATGTTTTGATATTTTCTGCTGTCTTTGGGACATTCAGTAGTTATTTTCCTCATTCACTGATTGTAGATTTATTTGTTTTGTCCTGCTTTTTTGTTTTATTTGGTTATGTCTGAGCGGTGGGCTGTGCATTCTTTGTTGCTTGCTTATCTGTAGGCATGATACTTTTCGCCTCCTTCTCCAATGGGCAGGGTCCGTAGCTCAGGTATGGTACAGCAGGGTAGGTTAGTTGCTGGAATGGGTTGTTTGTGGCATGTACTAGGGCCGACAGGGTGGGCCAGGAATCAGTGCAGGGCAGGTTCCCACAGGCTGTGCCTGTGCTGTTTGTTGGTGTGACGTTCAGCACATGGTGCAGGTAGGCAGGAAGGAGGGGGGCGATTGTGATGTGTGGAGCTAAGATGGGTATGGTAGTGAGGAGAGAGGAACAGGAGCCAAAAACATACAAACAGAAAAGAGTGCTAAGGGGGCTTGCTGTTGGAGTGGAGAGATGAGAGACTGATAAATGGAGGAAAACAAAAACAGAAAAAAAGAAGAAAAAGGGTAAAAGAAAAAATGAATAAATAAAAATTAGAAAAAAAAAAGAAAAGCAAAACTCTCAGGGATTCCACCTGTGTCACTGCGAGGACGAGTAGTAGCTCCCAGGCTGTGAAGTACTGCCTGGCTAGAAGGGGTAGAGGTGTCATAGAGCTCCAGGTATTCAGGAGAGAAGAAGAGAAGGTAAGTATAGAGAGATGAGAAACTGCAAAATGGAGAAAGAGAAGAAGGGAAAAAGAGAGAAAACAATACAAAGAAACAACCACAACCCCCCCCAAAACAAAACCAAAAACAACCAAAAAAAGAAATGCTCTCAGGAATACCACTGCACTTCTGCACAGAGTAAGTAGTAGCTCCCAAGCCACACAGTACTGCCCAGCTAGAAGGGGCTCCCAATCCAAGAAAAGAAAAACAAACAAACAAATAAAAACAGAAGAAATCAAAACAAACAAACAAAAAACCCCAAGGAGTCTGAGGAATACTAACACACAAGAAAGAAAGAAGAACCTGTCAAAGAGGATGAGAAGGAGCAGTCGGAAAAGTAGGAGGAAACTAGGAACACATGCTGAAGCATCCCTGGAGCAAAGGGAGTAGCCAGAAGCATAAAAAGTTACCAGATCCTAACCCAAGCTCTTTTTTATTTCTATGTAAAGAGTAGTTCTGGGTGATGAGAAAGTAAATATCTTTTTGGAAATTTATTAACTCAAAACCAGGAGCTTAGAGAAGAGCGTTTGGGTGAGGGAACACATAAGCCATCCTCCAGTGGGAGCTAAGGAGACTCCTTTGTTAACCAAAAAAAAAAAAAAACCAAACCCATTGCTGTTGAGTTGATTTCGACTCATAGCAACCCTATAGGACAGAGTAGAACCACCCCATAGGGTTTCCAAGGAGTGCCTGGTGGATCCGAATTGCCGACATTTTGGTTAGCAGCCGAACTCTTAACCACTACACCACCAGGGTTTCTCCTTTGTTAACACCAACTACAAAAAATATAGGGACAAGAAATGAGTGATGGGGAATTTCAACTAGATCTGATCTTGAGCCGCTCAAGGTCAAGGCATGTGTCTTACTTACCAACCTATTCCCAAACCTAGGTCAAGGCACGTGTCTTACTCATCAACCTATTCCCAAACGTAGCACAGAGCCTGGCTTTCTTCACTCTTTCCACAAATCTTTCTTGCACACTTATTAGGTGCCAAGTACATAGCAGGCATTTTAGATAAAGAGATAGAGATAGATAGAGAGTATACTGGTAACTCAGTGGTTAAGCATTTGGCTGCTAACTGAAATGTGGGCTGTTCGAACCCACCAGTGGCTCTGTAGGAGAAAAGACCTGGGAATCTACTCCCATAAAAATTACAGCCTAGGAAACTCTATGGGGTGATTCTACTCTGTCACATGGGGTTACTATGAGTTGGAATCGACTAACTGGCAAACAACAACAAATATATATATATATATACTATTTAAATATTATGTTCTGAAAATTGTGCATCTAAAAAACTCTAGATTTTCCTGACTGACACTTTTAGCCCCCAGAAACCATGGGAAGAAGAAGAAGAGGGAATGTGTTTAGAGGTAAAAATATTTTCTACTTGCGAATGGAGGAATCCAAGACTTTGAGCAAGTCTTGAATTATGTGATAATGAAAATACTTAACAATGGAAAAACTTGTGTTGTTGTTGTATGGATTCATACAACTAAAACTGTATCTGTGAACAATTAGAAAATAAAATGTAGAGATATCTCTAACTAAAAATTTCGAGGATGAGGGCATGAGGTTGGATGCGTCCCTGAATGAAGCCAATGCCCTGAGTCTTCCAGGGACTGCTCTAAAGTCACAGTGACCATATTGATTCCTTTGTCCCACCAAGTGAGACTCAACATGGGCCCTGGATCTTTGTCAGTGGAAAATAAACTTCCCTCTGTGACTCATTTTGGAAATAAGAGAAGATGAACTATATAATAAAATTTAACCAATTGCTGTCGAGTCAATTCTGACTCATGGTAACCCTATGTGTGTCCGAGTAGAACTGTGCTGCACAGGGTTTTCAATGGCTGATTTTTCAGAAGTAGTTTTCCAGGCCTTTCTTTTGATGTGCCTCTGGGTTCAATCGAACCACCAACCTTTCAGTTAGTAGCTGAGCACATTAGCTGTAGGTGCCACCCAGGGACTCCATGTAATAAAATTTTCTATAACTATAAAATAGCTACATAAAATATAGAACTAGGAGTTATATATGATATAGAGCTATAAAATAACATCCCCTTTGGAGATTCTGGGAGCAGCAAGAAAGAAACCTTACAGGTAGCATGCTTAGGGTGGCTGAAAACATACTAGAGTGTTCCTGTGTCCACAGGAACCCTCCAGGTTGGCTGCAGCCTGTGAGAGCTTATTAGGATGCAAAGCAGTAATGCAGGCTTGTTCATTGTGCTTGTTTCACCTCTGTCCCCTCAACTCTGCCTAGGCCCATCCGTACGTGTGAAAGTGGAGATTGTTATCCTGGCTACAGAATTCCATTCCTTGTATGTTTTCTTTTGCCCTTATCCTCACATTTCTTTGAATGTCCTTTCATGGGATGCCTTGATCTGCTCCCACAGAAATGCAATTATCAGAAATCAACCTCTCTTACCCATTTCTGCCCTAAGCAGCTTTTGCCCACTGGTGAATTTCACATTGTTCTGTTAAAGTCAGCAACTAATACTAATAACAATAAAATATGTTTGTATATTTTAGATGACTTTTTCCACTGGGGACTTCCTGATGAAAGCCAGGCGCTGAGCAGAGCGAGGGTGTATATGAGCTGGAAATAGAGAGCAAGGAAGAGACCTGGCTGGCTGAAGCCTTTCCTTGACAGCTAATTTCCATTTTTTGGTATCAAGGGGTCTGTGCCAGTAATTGGCATGCAGATTGTGTCTGATGGGCCTGTTATATAGAATAAAGGAATCTGCTAGTTAGAATAAACCAACCCCAGGCTGATGGATGGGGCATAAGGAGGTCATTGCAAAAGAGAAATTGTGTGTGTGTGTCCCTGTGCGTGTGTGTGTTTCACAAGAATTCCTACCCCCCTCCCTTTTTCCTCTTTATTGAGCAAACTCTAATCTTTCATATTGCATTGAGACAAATGTTGCTCCGTTTCTCTCCTTCTCTCTGTTTTTTCCTTCAAGGGATATTTGATGGAACCTACTGTAGGTTTTAATAAAGGTGGGGGCAAAGGAGAAATTAAAGCAGTGTCATGGTTTGTTAGCAGCCCAGGATCTTCCAGGATGGTCCCAAGCTACAAATTATAGTCTGGAATTAATTGGCAGAAGGTAGTAATCCTGTCCATCATCCTTAATCCAAAGGCGTGGGTGGAAGCAGCCATGGGAGATCAACAGCAAGATGTGTGCTGTTAGCCATTTCCCTTTTGCTTTGTCTAGGTCACTGGTCAGCTTAGTTGTTTAACTGACCCCTATCCCACTAGTGTGTTGATAAGATACGAGTTGTGCAGTTTGCTATTACTTTGAAGGCTGTTGTTTTTGTTGCCTTGTGCTGTTTAGAGCAAGGTTTAAATAAATACAGAAACATAGGAAGAGCCAATTAACTTCTGCTTACCTACCCCTGGTTCCTGCCCTCAGATTGTAGTAGATGATATTGACTCTTGCTTGGCTTGTCTGGAATGTGCCCAAGCATTGGTCTCAATAGCGTTTAGACAGCTCGGGAAGTCTTGTGCCATCAGCCAGTGCTTAGCTTTCTCTCTCACTTTCTCTCTGTCAGACACATCGGTCTCTGGGAGTTTTTGTTTTGTAATCGAAAGAGCATAGAGAAGTATTTGGTGGCAGGAGAGGGTAAAAAGAGAATGAGAGGGTGGTATGGTGTCTGTTCAGGTTCAGCTCAACAGACTAGGGGTGAGGCCCTGTGGGCTGGGGGTGGGGTTCTAGGAGTAGGAGGTGATACAGCCACTTGGTGAGACTCTGGGAGCACGCAGAGCTGCTTTGGGACCTGGGTGATGGGGTAGGGCACAGCTGGAGAGGAGCCCATTTCCCCACCTCTGCACTGGGCTCAGCCCTGTTGGGGTGCCCAAGGATGGTGGATTTGGGTACACCTACCTGAGCACTGTGGCATGGATGGTGACATTCTCCTGATGGCTGACTGAGGTGAGCCTCCTGCGAACAGCTTTGTATGCAGGAGATTTGGACAAATGTGGGGTAAAGCGAAAGGGAGAGCTGATTCCCAGTGACAACAGCATAGACAGGGGACTCACAGAAATAACTGGGTGCCCTTTGTTTTTGCCTGGGGGGTCTGGATCCTGCTGTATTGTTGGTAGATTATTAAACCCAGCTATTTGGGCTGGACAGTCAGAAGCCAAAGTTGATGTTCTAAGTTTCTAGGCCACCCTCCCACATGGCAGAGAAAAGAAAAGAAGGCTACAATTATAGCGAGCACTTGTCAGAAGTGCGGCGTCCCTTTCTCACCAGGTGTCTTCCAGCAGGGTTGCTGTGGGCACCGCATCTCACTGCGTCCCTGGAGGATGCATGCTCTGCATTTTATACCCCAGGCTGGCCTCTGCACAGGGTGTCTCCTTCTTAAACGTTCCTGTCCTTTCTGTTCCTGGGGCATTGAACGCCATAAACAAAGCTCCTTGGGGTTCAGGCTGGACTCATTTGGGGCTCTATTGCTATTTCTTCATGTTTTTCTTCATTATCCTCCTGCCTGCCATGAATTTTGGTAACTCTAGACAAGTCCATGATTGTTGTTGTTGATGTGTGCCCTCAAGTCAATTCCGACTCATAGCGACCCTATATGACAGAGTAGAACTGCCCCATAGGGTTTTCTAGGCTGTAATCTTTGCGGGAGCAGATTGCCAGGTCTTTTCTCCTGTAGAGCTGCTGGTGGGTTCTGACCTTTTGGTTAGCAGCCCAGTGCTTAACCATTACGCCACCAGGGCTCCTTGGGCCAACATTAAAAAAAACAAACCCATTGCTGTCAAGTTGATTCTGACTCATAGTGACCCTATAGGAGAGGGTAGAACTGCCTCATAGGGTTTCCAAGGAGTGGCAGGTGGATTCAGACTGCTGACCTTTTGGTTAACAGCCATAACTCTTAACCACTGCACCACCAGGGCCAAGATTAGCCTACGGGAATTAGAGGAACCTTTCTGTACCTTTGTGTAAGTTATAAAAAGATACCCCTTCCATGGGGGACGGAGCCCCATGCTTGATGCATAGCTCAGTGAATGAAGCACAGGCTGAATTTAAACTCCCAGTTGCCTTCGTGGCCAGGTGCCCTTGTATGGAACAAACTTGAAGGGGTGTTAGTCCCTTCTGCCTTCTCACTTGTCAGGAGCACTACCGTTGGGCATATGATCACTATTCCTCATTTTCAATATGATTTTCTTACTGCCTACTTTGAGTTTTATTAATTTCTACCAAAGATTATCTTCATGTCCCCATAATTATATACTTTTTCTTAAAATTGTGACAAATATTTATGTAACAAAAAGTTTGAAATTTCAACAATCTTCACATGTACAGTTCAGTTACATTAAATATGTTCATCATACCTACTGTTCAATCATCACTGTTCAGTCATCACCCATATCAGTTCCCAAATTTTTCCATCACCCTTGACAGAAGCTCAGTGTCCCCTAAATAAGTATGCACCTTTAAGGTATTGCTTCCTAAGGGCATAAGTTTTTTACTGCTTCAGCCCTGTGGCCAGTCAGATTTTAACTGAGAAAACAAAACCACTTCAGTTATTGCAACAAAAGGACTTTAGCAGAGAATTGTTTAAGCAGGTGAGAGAGGAGCTGAAAAGACAGAGGATGAAGCAATCCAGAAAGTAGAATAACAATAACACATTCTTCACTTATACCCACATTTGCAAACCTAAACACACTCACACATATACAGACACACATACAAATATAGGCCAGCATATGTGTCCTCCAGAATATGCACGCGCTCATTCTCAATCAACACACCTATACACCTACACACCAACATGCCTGTCCTCTCCCTTCTACCAACAGCAGGAAGCTGCTTCCACCTCTAGGTTGGAGAGACAAAGGGAGGAGGTGGTGTTACCAGGGACAGTCATCTTGCAACCCTGAGACATGAGGACCAGAAGCCAACAAGCTAAGGATGGGAGCATGGCAAGATAGAAAGCTTTTGGTTCCTTGATGAAACCATTCGTCTCTGCTAAACCAACTCTAAGATCACCTTTCTCCCATCTTCTTGTTAGTAAATAATAAATAGGGATATTTGTTTGATGGAGCCCTGGTGGTACAGTGGTTAAGTGCTTGGCTGCTAACCAACAGGTCTGCAGTTTGAACCCACCAACCAGTCAGTAGTAGAAAGGATGTGGCAGTCTGTTTCTGTAAAGATTACAGCCTTGGAAACCCTATGGGGTGGTTCTACACTGTCTTGTAGGTTTGCTGAGTCAGAATCAACTCAACAGCAACAGGGTATTTGTTTGAGTCTGGTAGATTTTCTGTTACTTATAGCTGAATCCATCCTGATGCAATATTTATCCAAATCCTAAATAATCCATTTACGTCAATAACTGCATCACGTTGAATAACTACACTTATATTCAATTTATGCTTTGAAGCAATAGTTGGCTGACTGAGGAAACACGACAACTAGATACTTCCCCAGAGGCCCATGGGGGCAAACTGGAGGGCATGGTCAGTGATTAGAAGGGAGCTGGGCATGAAGCACTGGCATTCAGTTCCAGGTTCTTGCGCTAGATGCCACCATTGTGCAGTTCATTCAGCAAACCTGGCCGCTGTTCCTGCCAGGAGTCCCGGAGGAAGTTATTTCCATTTCCTCCTGGCCAGCACTGGACACAGGACTTCTTGATTGGCCCATGCAATATAAATACACAATTATGGTCTTTATCCTGGAAGCTCCCTCGAGTCTTAAACTCAACAATGCACTAAAAAATCTCTTCTCTGTTCTCTCTCGGGTTTACGATATCAGGGCGGTGAGTTAATGAAAAAAGAGATTCCTTGAGGCAAGGTCCCATTTTCTGTCTCTTTACCGACGATTTTCAGACTGGGGTTGGTTTTGCTTGTTTGTTGTGAACTGCAGTGTAGTACATCTGTGGGAAAGTGTACCTTGCAGATGTGACAGTGCAAATATTTGTTGTAATAAGAGTTGTTTAAAAGTGGGTTTATTTTGTCCACCTGGTACGCTCAGTTCTGGTAGACACAAGCTAGGTTCAAATACCCCATAAACTGGTGGAAACTAGTCTCACAACAACCAGAGAATAAACAGTTTTGGATGGATTTTGTCTTTTCTTTCACCTTTTTTGTGTTATAAAGCATTTTATGTTTTGTCTTATACAACAACTTTGCAACCACTTTTGCATCTTTTTAGTTCAGGGCACAAAAGTTCTAAGGTTGATATAATTCATCATCATCATCATTGTTACCATATTCATTGACATTTCACTGTGGCCCAGGACCAGTTGTTTGCTGGACTGTCAGAGGATGCAAGCTCTGGCTGGCTAGCTGTTGTTGAAGTTACCCCTGCCCTTAGCGCCCCTCGCCCCTGCCCCGGAGGGGAGATAGTCACAAGCATGGGAGTATGAATGCACACACACCTATGCATGCACTCATATTAGTACACACATATTCCTCGCCTACACCCACATTTACAAACGTAAATACACACACATCTAGACACACATACAAATATAGGCCAACATACTTGTTCTCCAGAATATGCATATCCTCATTCTCAAGCAACCCACCTATATACTTACATACTTACACATCAATATACCTGTTCTCACACTCCCTTCCACCTGACCATGCACACACACACACACACACACACACATACCTGAGAACACACATGGTTAGATGCGGCACAGACCACTGGCCCTCTGTTTCATCAGGGTGTGTGATAAGCCAGTGTTGTCTCTTGGGTCAGTTTCCCTGGAAGCACATTCTGAGATGAGAAGGAATGTACAAGCCATGTATTAAGGAGCCTGTATTAAGGAGTTCCTCCTGGGGGAGACAAGTAAGGAAGTAGTGCAGGGAGACAGGGAAGGGGAGGAAGCCAGGAAAGGGGGAGATTTTAGGTGAAGTCATGGCCTCAGCCAGATCCCTCTGGGCATAAATTACCATCATTTTGTTTCTCATCCAGGGGAGGGAGCTGGGCTTTCATACTCCTGCACCAGTCATGCAATGGCTCCAGGCAGTTCTCTCTATCTCTGGTTGTAGGTAAAGACTCTAGCAGCCCAGGGGCCTTCCTCTGAGACTGCAGTGTGAGAGCCCTTAGGAACAAAGCACAGGGAATCTGTGGGGTACACTCAGAACAGGCAAAGAGGACAGAGGGGATGTGGGTTGGGTACTGTGTATGTGTGTGTTTGTGTGTGTGTGTAGGGGTTGGGGGAGTGGGAGGCGGCGGCAGGGAGCTCTGGGTGTGGGCGCAATTCTTTCAAGGAGCATAGGGATGCTCCAGGGATGTGGGGAGGAACAGAGCCTGTGGGTGCTAGTCCTGGCCCAAAAAGACCACCTGAGCAGTGGCTGGAAGAGGTAGCTCATTGAGCGTGGACCATCAGCAGAGGCTGTTTGCTCTCCAGGAGTCTTCATGTTTCCTTGGCCAGGATGTGAGAAAGATAAAGTCAATCTTGCCACCAGCTGCAACTTTGTGGACGTGGGGGATGGGGTGGGTATCAGGGAAGATCTCTGATTTAATCTGGGAGAGACAAACTGAGGTTCCAGGTAGTCAGCAATTTTCCCACCCTCTGCCTTATACCCAGGTGTAGTCCCAGGGCCTCCCTCCCTCTCCTGCATCTAGGTGACTGCTGCAGAGAACTGGTTTAGCTGGTACACTCATTGGGGGAGGGTTGGGGAGAGTGGGGCTGGGGTTTGGGAGTTAGGAATGGGGGGAGCAGGAACTAGAGGGTGGGGAGGAGACTTCTTCAGTTGCTTGTCAGCCTCTTTGGCCAACTGAAAGTCATTTTGTATGTATAACATAGCAAAATCCTCCAACTCAGGGCCTGGGAGCAGGGAGTAAACATTTTCTTAGAATCCCTCTTGCCGTGGAGTCGATTCCGACTAATGGTGACCCCAGGTGTGTCAGAGTAGAACTGTGCTCCATAGAGTTTTCAACGGCTGATTTTTTGGAAGCAGATCACCAGGTCTTTCTTCTGTGGTGCCTCTGAGTTGACTTGAACCTCCAACCTTTTGGTTAGCAGCTGAGACCTTTAACCATTTCCACCCCTCTTTCAGGTATTATTTCCTTCATTTTTCAAATGAGGTAAAGTGAGTGGTCCAAGGTCACACAGCAGTACAGGATGGAATTGGAGTTCAAACTCACATCTGTGCTCCTTACAGCTGAATTGTTTCAGGGCCGGGGAGTGGGTGTCTTCTGGGATGGAGGCAGCAATAGCAGCAGAGAAGGAGTAGAACCCTGACCCTAAGCGTGGTGTCCTAACTGGCCAGTCTAGAGAGAACCTGTCAAGCCCACCCAGAGTCCCTTCCCTCACTGTGAGAGGATGACTGGGCCTATGTCTCTCCTGGCGTGGGCTGGCCTGGTAATCTCCTGGTAATAGACACTTGAGGATAAAAAAGGAAATAATCTTCCATGAACGAAGAATAATTTTCAGGGACTGGGCAGGTTAAGGAGTCCTGGTGGCACAGTGGTTAAGAGCTCAGCTGCTAACCAAAACATCAGCAGTTCAAATCCACCAGCCACTTCTTGGAAACCTATGGGGTCAGTTCTACTCTGTCCTATAGGGTTGCTATGAGTCGGAATAGACTCGATGGCAAGGGGGTACGGGGCAGTTTAAATCCATATTTTAAAATCACTTATTTGCAAGAACACAGTCCTGCTAAAACAGAAACAAAATAGTCATTAGTGAACAGAATATCTAACATCTCAGTTTGAAGCACTGGTTCAGGGCTGTCCTTTCAAGAAACGATAAGAAATTTCTTTCTCTCAGTCTGTATGACTGAAAAGGTCACCAGAGTGGGCCCTTCCAGAAGAAAGGAAAGGCCTGCACAAGAACAAAGTCCAGCTTAAACTTTAAGATGCAAAATTCACTTGTGTACAAAACAACAGTTTCTCAGCTTCAAAAATTAAACTTTACCTGTATAATGGGAAGGAGCTGTTGGCAGCTTTAAAATATAGATTTTCTCTGTTGCCCCACTTTCAAGCAAGACTGTTCATGGTCCTCAGTAAATATTTGGTAATTTGGTTAATTTTGACATTAACATTGCAGCTTTTGAGGACTGATTCCTCAAATAATGGGAGGTTGAGAATGAGGAATTGACCACCTGGTGATCCTTGCTCTGCCCATCAGGGGATCAATGATGAAGAATAGCCATATATTCCAAGCTTCCAGGCTTTTTGAGAATCAGGGTGTGAATGTAGAAATTTACATATTTAAAAGAAAATATTTTACTAAATTTACATGCATTTTAAAAGTTTGTTTTTTCTAGTTAAACTTTTTATTTTGAGGTAATTACAGTTTCACATACAGTTTAGGAAATAATACATGCATTAAAATTTTTCTGTGCATATTTTCTTCATTTCATAATGCTTATGAATGCTCTCCTACTTCCTCTTTCTGGTTAATAAGGAATCATGTAGAGGGTGAAGCATATGGTATCGTAGCACCCTGAACCCTGAGCTGCTCTGCACCAACCCACCAGGCACAGAAGTAAATGGCTATGTGTTCTTATCCCCAGTTAATGTCATAAGGGAAGAATTTAGCCACATATTTCAGAAGTCCAGGTAGTAATGAAATTCACTTTGGGTTTGCACCTTACAAATGACCATGAAACAAACCATAAAAAAATCAAAAGAGGGTGAAATAGCATATTTATTCCTGTAATGGAGGAGAAATATATTTGTGATATTTAAAGCAATAGAAGATATCATCAGAAACAAGGTGAATCAAACCAATTTTAAAATAATTTTAACTTTTGGTACCAAACAAAGCACTAAATGAAATGAAAAAAATTAAAAAAATTAATTATTATGAATGAAGTTTACAGTCCAAAATAGATCAAGATTTATGCAAATTTATGCTTAAGATCTGGACTCTACTTGACAATTTATCAAAAGATATGAACATATTGTTTACATATAAAGAAAGGCAAGTAATATCTTTTATTAGTATCAACTTTACATTTATAATGTCCTCATATCATCATAGTGGATATATTTGCTGTATCTTAATGTCTTTTTTGTTTACAAATAGGAAACAAGCATGTGAAAAAATATCCTGCCTGAATAACAATGGAATAAATACAGATTTGAACAGCTATGGAGTACCAACTATTAATAAAAATAAACAAAATAGATAAAATCCATTATATTAGGTTCTGCATAGAAAATCCACATACGTTGCTGTCACTCTGTAAATTGTTCCTATTTTTCTGAAGTGCTAGCTGGCAATTTGTAGTAATAACTATGAAAGCATTCATACCCTTTGACTGGATAATCCCACTTTTGGAAATATATCCTAAGGCAATAATAATAAAAAAACTCAGCCATTTATACAAAGATATTTATGGCAGCATGTTCATAATAGGGGAAGATGAAATGTGGCCACATGGCCCAGTGAGGGGGAATGGTAAAGCAAACCATGATGTCTCAGAATTCTCCGTGGCCACTAAAATTGAAAAGGATATGAAGTGTGTGAAATTTCATATGTGAAAATGTGTATACATCACAATGCAAAATGCAAGCAAAGCAGAATGCAGAATGGAATATGTACTCTTAAAACTTTATATAAATGGTATTTGTGCTTTGACAAATCTGGAAAAAATGTAGATTGGTGTTGTAAATAGCTGGAAGCTTTAATTCATGGGATATTTTTTCTATAAAATTATTTATCTAAATATTTATCAAACATCTACTATTTGATGAAAAAATGAAATAATGGTTAAAAGTTCATTACTTGTGCAATCCTAGTAGCAAATTCTTTTCTAATATGTACAGTGTTTCTAGCTTCCCCTGGGGAGGGGAGAGTTGGAGAGCTGACCTCACTATTTCTCCAGCTGGGTCATCAGCTGTGGTAGGGTCTTGCTGCCTGCCCAGGAAGCCATCATAAGGATCTTGGATGGCAGAAAAGGTCCCCTTTCCCTCTCTGTTCCAGATAGTATATTCTCACTTTTCCCTGAAGTGATTTCATTCTCTGAACCTTGAGGGATAGTTAAGTAGTGAGCCACCCCAGAGTGCAGAGGATGGATCTAAAACAATATAAAGTGGAGAAATGTTCAGGGTTGGGTGGGTGAGGATCGGACTGTATGCCCCTGGTCTAGCAAATTTTTTGCCTTATACCTTATAGTTTATACCTTATACCTTATAGTTTGCTCTTAAGATACTTTTGGCTGCAAGTTCCAGAAAATATTGCTTCAACTGATTTAAAAAATGAGAAAGAATTATTATCCCTTATAACACGAAGCCCATAGGTAGGGCAGCTCCAGACTGGTTACTTCCATGACTCTAGGTTCTTTCCATTTTTCTATTTGCCAGTCTCAGAAGTGTCAACTTTGTCCTCTACTGGCTCTGATCATGGTCTCAAGGTGGCTACTGTGATTCCAGTCCGTAGATATGGTATCTAATAGCAGAAGGATTGTCTTTTTCTCTCTCCTTTGAAAAGCAAGGAAACTTTTCCCAATGTCTCCCCTCCCACTTCCTCATCAGTCTTCCTTTCATGGGCCGGAATTGTGTTCCATGTTCCTGTCTAAACCAGTTACTGTTAAAGGGAATGGGACCACAATGATTTGCTAAGATTAGGCCAATCACAACTTCTCCCAGTAGCTGGCCATTAGGTCTCCCTTTACTGATACTTCTTGGCTCTCAAGAATCCCCCTTTCTTGATCCTTGGGCTAGAAAGCTAGGGTTATAATTTCCTCACTCTGACGTGTACTTCCTGAGACACCATATTCAGGACCATGCAGTGAGAAAATATATGTTGTTGTTGTAGGTGCCATCAAGTTGGTTCCGACTCACAGTGATCCTGTGTACAACAGAATGAAACACTGCACCATCCTTACAATCATTTCTGTATTTGAGCCCATTGTTGCAGCCACTATGTCAATCCATCTTGTTGAGGGTCTTCCTCTTTTTCGCTGACCCTCTACCTAGTATGATGTTCTTCTCCAGGGACTGGTCCCTCCTGATATAACATGTCCAAAGTAAGTGTCTTAGTTATCTAGTGCTGCTGTAACAGAAATACCACAAGTGGATGGCTTTAACAAACAGAAATTTATATTTTCACAGTTTAAGAGGCTAGAAGTCCAAAATCAGGGCACCAGCTCCAGGGGAATGCTTTCTCTCTCTGTTGGCTCTGGGGGAAGGCCCTTGTTATCAACCTTCCCCTGGTCTAGGAGCTTCTCAGTGCAGGGACCCTGGGTCCAAAGGACATGCTCTGCTCCTGGCTCTTCTTGCTTGGTGGTAATAAGGTCCCTTTCCTCTTTGCTTGCTTCTCTCTTTTCTATCTCAAAAGAGATTAACTAAAGATACAACTTATTCCTTAGATAGTGTCCTGCCTCATTAACATAACTGCATCTAACCCTGCATCATAGAGTTTAGGATTTATAATACATGGGATAATTATATCAGACTATAAAATGGAGGACAACTACACAATACTGGGAATCATGGCCTAGCCAAGTGGATACGCACTTTTTGGGACACAATTCAATGCATAACAGTAAATAAAGTGAAATCTTGCCATTTTTGCTTTTAAGGAGCATTCTGGCTGCACTTCTTCCAAGACAAATTTATTCATTCTTCTGGCAGTCCATGCTATTTTCAATATTCTTCACCAACACCATAATTCAAATGCGTATATATAGAGAAAACCATGGATATTCTTCCTGTGCTCTAGAGACGACAGTTTCTCTGGCCATAGCCTTTTAGACAAAGGATTTTTCTGTGTTTAATTTCCCAAGGTTCACTGGTAACAAACGCAGAAAAGTAACGTCCTTCTCCTAGGCCTGCTTTAACTATTTGGCAAGATTCAAGATGTCTGCACATATATAAATGTTTCTAAATATGTGAATAGGACACTCTTTTGTCACAGCCTTCGTTCACATATGTCATATTAGCCTGGTCCTTTACGGTTAAGAGCAACAGAAATCTATCTTGAGCAGACTGAGGAAAAAAGAAATTTATAGGCTCATGAATCTCAAATAAGGTTGAACTATCATACTATGTAAAGGGAAGGGGAACAAAGATTTGACCCATGGTCTTGGACATGGCCAGGGCTCCTTCTGTATGTTGCCTCTGCTTCTGTTTGCAGATGCACTTTCTCCACATGGTGAGAACCGCAGCTTCTGAGAGTACCTGAGTACATTAAGTATGGGCTAATAAGAAAATTTCTGAAGAAGGGTTCTGATTGGCCTAGACCATGTTGGATGCCCACCACTAGCTCAATCAGCTGTGGCAGAGATAGGATGATAGGTTCATGGAAGAAAATGGCAGCAATTGAGGGAACCACGTGGATGGAGTGGAGGGAAGGAGCAGTTATTTGAAAGAGAAGTGAAGGAGGATGCTGGGTAGACAAAACCAATATGACAGTCAGCATAAAGGGAAACTTCACCCTCACTCAGGCTGAGCTATTACAACATTTTTATCACATAGTTCTATTATTAAGTCCTTGTTTTCTTCTCCAGAATACAAATACCTGTCTTTTCTGAACTTCTTTCCCCTAATCTTCCTTATCTTTTTTTTTCTCTTTTAATCATGTTTTGGACATGTGCTGTGAACTTTTTCTTTCTCATCTCAAGTTTCTTCTAGTTCTTTGCCTCTTCTTCTCAGTCTATCACTTCATCTTCCTCTTTCTTGTTTCTCTCCCTGTGCTCTGTGGCCATTCTTTACCTACAAGCAAACTGAAAATATAAAATCTTCCAAAGAGATTCTGGC
This sequence comes from Trichechus manatus latirostris, assembly GCF_000243295.1. Lineage (NCBI taxonomy): Eukaryota > Metazoa > Chordata > Mammalia > Sirenia > Trichechidae > Trichechus > Trichechus manatus. The sequence continues at coordinate 8,737,913 of NW_004444020.1, forward strand.
CCTTCTTTCATAGAGGAAGTGAGAAAGAAGGGGATGGACATTGATTCAGTATTCATTGTGTACCAAGTCCTGTGTTGTCTATGGAGCTCAGAGATAAACAACCCAGGGCCTGTCATCCAGGAGCTGATCTCGGGAGAAGGAGAGAGGGAAGTAAGCAAACAGTCATGTGCAGATAAGGCTAATGGCAAAGGAAGTCCAGGGTCCTGGGGGACAATTGGATTGATCCCCAACCCGATTTCAAAAGGAAAAATAATGCTTAGAGAAGTGAAGTAATTTACTCTGGCTCACATGGCTAGTATGTGGCAGAAGCAAGAGTCATCCTTGGTCTGTGAGTTCAAAGCCCATATTTTCCTCCACTACGTCAAGTAAAGATGTCACTTTAAGGACTAAGGTGTGCCTGACCCAAACCTTGGTGTTTTCAATCAGCTTATATGCATGTGAAAGCTGGACAATGAAAAAGGAAGACTGAAGAAGAATTGATGACTTTGAATTATGGTGTTTGCAAAGAATATTGAATATACCATGAACTATTAGAAGAAAGAACAAATCTGTCTTGGAAGAAGTACAGGCAGAATTCTCCTTAGAAGCAAGGATGCTGAGACTTTGTCTCACATACTTTGGACATATTATCAGGAAGGAGTTGGTAAAGTAGAGTGTCAGTGAAAAAGAGGAAGACCCTCAACGAGATGGACTGACACGGTGGCTGCAACAATGGGCTCAAGCATAACAATGATTGTGAGTATGGTGCAGGACAGGGCAGTGTTTCATTCTGTTGTACATAGGGCCGCTCTGAGTTGTAACCAACTCGACGGCACCTAACAACATGCTGTTTCTGAAGGGGAAGCATGAGTGAGCCAGAATTCAGATCAGGCTTGGTCACCTCGTTATGGCTGCCTTGAAGACTCCATTTTTCCTTTCTCTAAGTTCAGGTTGCCACGTGGTATAACTTTGCACAGATCAGATGGACCTCTTGCATTCCTCATCACCAATTTGGGAATTAATGTTGAATTGATAACACCTTCTTATGGATCCATGGGAGGGAAAGAACATCACACATCATTAATCCCAGCCCTCTGCATTCAGTCATAGCCATCTTAAACAGGCATTTATAAAGCAGTATATGTGTTAGGGATACACAAAGCCTCAGGATATAAGCATGGCATCTTGTCCCAGAGAATTAAATATACTTGATGATAAGTTTTTAAAAAATTTAAGTGTGAAAACAAATAAATATATATTTTTGACTAAAATTTAAAAAATTACATGAATTTTTAAGTTTAAAACATAAAACAAGGTCAAACTTGACATAAGATAGACCATCAAGTTTCCTGATCCCAGACCAGGGTTCCTAACATCAAGAATAATTACTGGAAATGGATTAATCCATCTCTCTGAAGACCACCTAGTGAATCATAGTCTCTACTCAGGGCCTCAGTTTCCTCATCCATGAAGAAGAGCTTGGACAGGGCCTCTCTAGGGGCCACCACTGTTAGGGCTTCCCCTCACTCAGTAACTGCTTGCCATGCATCCTATACACTACTTTAGTTTTTAGCTGCATCGACTTCATAGAGAGGCCAACATTCATTCAGTGGCTGAGATTTTCACAGCAGACAAATGTAAGTAGGAAGCACTTCGCCTGCATTTGGCATCATCCAGAGTGTGATGAGAGAAGGGTAAGTTGGTTTCTGAAGACTGAAGGGAAGGAAAGACTTAGGCAGACGCAAGCAGCATGGCTTGAAGGATTAGGAAACCTCAGAAGATTTCCAGTTAAAAATGATAGATTGAACCAAAACACATATTTACCTTGCTCCTTCGTATAACCATATTAAGAGTAAATGGATTTTTTGAAAGTCATAAATCCATAAGGACAAAGAAAGGAGAGTCAACAAAGTTTTAGAGGTTGGAAAGCAGATGGACAGATGGCAACTGACTGGACATAATTAAGAAACCTGAACCCTAATCTGGTTGTTGTTGTTGTTAGGTGCCCTTGAGTTGGTTCCAACTCAGAACAATCCTATGTACAACAGAACGAAACACTGCCGGGTCTTGCACCATCCTTACAGTCGTTGTTATGCTTGAGCCCATTGTTGCAGCCACTGTGCTAGTCCATCTCGTTGAGGGTCTTCCTCTTTTTCCATGACCCTCTACTTTACCGAACGTGATGTCCTTCTCCAGGGACTTGTCCCTCCTGATAACATGTCCAAAGTATGTGAGACAAAGCCTTGCCATCCTTGCTTCAAAGGGGCATTCTGGCTATACTTCTTCCAAGACAGATTTGTTGGTTCTTCTGGAAGTCCATGGTATATTCAATATTCTTCACCAATACCATAATTGAAAGGCATCAATTCTTCAGTCATTCTTATTCATTGTCCAGCTTTTACATGCATATGAAGCAATTGGAAACACCAAGTCTTGGGTCAGGCATACCTTAGTCCTCAAAATGACATCTTTGCTTTTTAACACTTTAAAGAGGCCGTTTGCAGCAGATTTGCCCAATGCACTGCGTCGTTTGATTTCCTGACTGTTGCTTCCATGGGCATTGATTGTCAGTCCATGTTAAATGAAATCCTTGACAACTTTAATATTTTCTCTGTTTATCATGATGTTGCTTATTGGTCCAGTTGTGAGGATTTTTTTTTCTTTATGTTGAGTTGTAACCCATACTGAAGGCTGTGGTCTTTGATCTTCATCAGTAAAGTGCTTCAAGTCCTCTTCACTTTCAGCAAACAAGGTTGTGTCATCTGCATATCACAGGTTGTTAATGAGTCTTCCCCCATTCCTGACGCTGTGTTCTTCTTCATATAGTCCAACTTCCCTGATTATTTGCTCATCATACAGATTGAATAAGCATGGTGAAAGGATACAGTCCTTTCTTAACTTTAAAACCCTGCTGTATCCCCTTGATCTGTTGGTATGACTGCCTCTTGGTCTAAGTACAGATTCCTCATGAGCACAAGTAAGTGTTCTGCAATTCCCTTTCTTTGCAATGTTATCCCTAATTCGTATGATCCACACAGTTAAATGCCTTTGCATAGTCTATAAAACACAGGCAAGTATCTTTCTGGTACTCACTGCTTTCAGCCATAATCCATCTGACATCAGCAATGATATCTCTCATTCCACCTCCTCTTCTTAATCAGGCTTGATTTTCTGGCAGTTCCTTGTTGATGTGCTGCTGCAACTGCTTTTGAATGATCTTCAGCAAAATTTTACTTGTGTGTTATATTAATGATATTGTTTGATAATTTCCAAATTCTGTTGGATCACCTTTCTTTGGAATGGGCACAGATATGGATCTCTTCTTGTTGGTTGGCCAGGTAGCTGTCTTCCAAATTTCTTGGCATAGACAAGTGGGTGCTTCCAGTGCTGCATCTGTTTGTAGAAACATCTCAATTTGTATTTTGTCAATTCCTGGGAGCTTGTTTTTCACCAGTGCCTTCAGTGCAGCTTGGATCTCTTCCTTCAGTACCATCGGCTCTTGATCATATGCTACCTCTTGAAATGATTGAACATTGACCAATTGTTTTTGGTACGGTGACTCTCTGTATTCCTTCCATCTTCTTTCGATGCTTCCTGCATCATTTAATATTTTCCCCATAGAATCCTTCAGTATCGCAACTCTAGGCTTGAATTTTTTCTTCATTTCTTTCAGCTTGAGAAATGCTGAGTGTGTTCTTCCTTTTTGGTTTTGTATCACCAGGTCTTTGTGCATTTCATTATAATATTTTATTTGTCTTCTTGAGCTGCCCTTTGAAATCTTCTGTTTAGCTCTTTTACTTCAACATTTCTTCTATTCACTTTAGCAACTCTACGTTCAAGAGAAAGTTTCAGAGTCTCTTCTGACATCCATTTTGGTTTTTTCTTTCTTTCGTGTCTTTTTAATGACCTCTTGCTTTCTTCATGTATGACGTCCCTGATGTCATTCCACAACTCGCATGGTCTTTGGTCATTAGTATTCAGTGCATCAAATCTATTCTTGAGACGGTCTCTAAATTTAGGTGGGATGTACTCAAGGTTGTACTTTGGCTCTCTTGGACTTATTCTAATTTTCTTCAGCTTCAACTTGAACATGAATATGAGCAATTGATGATCTGTTCTGCAGTTGGCCCCTGGCCTTGTTCTGACTGATGATATTGAGCTTTTTCATCCACTCTTTCCATAGATGTAGTTGATTTGATTCCTGTGTATTCCATCTGTCCAGGTCCACTTGCATAGTTGCCGTTTATGTTGTTGAAATAGGCATTTGCAATGAAGAAGTCATTAGTCTTGCAAATTTTTATCATGTGATCCCCGCAATCGTTTCTATCACTAAGGTCATGTTTTCCAACTATTGATCCTTCTTTGTTTCCAGTTTTTGCATTCCAATCACCATTAATTATCAATGCATCTTGATTGAATGATTGGTCAATTTCAGGCAGACTGCAGAAGTTGGTAAAAATCTTCAATTTCTTCATCTTTGGCATTAGCGGTTGGTGTGTAAATTTGAATCACAGCATATTAACTGGTCTTCCTTGTAGGCATATGGATATTATCCTATCACTGACAGTGTTTTCCTTCAGGATAGATCTTGAGATGTTCTTTTTGACAATTAATGCAATGCCATTCCTGTTTAATTTGTCATTCCTGACTATATGATCCTCCAATTCAAAATGACAAATACCAGTCCATTTCAGCTCATTAATGCCTAGGACAGCAATCTTTTTGCGTTCCATTTCATTTTGGACGACTTCCAATTTTCCTAGATTCATGCTTCGTACATTCCACATTGCTATTATTAATGAATGTTTGCAGCTTTTTCTTCTCGTTTTGAGTCGTGCCACATCAGCAAATGAAGGTCCCAAAAGCTTTACTCCATCCATATCATTAAGGTCGACTCTACTTTGAAGCGGCAGCTCTTCCCCAGTCGTATTTTGAGTGCCTTCCAACATGTGGGGCTCATCTTCTGGCACTATATCAGTCAGTGTTCTGCTGCTATTCATAAGGTTTTCACTGGCCAATTTTTCAGAAGTCGACTACCAGGTCCTTCTTCCTAATCTGTCTTATTCTGGAAGCTCTGCTGAAACCTGTTCACCAAGGGTGACCTTGTTGGTATTTGAAATACCAGTGGCAAAGCTTCCAGTATGACAGCAACACACAAGCCACCATAGCATGACAAACTGACAGACACATGGTGGAACCCTAAGCTAGCAATGGAGAAAAAAGCAACTCTGTTTATACCGTAGAACCCCCAAAAGGCTCATTGGCAACTCCATTTATCTCTGAAAGGAGATGTGAAGGTGACGTCTAAACAGAAGAATTAGTAGAAATTTTGTTCAGAAGCAGTAAACATTCAGACCTATCATCCAGCTAGTGTCTTTCCTCACTCTGGCAGACGACTTCGGGTTATTCCCTGTCAAGGTCAAACAGAGGATCTCTGAACCAGCACATCAGGCCCAGTGGAAGATGGGATAGGCCCTGAAAATGGAGTTTATGTGAAATTTTATATACACAATGTTGCTATCTCCAACACCCTTCTTCCTCTCAGTTCTCCAAATACTGATAGCCAGTTCTGTACCTTCCAGGTAGGTGACCAGAAGAAACTCTAGGGAATCTGATCAGTCTAAGGGAAAAGATTTAAAGACACTGACACCATGGGCCCTCGACAAATGGCTCAGTCAGATCCGCCTACTGTGAAGATAATGATTGATAAACTCCAACTTCACACTTAGGGCTTCCAGTGATTTTTTCTAGAGTCACACTCTTCTGAGACATTAGCCTAGAATCACCAATTACGATGAAGCCTGCTTGCATGTAGGAGAGAGTCTAAAACAAATAGATACAAATATGTTGGTGTTAATAGTCTGAAGTACAAAAAAAAAAAAATGTGAAAACAACTATGATTAATATTCTCAGAGAGTAAAAAGAAGTTCACCCATGAAACAAGAAAAGATTGCTATTAAAGAACTATTGGAAATTGAAAATATGAGAGCTAATATAAAATACTTAATTGAAAGGTTAATAGAAAAACTTGAAGGAATCTCTCAAAAGCTAAAAGAAAAAGGTTGAAAAAAAAAAACAAACTTAGGTGCCATCAAGTTGATTTTGACTGATGGCGACCCTATGTGTGTCAGAGTAGAACTGTGTTCCATAGGGTTTTCAATGGCTGATTTTTTGGAAGTAGATCACCAGGCCTTTCTTCTGAGGCAAGTCTGGGTGAACTTGAACCTCCAGCTTTTCGGTTAGCAGCTGAGCATGTTAAGCATTTGCACCGCTCAGGGACTCCAAAGAAAAAGGCATGGTAGTGACATAAAATAGGAGGGACAATATCAAAAAGTTAGAGAACCAGTATAAAAAACCAAAACAAAACCCATTACTGTTGAGTCAATTCCAACTCATAGTGACCCTGTAGGACAGAGTAGAATTGCCCCATAGGGTTTCCAAGGTTATAAATCTTTCTCCCTGTGGAGAGACTGGTGGGTTCAAACTGCTGACCTTTTGGTTAGACGAGCACTTTAGCCACTGCACCACCAGGGCTCCAGTAGAGAACCAGTATAGGAAGTCCAATATACAAACAATCAAAGTACTCTAGAAAGAAAGAGAGAATAAAAACAACAAAGGAGAATACGTCATCAAAGAAATAACTCAAGAGGATTTTGCAGAATTAAAAAGATTGACTATTTAAATGGAGAAGTCTCATTGAGTGTCAAACACAAAGAGGAAAAATCAGCCCACTATATGATCCACTGCCGTAGAGCCGATTCCAACACATAGCGACCCTATAGGACAGAGTAGAACTGCCCCATAGGGTTTCCAAGGAGTGACTGGTGGATTCGAACCGCTGATGTTTTGGTTAGCAGCGTTAACTCTTAACCACTGCGCCACCAGGGCTCCCCACTATATGACACATCAAGAAATTTCAGAACACTGAGGATGAAGAAAAGACTCCAAAGTTTTTAGACAGAAAAACCAGGTTATATAGTGGGGACCAAGGAGCCTTGGTGGCGCAGTGGTTAAGTGCTCGACTGCTAACTGAAATGTCGGTGGTTGGAGCCCACCAGCGGCTCTGCTGGAGGAAGATGTGGCAGTCTGCTTCCATAAAGACTTACAGCCTTGGAAACCCTCTGGGGCAGTTCTACTCTGTCCTATAGGGTCACTAGAGGAGTCGGAATCGACTCGAAGGCAATGGGTACACTGGGGATCAGGAAATGAATAGTATTGAACTTCGCAATAGCAACACTGGGAGTAAGTGGGGAATGATAAAGTAATACTATCAAAATATTAAGATGAGATGACTTTTATTCCCAGTGAAGCTATCAATTAATTGTGCCAGTAGAATAAGACATTTTCAGGCATGCAAGATCTCAAAATTTTTATACAGTTTTTTGTGTGTGCTCTTTTTCTCTCAGGAAGCTACTGAAGGAAGTGCTCCAACCAAAAAAAAAAGGGAATAACTAAGAGAAAGGAAGAGCTGTCTCAGACTGGGCTTCCTTGAAGACTCTGAGATGTGGACTTTTGTCTATAGGATTTATTTAGGAGATATATAAAGGTGTAAGGAGCCCTGGTGGTGCAGTGGGTAAGCATTCCCCTGCTGACCGAAAAGTTGGAGGTTTGAACCCATCAGCCACTCCGTGAGAGAAAGATGTGGCAGTATGCTTCTGTAAAGATTACAGTCTTGGAAACCCTATGGGGCAGTTCAACTCTGTTCTATAGGGTTGCTATGAGTTGGAATCGACTGGATGGCACACAACAACAACATTAAACGAGTAGTGGAAGCAGAGCAAGAAAAGGGAGGAAGCCAAGCAAGGTGTGATTCCAGCAGAACTCTGTGGAGGAAGACTTCAGGCAGATCCTGCAGAAGAATTCTAGAGTGTAAGTTAGTTTAGAATTATCTCAACCTGAAGTGAGAGAGCTGGCTTGCATACTCCCATACTAGTTCAATATCGGTTAAGGGTCATTCTGGGGGATGAAAATTCCCAGGCACTTTAGATCTCTGGCTTTAGGTCAAGCAGCTCTAGTAGCCCAAGGGCAGTCCTCTGAAGAGGCGCTGGCTGTTGGAAGCAAAAGAGCATTGAAGCCAAGAAGGGTGGGTGTGTGTGTTTGTGCAAAAAAAAATGCTGAAATGGGATACGACAGTACAATATGGGATACAGAAGACAAAAAATCCAACACAGGAGAGAAACAATATCAATTCACCATATCCCATTTCACCAATGATGTCATTGTTCCTCTCCTGTGTTGGATTTTCTGTTTCCTGTATCCCATGTTGAGCTGTCATTGGTCCATATCCTCCTTGTCCTCACCACAAAGCCTCCCCTTGTTTGCTGTTTCTCCTCAGCCATATCTTTGAGGATGATGGTGTAGAGAAATCCCAACACGGCAGTCATGCAAACAGTCCAGATTGCTGAAGCACATCAGAAAGTTGGAAGAGAATTATTCAAAAAGATGAAAATGATAGACTGCCCAGTGAATCTGAACATACTGAGGGAAGATTTATATATAGGTGGAAGGGTTTGTAGTTGAATTAATGATAAAAATATAGAAAAATTAGCAAATGAAAAACCAAGACAATCACAAATTCCAGGAAAAACAAAATGTGTAGGAAAGTGTAAGAAATCATAGTTCATAGTTCATAAATCCCATGACTGGGCATTTACCTAATCATAATAATGTAAACAATATAATAATGTATTGAATTTAACTAAGATTATTAATCAACTCCACTAGGATGTTGGGGCTAGGGATAGGAAGTATGTATGTATGGTGGGGTTGGAGAAAGTGGGAAGTCAGTGGATAGTGCTTGCAACCCAAAAATCAAGCAGGAGAAAAATCAGCTTATTACCTACAGATGTGGAGGGAAAAAATCCAAAAAGATTTTCTAAAAGTTGAAAGTAGTTCATTTTGCACGATGAGAAATGGGAGTGGGAGGTGGCAGTGTGGACAAGGGCTGTTTTTCACATAAATTTTGTAAAACAAGTTGACTCTTGAAACTGTGTACATGTGAAATTTTTATTAAAAATAAAAGAGTAAATAAAAAAAGAAGAAAGCCCTAAGTCAGAGATGACAGAGATGTGGGAAATGAAGAGGAATAGGCAGCTGATTCAGATATATTTCAGATACATTAGCTTGTATCTCCCCTCCCACACCCACTCAGGGGACTCCCGTACACAGTACTAGCAGGCAGTCTTTGATCTTCATACTTTAAGAACAAAAAATGTTTACAACCTTGAAAATTTAAACTCAGAACCATAAAAGTTTGGAATTTTACATTCATAGAGTCTCACTTTAATTCATTTAAAAAAAAAAACATTTTATTGCATTTTAGGTGAAAGTTTACATAGCAAATTAGGTTCCCATTTAACAATTTTTATACAACTTGTTCCATGACATTATAGTTTTCACAATGTGTCAATAGTCTCGTTATTTCCATTCTTTTTGTTCTGTTTCCATTAATCTAGCTTCCCTGTCCCTCTTTAGCTTCTCACTTTTGTTTTAGGGTAAATGTTGACTGTTAGATCTCATATAGTTGATACTTAAGGGAGCACAGTATTCACGGGTGATATTTTATAATCCAATCTATTATTTGGATGAAAGGTGACCACCGAAGCTGCTTCAGTTCCAAAATTCAAAGGGTATCTTAGGGCGATAGTCTTGTGGGCTCGTCTAGTCTCTATCAGTCCAGTAAGTCTGGCCTGTTTTAGGAAGTTGAGTTTTGTTCTACATTTTCTCCCTTTCTATCCAGGACCTTCTATTGTGTTCCTGGTCAGAGCAGTAGGTAGTGGTAGCCAGGTACCGTCTAGTTCTGATCTCAGGCTGGACAAGGCTGTGTTTCATGTCCTGTGAACTAGTTTCTTCTTTGAGTCTTTGGTTTCCTTCATTTTCTTTTGTTCCAGACAAGTAGAGACAAATAGTTGTTTCTTAGATGGCTGCTTGCAAGCTTTTAAGACCCCAGACGCTACTCACCAAAGTAGGATGTATGGACTATGTTATGCCAATGGACCAAATTAGCCCCCGAGACTATGGTCCAAGCCTTCAAATCTGGTTCCTCGAGGTGTTTTATTGTGTCTAGGTAGTAGGAGTAACAGTGCTGCCTATGTGGTTTATTATATATATGAATATATATGCAGTGCACATAAACATGTATATACATATACGTACAGATGCATCTGTTCGTGTACACACATATATACTCACATGTGCCTTCCTATACACCTATATGCATATACACCTATATGGTTGTTATCACTGTTGTTGCAAAATTGTATGTTATAGCATTTACAAAAATTGTCCCTTATTCTTGCGTATTTCTTAGTGTCTTCATTTATGTTGGACAAGTTGTGCAGACTTCACCCGTATTGGGTATTGCCTTTCCCCTCACCAAAAATAAGTAGTGTCTACTATCTAGTGACTTTGTCTCACGTACTTTGGACATGCTATCAGGAGGGACCAGTCCCTGGAGAAGGACATCATGCTTGGCAAAGTAGAGGGTCAGCAAAAAAGAGGAAGACCCTCAATGAAATGGATGGATACAGTGACTACAACAATGGGCTCAAGCATAACAATGATCATGAGGATCACGCAGGACTCGGCAGTGTTTTGTTCTGTTATAGAGAGGGTTGCTATGAGTTGGAATTGACCTGATTGCAAAGAGTATTTTTTTTTTCTCTGTTTTTCACTATCTAGAAAGTGATTCTCCCTCCCTCCTCCTTCCATTTCTGGTTAGGATCAAAGAACGTTGCTTTCTGTGTGTATACCCATTCTTGACTTTTTATGAAAGTGAGACTATATAATATTTGTCCTCTTGTAATTGACTTATTTCACTCAGCATAATGTCCTACAGATTCATCCATGTTAACACATGTTTTACTGACTCTTCATTATTATATTTAATTAATCTTTACAACTCAGCTCAGGTGTCACCTCCTTCAGGAAGTCATCAAGCCCCCTGCATTCCTGCCCCTCTAGCACCCATCACCCTGTACTATGTGGTTTTTTACTTGTCCCCCTCCTTTACTAATGGCAGAGCATGCAGCCTTGACCATTTCCAGGTAAATGCAGTCATTTGCAGTTTAAACAATTGTTCAGGATCCTTCCCCCCAGCCCCTTTCCCTGCAATAACAAGTCCAAGGGTTGTAGATGCCTCAACTTCGTGGACAGCTCCTAGTGTCTGGTTGTGGGCAAGAGTCCACACTGGCATTTACAAATGTATAACTTTCCCTTTAATGCTTGGTTTTTGACATTCACCCTGCCGATCCTCCTGAGTCATTTTTCCATGTCCCCCTTGTCCTGACCACAGGGCCCTCCTTGTCTGCTGTTCCTCCTCAGCCATACCTTTGAGCCCCTTTGATGTGCTCCTGAGCCTCTACAGCGTTGAGGAAGATGAAAGGGTGGCTGCACCAGTCCCTGTTTGCTCAGACATTCCCTGCCATCATTTTTACTCTACTGCATCTGTACCACATTGGGGCTGTGAAGCTCTCAAGGACCTTGCTTGCCCTTCTGGGACTTACTTAAGAGTGACACACATCTTTTCTCCTACCTATCTCTGAACTAATCTGTGAGTCTCTGTTAGTTTTCTACTGCTGTATAACAATATTACCACAAACTTAGAGGCTTAAAACAACACACATTTATTGTCTCATGGTTTCTGTGGGTCAGGAGTTTGGGCATTGCTTAGCTGGGTCCTTTGCAAGGCTACAGTCAAGGTGTTGGCCAGGGATGGGTTCTCATCTGAGGCTCGACTGGGAGAGAATCTGCTCCCAAGATCACATGATTGTTGGCAGCATTCAGTTCATTGTGGGCTGCCAGACCAAGGCTCTCAGTTTCTTGCTGGCTGTTTGTTGGAAGCTGCTCACAATTTATTGACGCATGGGCCTTTCCATGGTGAAGCTCACAACATGGCAGCTGGCTTCTTCAAAGCCAGCAAGGGGACTGTCTCCTTGAAAAACGGGTGCTACATATGTAGTATAGTCACATACATATAATCACATACTTCCTGTCACCTTTGCCATATTCTGTTGGTGAGAAGCAAGCCACAGGTCCCACCCATACTTGAGGAGAGGGGATTATGCAAGGGCACGAACACCAGGAGGTGGTGATCATGGGGACCACGTCTGTCTGAGGGTGAAGGGTCCCCACATCTGCATTCATTTCTGACTGTCCTTCAACTCTCTGTCTCCTCCTGGCCTGTGGAGTCTTGGGTAGAGGAGCTGGCCTGTCCCTCTTCAGGCATATCTTTTCAAGTCTACTGTTTATGCAATGTTTACAGAATCTTGGCTTTTTGTACTCAGAAGCCGGGATTTTTCTATTTTATACCTTATTTATCAACTTCCTGCAAATGGAAGATATGAATCATCTTACTGCCATCAGATGCATCAAATAGTCTACCAGTTCCAGTTTTTTCTTGGAGACATTCTGACTGGAGCCTTCAATACTCTGCTTAAATCTCGACTGGTGTTCTTCAGTCCTAATAGCCAGTTGCAACCCTGGGACTTCCTTTCTCCATCATCCTGGGAATTCCCTTTGCCTCTCTCTGGTGTTCTCCTACTTCTTGATTTGCAATCTCATTTGGTGGAGCACATATCCAATAGGTTTCTGAAAAAAATTGCAAAGGAAGCAATTTTTTAAGAACTTGTATATCTGCAAATGTCATTATTCTACTCTCACATTTGATTGCTGGTGTGATATATATGGAATTCTAGATCGAAATGTATTTCTCCTAGGAATTTGAAAGCATTTCTCATTGTCTTCTAGCTTTCAAGGTTTCTGTTGACAAGTTTCATGCCATTCTGATGCCTGATACTTTGTATCTTTTAGCAGCAGGAATAGGGATTTGCAAACTAAGTCCAATTTAGAGAAATTTTTAAAGTTTCACTTTTTCTCATCTGAGTCTTATGGGCTATTGTCTTAGGATGGGTTCTCTAGAGAAGCAAAACCAGTGAAGCATGTAAGTATATATATAGAGAAATTCATATCAAAGAAATGGCTCACACAGTTGTAGAGGCTGGAAAGTCCCAAGTCTCTGGGTCAGGCTGGAGACTTCTCCTGGCTCACACAACGGCAGGGGCTGGTGAACCCAAGATCAGCAGGTCAGACAGTAGGCTCTATAGACCTGCCTATTGTTTGGCTGCAAGATGAACTCCAGGAGTGGGTTCAGTTCCAAGTTTGAAGGGTGTCTAAAAGCCATAGACTCAGGGGTTCTGCCAGTCTCTATTGGAGCAGTAAGTCTAATTTCTTTTTTTAAATGAATTTGAATTTTGTTCTACACTTTTCTCCCACTCTGTCTGGGAACCTCTGTTGTGATCTCAGTCAGAGCAGTTGGTTCTGCTAGGCGAGCACCATCTAGTTCTTCTGGTCTCAGGCTAGAGGAGGCTGTAGTTTGTGTGGTCCATTAGTCCTTTGGACTAATTGTTTCCTTAAGTCTTTGGTTCTCTTCACTCCTCTTTGCTCCGAATGAGGAGAGACAAATAGTTGCATCTTAGATGGCTGCTTGCCAGCTTTTAAGAACCCAGTCACTACTCACCAAAACAGGATGTAGAGCATTGTCTTTACAGATTATGTTATGCCAATTCACCTAGATGTCCCTCGAGAATATGGTCCCTAGCCTGCTCCATATGGTTTTCAATGGCTAATTTTTTGAAAATAGATCACCAGGGCTTTCTTCTGAGGCACCTCTGGGTGGACTCAAACCTCTATCTAACCTTTCAATTAGCAGTCTAGCTTGTCAACTGTTCATGCCACTCAAGGACTCCAGGGATAATGATACCTACTCTCATAATGTTGTGAGGATTAATTAGAGTAAAGTTGGTTAAAACTCCTTTGTAAATTAAAAGGTACCATATATGTATGCATTACTATTATAGTTGTTGATTCTCTGATGGATTGTTGAAATTGGCACAAGCGCATAAGAGTCCCCTCTGACAGTGATTGTAGACAACACTCAATTTTGGCACAACTTTTTTGTAGTTCTGGAGTCCGCCCATACCCATTACTGTTGAGTTGATTCTGACTCATAGAGACCATATAGGGTGGAATAGAACTTCCCCATAGAGTTTTCAAGGCTATAATCTTTATGAAAGCAGACTGCTACATGTTTCTCCTGCGGAGTGGCTGGTGGGTTTGAACTGTTGACCTTTTGGTTAGCAGCCAAGTGCTTAACCACTGAGCCACAAAGGTTCCGTCTAGAGTCCTCAGAAGGGGTCAATGCATTTGATATAGATTAAATGTGTAATAGCAGGTGCTGATTGCAGGCTTGTAGCTGTGTCTTGGGGGCCTAGTTTGACTTGAGATTTCACCAAATAGATGTCACAATAACTAGATGATAACATTATGTGTGTGGATGCTTCTGGAAAATTATAGAGGTGGAATGAATGAACAGTCAGATTCCTAAACCTAGGCCTATCCACTTCTGGGAGTGTTATTCCAAAATGCCATTTGGGCAGAGTTTATTGATTCCCTGCACTATGTTCTGTCTATCACAATGGCATTACAACCCATCGTGTTCTTGGCCCCAGACTCTGTGCAGGGAGAATTATGTTCTGCATAGACTTGCAGAAGTGTTTTCTTTTCTTTTGACTTGCTCAAACAACATTAATTTTAATAAGTATTTGTGGAGGACCCACTGTCATCCAGTGGTATGGGCAACACAAATAGGCTATAAAATTCCTTTAACCTTCTCCCAGAAATCTCATCTTCCACTGCCTAGTAGATCATCTTTTTCTAGAAGGAAGAAATTGGCACATCAAGTTGGAGACCCAGCTGAAGGTCTATAAAATGAGGGAAGAGCCTGTTCCATGGGTACGAAACTAGGGTCCTCCTAAAGGTGTAAGGAACTTCTTGGCAGGACGTTCTCATTCTGGTCACAGATGTTTTGAATTTGTCCCTCTGTACAGTTGAATTAAAGATCTTTGTCCTCTTGTTGGAGCCTTGCCACATCATCTGAATTGAACACACACTGTGTCTGAGTATATTGCATTACGTTTCTGACATTTGTGGCAGAGTGACTGTGGGTGTGTTTCAGATTTCACATCAACATGGAAAAAATAAAGAGAGTGGGTGACTCAGTGATCCTAAATGATGGTGGCTTTGGGCCAAGTGAGGATCCAGAGTGTGGCTGGCAAAAGGATGGCATCAGCACAGAGGGACGAGAGTCAGGAGCCCTTGGCCGGCTCTACAGAGAGGCAATAAGGGGGAGGGGAGGGGGGTTGGGGGCATCCCCAGTCTGAGGATGAGGGAGGTTTAGCTCCCTATGTTATTTCATACTTCCTTGCTCTAGAATCACAGGTTAACTCTGGAGGGAATAGGCAAAGGCAGGTGAAGTTACTAACATTTTTGAGTTCTTACTATGTGCTGAGCCCAGGGCTAGGGACTTTATAGATGGCGCCTCATTTAATCATGATAAGAATGATAGAAAGCAAGTACAGTGGAGATGACTTCTAGAGTTATAACAGCTGTAATGGTTAAGTTGTGTGTCAGCTTGGCTGGGCCGTGATTCTCAGTGGTTTGGTAGTTATGATGTAGTTTGGCAGCTATGTAATGATGTAATCATCTCCATAATGAGATCTGATGTAACGTAATCACCTCCATGATGAGATCTGTTATGAGCAGCCAATCAGTTGAAAGGGAGTTTCCTTGGGGGTGTGGCCTGCATCCAATATAGGTGGACTTTCTGGCAAAACTCACTGGCTTTTGCTCGCTCTGGATCCTGCAACTGGTTCTTGTTCACCTGACCTCCAGTTCTTGAGACTTGAGCTAGCGGCTTACCTGCCATCTTACCTGCTGATCTTAGGATTTGTCGGCCTCTGTAGCCTGTGAGCCAGAGGCCTGCTGTCTGACCTGCTGATCTTGGGTTCGCCAGCACCTGCAGCTGTGTGAGCCAGGAGAAGTCTCCAGCCTGACCCAGAGACTTGGGACTTTCCAGCCTCTACAACTGTGTGAGCTATTTCCTTGATATGAATCTCTCTCTGTATATATTTATATGCTTCACTGGTTTTGCTTCTCTAGAGAACCCAGCCTAAGACAATAGCCCATAAGACTCAGATGAGAAAAAGTGAAACTTTAAAATTTAATTTCTCTAAATTGGACTTAGTTTGCAAATCCCTACTCCTGCTGCTAAAAAGATACAAAGTATCAGGCATCAGAATGGCATGAAACTTGTCAGTAGGAACCCTGAAAGCTAGAAGACAATGAGGAATGCTTTCAAATTCCTAGGAGAAATACATTTCGATCTAGAATTCCATATATATCAAACCAGCAATCAAATGTGAGAGTAGAATAATGACATTTGCAGATATACAAGTTCTTAAAAAATTGCTTCCTTTGCAATTTTTTTCAGAAACCTATTGGATATGTGCTCCACCAAATGAGATTGCAAATCAAGAAGTAGGAGAACACCAGAGAAAGGCAAAGGGAATTCCCAGGATGATGGAGAAAGGAAGTCCCAGGGTTGCAACTGGCTATTAGGACTGAAGAACACCAGTCGAGATTTAAGCAGAGTATTGAAGGCTCCAGTCAGAATGTCTCCAAGAAAAAACTGGAACTGGTAGACTATTTGATGCATCTGATGGCAGTAAGATGATTCATATCTTCCATTTGCAGGAAGTTGATAAATAAGGTATCAAATTGAAAAATAAAAAATCACAATGTATTAATACTATTTAGAAATAAAAAATCAGGAGGAAAAAAGAAACACTGAAATTGGTAGCCTCTGAGGAAACCCTGGTGGCATAGTGGTTGAGAGCTATGGATGCTAACCAAAAGGTCGGCAGTTCAAATCCTCTAGGTGCTCCTCGGAAACTCTATGGGACAGTTCTACTCTGTCCTATAGGGTCGCTATGAGTTGGAATCAATTTGAAAGCAACAGGTTTTGTTTTCTTTTGTTTTGGAGAGTGAGAAGAGCTCTGGTGGTACAGTGGTTAAGAGCTTGGCTGCTAATCAAAAGGTCAGCAGTTTGAAACCACCAGTCACTCTTTGGAAACCCTATGGGACAGTTCTTCTCTGTCCTATAGGGTTGCTATGAGTTGGAATCGACTCGACAGCAAAGGTTTGTTTTTTTTTTTTTTCTTGGAGAGTGAGAATCAGGGATGAGAAAGGGTGGTCTCGAGGACTGATGATTTTATTTTAAGATTGTAGTTCTGTTTAAAATCTATCTATATGTATTATTTTGATAACTGTTTGATCCAATCATTTGAAATACCTGGTATTTGACAGTTTTAGACTATGAAAACAGCAATTTCACACGGTTCACCTTAATAAAAGTTAAATTAAAAAGAATTAAAAGTAATGCAATATGCATTAGGATTTATTAATTCTATGGCACTATCCAAATCAAAGATTTTTCATCAAGATAAAGGAAAAGATAAACAAAGAAATTTATAAGCAGTTCGGTAGAACTCATCAGACAAGAACACTTCAGTCATGTCATGTCTGCTTTTCTAGTGTTTTGTATGCCTGTGTGTCAACTTGTTTTTCCATGAAAATGTTGCATCTCTTTTCTTTAGCTATTTAAAAATTCAGCCATGATTGTGGTTTCTTTCTTGATAAACGCTTATTTGAAAACCATGCCAAAATACATGTAGGCTTTTTATTCCTTCTTGGCCATCTCTTGATGCCTGTGCTATCTATCTGTCTATCTGTCTGTCTGTCTATCTATCTACTTACCTACCTACCTACCGATCTACCTATCTACTTATCATCTATATACCATCTATCTATCATCGCTATCTCCTGAATCTTTTTCTACCAACACTTTTGTTTTGGTTCATATTTCCTGGGAGATGTTGGACAGGACACAACACTGTCCAAGAGTTAGGAGAGACATCGTGGTCCTTTGTGCAATGTTGGTTCAGAACCTCGGTCAGCAGACACATACTCATTACCCTGGGAATTGCTTCCAGATCTCTGAGTGAGCCAAGACCAACCATGTTTCCACTGCAAGACGTGTCCCCTTAGCTACAGCTGATTTGGCTGGAGGTGAGGCCTTACCCAAGCTGGGCCAATCAAATGCCCTTCTCCAGGAATTTGGATTTGAACTGCAGCACCAGCCAGTTAGTTTCTTTCTGGAGATGAAACATGGTGCCTCAGGAGCAGTACGTTATGCATTCTGTCCTGTGGGCTGAGGATCAGGAAATGTCTGTTTGCAGAGAGAGGACAGTGAAATAGATGCATAGAAATGATCAGAGATGAGAAATGGAATTAAAATCATGATGCCTTCCCTGTTTCACCTTTCAGTTCATTCTTGAGAAAGGCTACATTCTTCTTTGGTTCTGCAAGGCAGATTAGTGGCCTTAAAAACAAATACTCCCCCTCCTTTTTTTTTTTTTGCTTAAGTTAGAAGGACTGGACTTTAATTACTTGCGATCATGAGAATATAATTATTGTTGTTGGGTGCTGTATAGCTGATTCTGACTCATAGTAATCCCATGTGTCAGAGTAGAACTGCTCCATAGGGTTTTCTTGGCTGTAATCTTTACAGAAGCAGATCACCAGGTCTTTCTCCCATGGAGCCGCTGGGTAGGTTTGAACCTCCAACCTTTTGGTTAGCAGCTGAATGCTTAACCGTTTCATCACCAGGGCTCCTGAGATACTAATGAGTACATTGGACTGTTTATGTTTTCAGGGGCTAGGGAACATGGGAACCAGAAGTCCTAGACAATGGGGAAGTCAGGGTGGGTACTTGAAGGGGTTCTGTGTGGGTGAATTATAGTGGGTTCAGTGAATCTGATAAGGAACTCCCCTTCTTCACAAGTATGCCTGGGAGAGAGCCTGACTAGACTAGCTAAATATTATCTCCCTTTAAGTTTTGATGTTATTATTTGAAATACAGCCTAAATGAGTTTAGCTAGTGTCATGGATTGAATTGTGTCCCCCCCAAAATATATCACTTTGGCTGGGCTATGATTCCCAGTATTGTATGGTTGTCCTCCATTTTGTGATTGTAATTTTATGTTAAAGGGGATTAGGGTGGGATAGTAACACCCTTACTAAGGTCATATCCCTGATCCAATGTAAAGGGAGTTTCCTTGGGGTGTGACCTGCACCACTTTTTATCTTACAAGAGATAAAAGGAAAGGGAAGCAAGCAGAGAATTGGGGACCTCATACCATGAAGGAAAAAGTGCCAGAAGCAGAGCGCATCCTTTGGACCCGGGGTCCCTGTGCGGAGAAGGTCCTAGTCCAGGGGAAGGTTGATGAAAAGGCCAACAGAGAGAGAGGAAAGTTTTCCCCTGGAGCTGACACCTTGAATTTGGACTTTTAGCTTACTTTACTCTGAGGAAATAAATTTCTCTTTGTTGAAACTGTCCATTTGTAGTATTTCTGTTATAGCAGCACTCGATGACTAAGACAGCTGATGTTTGACTATGGCAAAGGGAAACACCTTTATTTGTTAAAAGTTTTCTTTCTGGTCGTCAGTATGTGCAGTGTGAAATTCATTTTAGGATGCTTGTGTCTGTGTTAATTTCTTCTCATGCTGTCTATTTTTCTTCCTTCTTTCTGCTTTGTCTGACCTGATATGATGTCATTTGGGCTGTGTTAAACATACATACATATATATGTATTTTAAAGAGTGAACATTATACATTTCATCCCAAAATGCTGTTTCTGGGTCTATAATTCATCTCTGCCATGACATTTTCTGGGTTCCAAGACTCTGGTACAGACATACCCTCTCCCCCTCCTCCCTTTCACCTTGGATTCAGCACTAAAAAATGTAAAAGACATGAATAAGGCAGGAGATGCTTTATGCCACAGGGTATAGATGATACTATTGGAAATGAGGAATATTCTTCCTGAATGTTGTCAATTTGTTACATTTCTGAGTCCACTGGTGGCAGCTCAGTGTGGGGCCCCGTTATCTCCCAGCCTAAGCAGCTGGCTTTGGGCACGAGTCTGGACTTGGAGAGATTGCTTTGTGGCCCCAGTGGGGCATTTCACAATTTCCTTTTCCTTGAGAAACTTTAAAAAACCATCCAGGCACCACTAGCTGTGTACTTCATTTAGAGCTTCTGTCACGTGACTCAGCTCAGGAATTGCAGCAGCCAGATTCCCTGCTGTGGAGAGGGTGGATATGGATCACCTAGCTGTGATTGCGCTTGGGACACAGAGGGCAGTCAGAATCAGGTCAGTTTGGTTCAACAAACACTTATTTGACACCTACTGTGTGCCAAGCAATTGTACTAGGCCTAGGGGTACAAAGATCAATAAGAGGTTGTCTGTGCCTTCAAGGAGCTCACAGTTTAGTGTTGAAGATGGAAAAAAACCCAAATAATTAATATATAATGGATAAAGTGTAGGTAGAGAAGGAAATAGAAGGACAGGAGTAGGTGGCATCTAGAGCTGGTTGGTGTGGAAGGTGAGGGGTGGAATATGGTGGGAGGGGATCACTTGATCTGAGTCTCAAAGAACAAGTTGGAGTAGTCAGAAGTAAAAGTGAGGAAAAGCATTCGAGGCAGAGGAAACAGCATGAACAAAACACGGAAGTATGAAACAGAGACACTTGTTTGGGAGACAAATAGACTGTTAAAGAGAGGAGAGATAGGTAAAAGATGAGGCCAGAGTGATAAGCAGAGGCCAGGTCCTTGTGTGCCATGTTGTGATGGTTAATGTTATTTGTCAGCTTGGTTAAGCTACGATTCTTGGTGATTTGGCAGACACTATAATCATCTTCCATTCTGTGATGTGATGTGATCAGCCAATCAGTTGGAAGGGGAGTTTCCTTGGGTATATGGCCTGCATCCAGTATATAAATGGATGTTTTGGTAAAGCACTCTCTCTCTCTCTTTTTTTTTTTTCTCTCTCTCAACCTTGCCATCTTCTCCTCTTCTGACCACGGGTTTTTGAGACATAATCCAAGAGAGGCCTCCAGCCTGTTGCCTGACCTGCAGATTTTGGGTTTGTCAGCCCCTGCAACCACATGAGCTAGCAGAGGTCTTTAGCCTGTCGTCTGACCCACAGATTTGGGACTTGCCAACCCCCACAATTGCATAAGCCATTTCCTCACAACTGTGTGAGTCGTTTCCTTGAAGTAAATTTCTCTCTCTGTATATCTATACACGCTTCACTGGTTTTGCGCCCCTACTTCTGGAGAACCCAGACTAGGATCCATGGTGGGCGTGTGTGTGTGTGTGTGTGTGTGTGTGTTTGTGTAGGTTTGGACTTTTCTCTTGTAGGTGCTGGGGAACCATCAAGTAAGTATGTGTACTGCACAGACTGAGTAGCTGCACCTGAGGAGCAACCCAAGGGGTGAAGCTCAGGCCCAGGAGCTCTGGGAAGGGTCTGGTGGTAGATGTAGAACTGAAGGGCTGGCAGGAGGAAAGCTGGACACCTTCTGGTGCTCAAGGTCTGAGCAGGACCAGGGCAGTACGGGGCAGTCAGGTTGGCACGTGCACAAGGAAGAACAAATATGGCTGCATAGATAGTGAGGGCTACGGATCTGAAGTCTTGCTTTGAGGCCAAACTGAAAGAATGAGACAGGTATTGAGGGTCAGAATAAGTCTGAATAGGCCAGAGAGGTCATCTCAGCAGCTGGCGCCAGGACCTGTCAGCAGTTGTGATCTCTGCCTCTTCACCTCTTGCTCCTAACCACCCCTATCTTATTTAGCCAATTTTAGGCAATTACAAGTTTCCGCTTGCAAGTCCATACTCACTATGCTGGTGGTGACTCATAATAACTATGCCTGGTTACTAGGCTGCTGATATGGTTCAGGTTTTCTCTTCTCTTTCCTCTCCAGTAGCAATTATCACCAGGCCTATGGGGCATGCCCTGTGGCTGTGTCTCTCTCCTCATTCTTGTCCAAGGGGTTGAGTGAGGCAGAAATAATGATGTTAACCACTACAAAACAATCATTTACGCTTACCTCCTGCTTACTTTGTGCCAAGTATTATTCTAAGTGTTTCATACCTGTAAAATCTTCTTGCCTCGCAACAATAAACTTTTGTATGTAACACAGCAAATGCATGTGTTTACTACAACAGTGTGTGTAGTGTGTGTGTGTGTGTGTGTGTGTGTGTGTGTGTGTGTGAGCAGCTTGCACCTAATGAGGCATACTCAAGGTAGAAAATCCTACTTCTGGAAATAGGTCAGCTGCTACCAGAGAGACAACCTTTAGACATTACGATCTTCCCTTCCTAGATCTGTGAAGCTAAAAGTTGTGACATAGGGCACAGACTGGGAAAAAAAGCAGTTCAGAAAGAGGGAAGAGCATATGTTTCCCTGAGGCAGGAAAGAGTTGGCATGTTGGAGAAACAGAAAGAATTGGCTGGAGCTTAGGTGAAAGTGGGATAAAGGGGAGAGTGGCCCAGCATTAAGACTAGAAAGGCAGGCAAGGGCTGGATCATGCAGGGGCTTGAGATCTTGGAAGGCATTTGGAGATTATTCTAGGCACAGTGGGAAATCATTAAAGGGTTTCAAGGAGAAGAATGACATGATCTTGGATTTTTATTTATTAAATTATCTTTATGGCAGCTGTATGGAAAATGGATTGAAGGGATATTTGAGGGAAGAAAAGAGACCAATAAGGAGATTGTAGCATTGGTCCAGTCACTAGATATGGTGACTTGGGCCAGGTGGTGGCAATGGAGGTGGAGAGAAGTGGACAGATTGAAATGTATTTCATAGGTCAACTTAACAAGACTTGGTTATAGGTTGGATATGGGTGTGATCAAGAAGGCATCTCAGACTTCTGGCTTTTCTAGGTTGGTGGTGCCAATTGTATATAGGGAGATGATCAAGAGAGGAACAGTTGTGAAGAAACTCAGAAGTTTAGTATTGAACTTAATCATTTTGAGATGCCTATGGTACATACAATTGAAAACATCAGGCAAACAGTTACATGTGCAGAGTGTAGAGCTCTGAGGCAAGGTCTGGGTTGGAGATAAATTTAACAATAATTGGCAAATGGTGAGTATTTAAAGTCATGGGCATTGGCCTGTGGGAAGGGGAAGGATGTTCATATA
This sequence comes from Trichechus manatus latirostris, assembly GCF_000243295.1. Classification (NCBI taxonomy): domain Eukaryota; kingdom Metazoa; phylum Chordata; class Mammalia; order Sirenia; family Trichechidae; genus Trichechus; species Trichechus manatus. The sequence goes on from NW_004444020.1 coordinate 8,760,838, forward strand.
CAAGGCACAAAGAATCTAAGTTGGATCCCATGGCAGTTCACAGAAGGCCTTCCTAGCTACAAGACTAGGGCCCAAGTCTCCAGACCTTCCACATAGCAAGTCCTCAAGGTCAGTTACAATGTTGAAATTAGTTAAAAAATTGTGGGGTAACTTGAAAGGGACTTCTCTATTGCAAATAGATATATTTTTTTAAAAGGATCCTGACCATATAATTTTTATAAGCATCCAGTAAACTAGTTGCAGTTGAGTTGATTCTGACTCATGGTGACCCTGTGTGTGTCAGAGTAGAACTGTGCTCCATAGGGTTTTCTTTTTTATATCTTTTTATTTATTTTGTTTTTGTTGTTGTTGAGAATATACACAGCAAAACATATCAATTCAACAGTTTTTATATATACCATTTAGTGACATGGATTACATTCTTTGACTTGTGTAACCATTCTCACCTTCCTTTTCTGAGTTGTTCCTCCCCACAAGAACATAAATTCACTGCCCCCTAAGGTTCTTGATCCCATATAGATAGTTCTTAAAAGAGCATAATGCTCAGGGCAGACATTTTTTACTAGTTAAGCTCAACTATTGCTTGGTTTTAAGAAGACTTCAGGAGATATTTTTGGTTTAAAGTTTAATGATTATCTCAGGGCAATAGTTTCAGGGGTTCATCCAACCTTCATTGCTCCAGGAAGTCTGGAGTCCACAAGAATTTTAAAATTTGTTCTGCATTTTCCCCCTTTTGATCAGGATCCTTCTATAGAGTCTTTGATCAAAATGTTCAGTAGTGGTAGCTGGGCACCATCCAGTTCTTGTCTCATGTCAAAAGAGGCAATTAGCCACACATTCCATATCTTCCTCCTATTCCTGACTCTTCTTCTTCCTCTGTTGTTCCAGGTGAATAGAGGACCAATTGTTGTGCGTTGGATGCCTGCTTGCAAGCTTTTAAGACCCCAGGCACTGCACATCAAACTAGGAGGTAGAACAGAGGCACTAAATGTGTTATTAGGCCCATTAACTGCAATGTCCCATGAAACCATGACCCTAAACCTCCAAACCAAGAAACCAAATCCCGTGAGGTTTTTGGATATACATAATCAGTTTCAGTTCAGCAGCTACTCTTTTTTTTTGTCTTTGCTGTAGATATGTCACACAACTTTTTCCAATTCAGCATTTTATAGGTGTACCACTTCTAGACAGCCATTATAATAATGGACTGTGAAACCCTACCCTTAATCAATGAAATATTTCCATCACTGCTAACCCCTTCTTTCCCCCTCCCTCCTGCCCCTGGTAACCACTGACAAACTTTGTTCTCTATACATTTGTCTTTTCTTGTCTTTTTATATAAGTGAGGTCATACAATATTTGTGCTTTTGTGATTCACTTATTTCAGTCAGCATAATGTCTTCCATCTCCATCCATACTGTAGACTGTATCAAAACTTCATTTCTCCTATTAGCTAAGTAGTATTCTATGTATGTATGTACATTTTGTTTGTACCACATTTTGTTTGTCCATTCATCTGTTGATGGGCATTTAGGTTGTTTCCATCTTTTGGCTATTGTGAATAGTGCTGCAGTGAACATTGGTGTACAAGTCTCTGTTTGAGTCTCTGCTTTCAAGTCTTTTGAGTATATACTCAGGAGTGGAATTGCTGGGTCATAGGTAGTTCCATTTTTAGTTTTTGAGAAATTGCCACTTTGTTTTCCACAATGGCTATGCCATTTTGCATCCCTACTTCAATGGGTAAGCGTCCAATTTCCCCACATTCTCACCAACATTTGTTGTTTTCTTTTTTTTTTCTTAGCCATCCTATGGGAGTGAAATGGTATCTTGTGGTTTTGATTTGTATCTCTCTGATGGCTAATGATGCAGAGCATCTTTTCATGTACTTGGTGGCCATTTGAATGTCCTGTTTGGTGAAATGTCTATTCAAGTCCTTTCCGCATTTTATGATTGGGTTATTTGTCAAAGTTTTTGGTTATTAGGTTCTTGTCTGATACCATGTTTTTATGCAAATAATGCTCAGCTTCTGCGTTTGCTGGCTGCGCCCTCCCCCTTTGAGGTACCTTCACAAGTGCCTCTATGCCGATCCTCTTCCAAGTGTTGTTGTAAAAAAAAAATTAGCATAGTGTGCTTATAAGAATACCTCATGTGGGGAGGGCACGGCTGGCAAACAAAAGCAGAAGGTGTACGTTATTTGCGTAAAAATACAGTATATTATTTCCAAAGATATTCTTCCAGTCAGTAGCTTGTCTTTTCACTTTTTTGGTAAAGCCTTGTGATGAACAAACGTTTTTAATTTTTATGAAGTCCCATTTATTTACTTTGTCTTTTGCTGTTTGCGCGTTTGTTATTATATTTGATAACACATTGTTAAAAGCTAGGCCTGACAGTGTTGTCCCTGCTTTTTCTTCTAAGAATTTTATGGTTTTAGTTTGCACATTGAGGTACTTAATCCATTTTGAATTTGTTTTTGTGTATGATGTAAGGCATGAATCTTGTTTCATTTTTATGCATGTGGAAATCCAATTTTTCCAGCACCATTTAATGAAGAGACTCTTCTTTCCCCATCAAATGGACCCAGCACCCTTGTCAAAAATCGGTTGACCCTAGGTGTGTGGGTTTATTTCCAGACTCTAAATTCCATTCCATTGGTCTATGTGTCTATTGTTATACTAGTACCGGGCTGTTTTGATTGCTGTAGCTGTATTTAAAAAACCAAACCAAACCGGTTGCCAGCGACTCAATTCTGACTCACAGCGACCCTATAGGACAGAGTAGAACTGCTCCATAAGGTTTCCAAGCAGTGGCTGGTGGATTTGAACTGCTGACCTTTTGGTTAGCAGCTGAGTGCTTAACCACTGCACCATCAGGGCTCCTGTAGCTGTGTGGTATGTTTTAAAATCAGGAAGTGGTGAATCCTCCTACTTTGTTCTTCTCTTTCAACATTGCTTTAGCTATTTGGGGCCTCTTGCCATTCCATATAAAGTTGAGTATTGGTTTTTCTGTTTCTGGAAAGAATGCTGTTGAAATTTTGATCAGGATTAGGTTGAATCTACAGATCACTTTGGGTAGTATTGACATCTTAACGATAGTAAGTCTTTCAATCCATGAACATGGAACATCTTTCCATTTATTTAAGTCTTTAATCTCTTTCAGCAGTATTTTATAATTTTCATTATATAAGTCCTTCATGTCCCTGGTTAGATTTATTCCTAGGTATTTTATTCTCTTAGATGCTATTGTAAATGGAATTATTTCCCTAATTTCCCTTTCAGATATCAGTGGGGTATGGAAACCCAATTGATTTTTGTTTGTTGACCTTGTTCCTTGCAACTTTGCTAAATTTCTCTATTAGCTCTAAAAGTTATCTTGCAGAATTTTTGGGATTTCGTAGGGTTTTCAATGACTGACTTTTCAGGAGTAAATCGCCACGCCTGTCTTCCTAGCCATCAGCGGGTAGACGCAAACCTCCAACATTTCCGTTAACAGCCAAGAACATTAACTTTTTGCACTGCCCAGGGCCTCCATTTATAAATGTAATATATGTTTATTATTTAAATATATGTTTATTATTTAAAAAACCCAGAAAATCAAAATGTATGATAAAAGACAGTGAAAAAATCATCCTATACTGGACACTACATATTCTCTCAGTCTCACTCCTTATTTCAGCTTCAGTGATGGCAAACACTTTCAAGCAGGCTTTGACCTCTTCCCACTGACAGCACCCTTGGTTTAAGCCTGTGCAGTGCATCTTTTGCTTCCTGCCCTGGTGCTTCTCTGATACCATGTTGTGGCATGTGTGTGGGAGCCTGCTTGGCACTGACACATTCATAACCTAGAAGTGTGACAACCCTCAACCAATGGTGATGGAAGCTGATAAATAGTTCTCCGTGCTGGTCCTAGGGTGGACAATTCTGAGATACTTTCTATATATTTCCACAGGAGAACCTGGTGGGATGGAGCACCAAGTACCCACAACCACATCCAACTCCAAAGGAAAAAACAAACAAACCCATTGCCATTGAGTTGATTCTGACTCATAGTGATGCTATAGGACAGAGTAAAACTGCCTCATAGGGTTTCCAAGGAGCGGCTAGTGGATTTGAACTGCCAACCTTTTAGTTAGCAGCAGAGCTGTTAACCACTGCACCACCAGGGCTCTCATCCAGCCCCATAGCATCCTTATATTTGCTTTCCCTCCTTATCTTTTTTTCTGTCTTTGGTCCCTCACTCCTGGTCTCTGGAAATCACTTCTCAAATAAAATGTCTGCTCTCCACCCTTGTCTCAACAAACCTAGGCTGACACATCTCCAACTCTCCATCTATAAATAACCTCAATATTAAATGCCTTTCCAGAATTTCTGTATGCATCTATGCAGGATAGGTAGAGGTTCATAAAGTTTATAAAGTGAGATAATAGTTTAAAAATAGTTTTTTTCCCCAAATAGTTTTTTTCATGATATGAAATAGTTTTTGATATTGAAAAAATCAAATCGTTTTTTTCAGGATATCAAAAGGAGACCAAGAGAAGCCAGAGACGGGACTAGGTGAGGTGACTGAGACTTCAGGGGCAAAATTTAAGGAGGGACTTACTCTCAGGGTCGTGCATGTGCAGGTTAAGTCTCTCTTGGGTCACCCTAGTCTCATTCTTGAGGGAATCAGTGGAGTGTCTGGATGAGTATAAACCCAAAATCCTGTCCAAGGACAAGGCACAATGCCTGCTGTGTAGGGGAGACCTTTAGGGGCAGGCCATTCTCATCCTTGTACCACATTATGTAGGTGAATGAAAGCAGCACTGACTCTAAGTCTCAAAGAACACAGACTTTTGGGGCCAGATGAGCTGGGCTCAAATCCTGGATCTGCTACTTACTGGCTATGTGGCCTTGGGCCACATCAGAATTCATCTGCTGGAGAGTGGTGGGCAAAGCATGCCACTTTGTTAAGAGAGGAGCCTGCTCCTCTGCAGGCTTGGTTGTGCTCCTTATTCATGAGATGGGTGCCTTGGTCCCAGGTCCCCTAGTTATTGGAACCTCAATGAATATGTATGACTGGGGCTTTAAGTCGAGTATATTCCCACTTTCATCATTCTGACACCAGCTACCCACATGGTACTTTCTCTCTCAGATCCTAACCACCTAGAGTTGAATCTCCACGAGGACAGTGAGAATCATTACTGTCCTGGGGAATTGGAAGAAAGTATAGTAAAGGAGAGGACCACTAAGTGCATCTCAACTAAAAAAATGGTTATCAAGGACTTATTATGTACATAGCACCATGCTGAGCTGCAGAGGACATAAGAATGAAGGTGTAGTTACAGTAATATACACCCTTAAATTCTCCTGGTGAGGGCTGTGATTGGTTTGGCTGCTGGGCTGTTCTGTAGAGATGGCATGGTAGGGATTTTATCCCGTATCTAGAGTTGTTTGGTTGCTGAGCTAAAGGATGTTTTTAGAACTAGAGGTACAGCAGAGGGAGTAGGGAGGAGGTAAACTAAAGAAGGGAGTCTGTATGGGGTAACAACAATGAATAGTAAGATGAGAGGCAGATACCAGAGCCAGGAAGGCAGATTGGTGGTACATGAGAGTGGGGGATGAGTCAAGAGAATAAATAAGAAGGGAGTCATGGTGAATACTTGGGACAGAAGCTGGTCTCCAGAGCTGTCTTTTACCTTCATGACGTGGTCTCTGGCAGAACAATGGGGCAGATGCCTGTCACCAAATATAGGCATCATCTTCTTGCTGCCTTCCACAGCCTTGAATGTCCTCAAGGAGGAGTGACTACGTTTTCTGGGGACACAGAAACCCTGAAGTTGGAGGGAGCAGCCAAACTACTCAGAGGCAAAGATAGAGCCAGGCTTAGAATCCACCCTGAAGTGCTTCTCAGAATGTATTCCCTGACCAGCAGCATCACCATCACCTGGAATCTTGATAGAAATGACAATTCGTGGACCTCACCCCAGATCTACTGAATCAAGAACTCTGGGGTGATGTCCAGCAGTCTGTGTTTTAACAATCCGTCCAGGAGATTCCAATGCCTACTAAAGTTTGAGAATCACGATTCTAAAGAAGCTGCCATTATATCTTATTACATATATGAGAAAATATCGGGAAGAAAATTAACTTCAAAAATTTGGAGAATTTTGAAAAAAAAACTGCTCTCAGGGTATATAGTATCAACATTTAGTCTGCTGCCTTTGAGTGTGGAGTGGGCCAGGGCACTCATTTTTCCCTAAGAATAACCTCTTGCACCTTCTCATATTGTTTCCCATAAGGAAAAATCTAAATCTGGGTAAAAGAAAAAAACAAAACAAACCATTACTAAAAACAAAGAACATCTTCCAATTTAAAAGATGAAGAAGATGCCACAAATCTCAAAGTTCTTCTTTTATAGAATAAATTCAATAAAAGCAGGAGAAATTTTTTTTTTTTTTTTGTGTGTGTGTTTAAGCCAGATAGAATGCTGGTAGTACACTATCATTTATTTTACTAATTCTGCAACATTTCAAGGGAGATCCAGACACTATAGTGTTTAAAAATAATGCAACCTTGCTCCTGATGCAAGTGGCAAGAGCAAGAGGTCTCCACGGAGCTTTGCTAAAGGGAAGGAAAAAGAAAAATAGAAATTAAAAACCATCCACTAATGTGCCGACAAGTAATGAAATAAGAATCTGACACTTGGTGCATTGAAATGCAAACAAGATGTCCCTGAGTTACCCTGGCAATTCATCATAAAGGCTGCTGCATTTCTGCTTATTATACTAGAGGTGCAGTGAATTATTACCAGGCTGGTTATTGTAACAAACTTTTCAAACTATGTACATGATAGGGTCAAAAAAAGATTTATATATGTGTTTATGTATGTGTGTGCTCATGCTAGAGCGTGCAGAGTGAAGTGTATGTTTTTCTGCCTGTGAATACATATAACCAAAATGGCTGGCTTACAAGCGAGAAATTCAGGTAATTAAAAAAAATGTATAAATAATGTGCAGAAATATCCATAGATAAAATGGAATCTAGTGTCAGCGAGCACCAACCTGATAGGTTTTGGGAAATGTGTTACAAGCAGAGTTTTGATGGGTTAAGATGATCTTGGAAACCTACTGCTGAAAGTGCTGCATTGTACATAAAAAAAGAGCTGAAAAGAAAGGGATGAAGTGAGATTTAAAAACAAAACCAAAAACCTGATAGGTGATCAGCTAATACTTTGGCTTTTAGGAAAATGCTTGGGACACACGTATATCTAAATGAATATGTGTCAATCCAATATTTCTCCCCCAACTTTTTTTTTATATGTGCTTTCGGTGAAAGTTTACAGCTCAAATTAGTTTCTCATTCTCTTGTGACATTGTTTGCAATCCTGCATTTTGTCGCAACTCTCCCGCATTCCTTTTCCACCCTGGGTTCCCCATGTGCATTCATCCAGTTTTCCTGTCCCTTCCTGCCTTCTTGTCTTTGCTTTTGAGCAGGTGTTGCCCATTTGGTCTCATCTACTTGATTGAACTAAGAAGCACATTCCTCACGTGTGTTTTGTTTGTTTTAGAGGTCAGTCTAATCTTTGGCGGAAAGGTGGACTTCAGGAGTGACTTCAGTTCTGAGTTTGCAGGGTGTCTGCGGGCGCTGGTTTCAGGAGTTCCTCCAGTTTCTGTCAGACTAGTAAGTCTGGCCTTTTTTTTTTTTTTTTTT
>NW_004444020.1:8768622-8775722 GCF_000243295.1 Trichechus manatus latirostris
ATTTTTCTCCTCCTCTGTCTAGGACCTTATGTTGTGATCCCTGTCAGAGCCTTTGGTGGTGGTAGCTGGGCACCATCTAGTTCTTCTGGGCTTAGGCTTGTGGAGCCTGTGATTCATGTGGTCCATTAGTCCTTTGGACTAATATTGTCCTTGTGTCTTTGGTTTTCTTCATTCTCCTTTGCTATGGATGGGATGGGACTAGTAGATGTTTCTTAAATGGTTGCTCGCAAGCTTTTAAGACCCCAGACACTACTCACCAAAGTAGGTTGTAGAACATTTTCTTTATGAACTATGTTATGCTAATTGACCTAAATGTTCCCCGAGACCATGGTCCCCAGCCCTCAGCCTCAGTAACTTGGTCTCTCAGGGTGTCTGGTTGTCTCTAGGAAGCTTCTATGGCTTTGTCTTGGTCAAGTTGTGCTGTAGATAGCTTTGGATAGAAATGACACTTTCACAATGGTGAGTATTCATATCCATGAGCATGGTATGTTTTTCCTAAGTATTTTATCTTTTTAGGGGCTATTATAAATTGTATTGTTTTCTTGATTTCCTTTTTGTAGTTCTTTTTGTTGGTGTATAGGAATCCAACTGATTTTTGTATCCTGTTACTCTGCTGAATCTTTCTACTAGTTCCAGTAGTTTTCTTGTGGAATCTTTTGGGTTGAAAAGACAACTTTTTGTTGGCAGAGGCTGAAGGAAACAAGTCAATGAATGCTTTGAGTCTTTTGATTATCTTATATTTTTTGTGCAACAAAACCTGAACCTTTAATATATTTGTGTGGGTTTATGTGTGTGTGTAACGTTAGAGTTGGGGTTAGGGGAGTGAGTCTGGCCGAAACACAGTGAGGCAAGAAGAGAGGTTAATGAGAGGACTCCAGGTGGGGGAGCAGAAATAAAACTTTATAGTTATTACTCATTTAATCATCACAACAACCCTGAAGGGTTGTAGTACTGTTAGCATCATGGCACAGATGGAAAAATAGAGGCTTAGGGAGATTAAGTGAAATACCCAACGAACCATTGGTGGATCTGGTTTGAACTCAGTGTCTTCAAAGCCTTTGTACTCCTAAGGAGGGAAGAACCGGAGAAGTAACAACCTGGTGGGCTGTGAAGACAATGTGGTAATGGTTACCAGGTGGGTGGATTGGGATTTAAGATACCCTGTTCTGCTCACAGCGGGAATGAAACAGGAGATGGTGAAAATGAGGAGGTGGGTGAGGGGATCACAGTGATTTCCCTGTGAAAAATTTCCAGTCACATTTCCTAAACCAATTTCATTATAAGATCTGGCACAAGGTTGGCACATAAGTGGAATAAATAAATGGAGATTCAAACGCAGTACACACAGAGAAATATCTGAAGGAGTATAAAAACCTACTTCTAATAATAGTTATTACTGGGAGTGAGATTGTGAGTAGGAGAAAGCAGGAGGCTTTACTTATTATTTATATGTCTCAGTCTTATTAAAAAAACTTTTTGTTATGGAAAATTTCAAACATATACAGAAATAAAGTAAGAGTTAAAACACAGAGAATATTTTTATCCATGCACAGGCGCAACAATTATCAACTTGTGGCCAATCTTGTTTCATTTTTCTTCACACGCCAGCCCATTCCTTATCCTCCAGCTTATTTTGAAACAATTCCAGACATCATAGCATTTTATCATTAATGTTTTTACTTAAAAAATAAATAAAATTATGTTCTAACATAACATATAAAAGAGAAGTTAATTTGGAATCTATGATAATTCAATTAGATTTGAAGTTTCCATTGTTGAGTTAATTTTTTCTAAAGTAGTGGTTTACTGCTGATCACTGGAATTTCCTGGGAAGCTTTTTAAATATGTAGATTCCAGAGGCCACCAGGACTCATAGAATCAAAATCTCCATGGTGGGCCCAGGGAATCTCTGTGATTAAAAAGCTTCACATATATTTCTGATGATGAGCCAGGTTTGGAAACTGTTGGTCTACTTAAGATAAACTGTTTCAAGCACCTTCAAACACTTTAGAAAGACTTAATTCTGTATGAGCAGTTGATACACTAATTACAAATTTGCCTTATCTAGTCATTAAATTATGTTCCCTAAGGACTACTCTGAATCCTTTGGATTAAAAGAGTAGTTGAATCTAGTTAACCTAGTTCTGATTAGTATATTGCTTTAAGATAGAAAAACATATTTCCTTACAAATATTCTACAATTCATACAGATTACCTATGTAATACTAGTCTTTGCTACAATTAGTGAAAAAATATGCTTAATTCTTGCCAGTAGATTCCCTAATTTTAAGATGAGAAAATGGAATCTCAAAGGAATGAAGCAACTTGTCTTGGGGTATATAGCTGGTTAAATGCTGATCCAGGACAAATGCAACAACTTGCACAATGGTAGGTATTGGAAGGTCAATGACAAATAATATGGTCTATCCTACACTTGTCCTTTTGGTTATTAACTGAAAGATTGGTTGTTCAAATCCACACAGCAGTATCTCAGAAGAAAGTCCTGGTGATCTGCTTCTATTGAGATTACAGCCAGGAAAACCCTATGGAGCTCAATTCTACTCTGTAACACGTGAGGTCACCATGCGCCAGAATTGACTCAACAGCAACAGGGTTTTTTTTTTTTTTAAACTTGTCCCTGGGTGGTGCAAATGGTTAAAGCACTTGGCTGCTAACTGAAAGGTTGGAAGTTCGAGTCTTCCCAGAGGTGTCTTGGAAGAAAGGCCTGGCGATCTACTTCCAAAAAATCATCTATTGAAAACCTTATGGAGCATTGTTCTACTCTGACACATATGGGATCTCCATAAGGGGCAGTTGACTCCACAGCAACTGATAGTTAGTTGTACAGCTAATCCCTGATTTACAATGTATTTGAGTTACAACAAACTGCATTTACGACGATCATCCTATTTTTGGGTACATTTTATCATTAGTAATATGTACTGCATACAATGTTGCAGCATATAATTTGCTGATGTTATCAGTCTGAGATGTAATGTTTACAGCCCCAAAAGACAAATAAAGATTGGCTTTATAAAGATATTGATTATAAAAGGGAATAATAATGAAAACTAAAAAAAAAGAGGTATTCGACTTATGTCAGAAATGACTTATGACGAAGTGATCATCGGAAGAAAACCCCATTGTAAGTCAGATAGTATGTACTTAGGGTATAGTGAGTGAGACAGACAGGGGTGGCCATGACTCTCAGTCTCAAGACAGACTCAAAACACCTGCAGCATGTAAACAGATACTTGTACACCATTGTTCACTGCAGCACTATTCACAACAGCCAAAAGGTGGAAACAACCTAAATGCCCATCAACAGATAAATGGATAAAATGTGGTATATCCATACAATGGAATACTACTCATCTATAAAGAGAAATGATGTCCTGTTACATGCCAGAGCATAGATGAACCCTGAAAACATTATGCTGAGTGAAGTAAGTCAATCACAAAAGGATAAATACTGTATGACTTCACTGTATGAAATAGGTAAATTTCAAAAAACCAAAGTTTACTAGTGGTTACTGGGGATGGAAGGGAGGGGGAAGGGGGGAGTTGTTGTTTAGGGGGTACAGAGATTATGTTAATGGTGGTGGAATCATTTGGAAAAGGATAATGATAACGGTTTCATGGCATGAAGAATATGATCAATATCACTGAGTTATGTACATAAAAATTGTCAAATTGGCAAAGATTTTGTTAAGTATATTTGTACTACAATTTTTTAAAAAAAGACACCTGCAGCTTAGAGGGGATGACAACAGAAGCAGTGGGTTGATCTCTGTGCACATACTCAAGTGCCTAGAAATAAAACTGTCTTAAATGTTTCAGAATAGAACTTAATTTCTGTTCTGAGCTTTGATTCTGATGACCTGTGAACCCTTAACTTCAGTGTAAATAATCTCGGTCAGTGCAGAATTTTCTTTCCCTTCCCATTCTATGGGGTTGCAATCAAGTTCTGGGGGGGGGATCAGAATGTCAAGACATTGGAGGATGGGGAGATCACAATGTCATCATCCACTTTGGCATCAGCTGAGCACCTCATTTCTATTTGCTCCTTCAGGGTTGGTCCATATAGATTGCAGTTGTGTCTTCTCATCGTAACTGCAAGGGTTCTTCAAGTCTGAGTCTTTCTTAGCTACTCCCACAATCCTCTTGTTTGTCCCTGGACAGTTGGCTGCTCCATGTGCTATGCTGGGAAGCTCAGAGACACAGTGAGGTGGCTTCAGGCCCCCTCACTATTATGGAGTGAATTGGGTCCCCCAAAAAGATAAGTTGACATCCTAATCCCTGTATCAGTGAACGTGGCCTTGTTTGGAAATAGGGTTTTTTCTTCTGTTATCAGTTCAGTTAATGAGGTAATACTGGAGTAGAGTGGGTTCTAATCTTTTCTGAGTGGTGTCTTATATAAGGAGAGAACAGACACGGACAGAGAGTTAAACATAGGGGGAAGACGCTGTGTTGAGGATCCATCTACAAGCCAAGGAACGCAAAGCAACTGCCCGGGGCTACAGAAGCTGAAAAAATAAGGAAGTATGTTTTTCTAGAGCCAACAGAGAGAGAGAGAGAGCATAGAACTGCTGATGCCCTGAATTTGGACTTCTAGCCTTCAGAACTGTGAGACAATAAATTTCTCTTCTTTAAAGCCACCCATTTTGTGGTATTTTGTTATTACAGCCCTAGAAAACTGAGACACCCACAAAGTCATTTTTATTTTGCTTTTCTCACACTATGCTGGACTTTGGGGAGTTTCCTGAGTTTTTCCAAGTCCTGAGTTCCACTTGGGAATTGAACACAGAATCTCCTTGCTTTTGGATCCCCAAATCTATCTGGGAATTCTCTTATCCACCCTGCCTCCAAAAAACTTGGCTTGGTATGTGTATGTGTGTGTGTGGCAGAGGAGAGGTGGAAGAGTGTCACAAAAACTCCTTTCAGGGAACCACCAGGGTTCAAGTTTCTTCCTTCTCATTTAGTGACTGCAATATAGTGGTTTTTTTTTTATTTTTTAATGTAACAGAATGCATATCTGTCATTTTAATTTGTCTCCTGAAACATTTTTTCAGTACATTCATTTGTTCGGTTGTTATCTAAATGATGAAAAAGACCATGTGGTAATTCAGATAAATTATTAAGGCATTCCTAAATATAATCTTAATTGCCCTTGTAACAAAAAAACTTTTGTGATTTAGGTGAAAGTTTCTCATTAAGCAGCTAATACACAAATTGTTTTGTGACATTGGTTGCCAATCCTGCAATATGTCAACACTCTCCCCTTCTCCACCCAGGTTTCCTTTTTCCTTTCATCCAGTTTTCCTGTCCCCTCCTGCCTTCTCATCTTTACTTTTGGGCTGGTGTGCTCATTAGTCTCATATACATGATCAGACTATGAAGCACATCCCTCATGTGTGTTATTGTTGGCCCTATAGACCTGTCTAAACTTTGGCTGAAGGGTGAACCTCAGGAGTGACTTCAGTACTGAGTTAAGAGGGTACCAGAGGCCACACTACCAGAGTTTCTCTAGTCTCTGTCAGACCAGCAAGTCTGGTCTTTTTTTTTTTTTATTTTATTTTTGTGAATTTGAATGCTGTTCTACATTTTTCTCCTTCTCTGTCTGAGACCCTTTATTGTGACCCCTGGCAGAGCAGTTGGTGGTGGCAATCGGGCACTATATAGATGTTCTGGGCTCAGTCTGGTGGAAGTTATGGTAGTTGTGGTCCATTAGTCCTTTGGACTAACCTTTCTTGTGTGTCTTTGGTATTTTTTATCCTCCTTTGCTCTGGACAGGATGGGACAAGTACATGTATCTTAGATGGCTGCTCACAAGCTTTTAAGACCCCAGATGCTACTCACCAAAGTAGGATGAAGAACATTTTCTTTATAAACTATGTTATGCCAATTGACCTATATGTCCCCAAAACCCATGGTCCTTAGCCCTCAGCCCAGTAACTTGGCCCCCCATAGTGTTTGAATGTGTCTAGGAAATTTCTACAACTTTGCCTAGGTCACATTGTGCTGACTTCCCCTATAATGTGTACTGTCTTTCACTTCACCAAAGTTACCACTTATCTACTACCTAGTTAGTGATTTCCCTTCCCCACCCCTTCCCTCCCTTGCAACCATCAAAGATTGTTTCTCCTTTTCACGAGTTTTTATAATAGCAGCCTTAAACAGTATTTGTCCTTTTGTGATTGACTTACTACACTGAGCATAATGCCCTCCAATTTATCCACAATGTGAGTATTTTGTAGATTCATCATTGTTCTTTAGTGTTGCATAGTATTCCATTGTGTGTATGTACCACAGTTTGTTTATCCATTCATCTGTTGGTGGGCACATAGGTTGTTTCCATCATTTTGCTATCGTGAATAATGCTGCAATGAATCTACGTGTGCATATGTCTATTCATGTGATGGCTCTTATTTCTCTAGGATGTATTCCTAGGAATGGGATTGCTGGATCATATGGTATTTCTATTTCTAGCTTTTTAAGAAAGTACCATATTGTTTTCTAAAATGGTTGCACCATTTTGCATTCCCACCAACAGTGCTTAAGAGTCCCAGGCTCCTAGCAGCTTCTCCAACATTTATTATTTTTTGATTTTTTTTTTTTTGATTTGTGCCAGTTATGTCAAGGTGAGATGGTAGTTTCACCCAACTCATTGTAGTTTTGATTTACATTTCTCTAATGGCTAGTGATCTCAAGCATTTCCTCAAGTGTCTGTTAGCTGCCTGAATGTCTTCTTTGGTGAAGTGTCTGTTCATATCCTTTGCCCATTATTTAATTGGATTATTTGTCTTTTTATTGCGGAGGTGTTGGATTTTCCTTCAGATTTTAGAGATTAGAACTTTCTTTGGATATGTCATAGCCAAAAAATTTTTCCTACTCTGTAGGTTCTCTTTTTATTCTTTTGGTGAGGTCTGTAATTTTCTTTTCTTGTGGTGTCTTTACCTGGTTTTGGTATCAGGGTTATGCTGGCTTCATAGAATGAGTTTGGGAGTATTCCATCCTTTTTTATGCTCTGAAATACCATTAGTAGAAGTGGTGTTATCTCTTCTCTGAAAGTTTGGTAGAATTCTCCAGTGAAGCCATCC
>NW_004444020.1:8775822-8812665 GCF_000243295.1 Trichechus manatus latirostris
TATTGGTCTGTAATTTTCTTTTTTTGTGGTGTCTTTGCCAGGTTTGGGTATCAGGGTTATGCTGGCTTCATAGAATGAATTTGGAAGCATCCCTTCCTTTTCTATGTTCTGAAATAGTTTGAATAGTACTGGTGCTAGCTCTTCTCTGAATGTTTGGTAGAATTCTCCAGTGAAGCCATCTGGGCCAGGACTTCTTCTCTGTTGAGAGTTTTACTATTATTATTATTATCTTTTCAATCACTTCTCTTGTTATAGTCTGTTCAGATTTTCGACCTCAGTTTGTATTAGTTTAGGTAAGTAGTGAGTTTTTAGAAATTTGTCCATTTCCCCGAGGTTTTCAAATTTGTTGGGGGTACATATTTCATAACACTCTATTATGATCCTTTTTATTTCAGTTGGATCTGTTGTAATGTCCCCCATATCATTTCTTATTTGGGTTATTTGCTTCCTCTCCTGTTTTTCTTTAGTCAGTTTGGCCAATGGTTTGTTGATTTTGTTGATCCTTTCAAAGAATCAACTTTTGGTTTTGTTGACTCTATTGTTTTTCTATTCTCTATTTTGTTTATTTCTGCTCTGATCTTCATTATTTCCTTTGTTCTAGTGGCTGTTGGCTTCTTTTGCTGTTCTCTATTTGTTTTTGAGTTGTAGGGCTGACATTTTGATTTTGTCCCTTTCTTCTGTTCTTGACATGTGCACCTATTGGTATAAATCAACCTCTGAGCACTGCCTTTGCTGTGTCCCAAAGGTTTTCGTATGATGTGTTTTCATTCTAATTTGAGTCTATAATTTTTTTTATTCCATCTTTGATTTCCTCTACTAAGCAAGGTATTATTCAGTTTCATGTATTTAATTTTTTCCCCTTGGTCTTCCTGTTATTAATTTCTATTTTTATGGCATTGTGATCAGAAAAGATGCTTTATATTATCTCAATGTTTTGGATTTAGTTAAGGGTTGCCTTGTGGCCTAAGATGTGATCTATTCTGGAGAATGTTTCATGTGCATTGGAAAAGAATGTATACTTTACTGCCGTTGGGTGGAGTGTTCTATACATGTCTGCGAAGTCAAGTTGGTGGATCGTGGCCTTTAGATCTTCTGTATCTTCATTGAGTTTCTTTCTAGATGTTCTGTCCTTTACTGAGAGTGGTGTGTTGAAGTTTCCTACTATTATTGTGGAACTGTCAATTTCTCTTTTCGGTGCTGTTAGAGGTTGTTTTATGTATTTTGGAGCCCTGTAGTTGGGTGCATAGATATTTATTTTGGTAATGTTGTCATGGTGGATTGTCCTTTTAATCACTGTATACTGTCCTTCCTTGTCTTTTTTGCATTAGTTAACTTTTTTTTTTTTAAATTGTACTTCAGGTGAAGGCTTACAGAACAAATAGTTTTTCATGAAACAGTAGTACACATATTGTTTTATGACATTGGTTAACAACTCCACAACATGTCAACCCTCTAACTTCTCAAC
Organism: Trichechus manatus latirostris; assembly: GCF_000243295.1. Lineage (NCBI taxonomy): Eukaryota > Metazoa > Chordata > Mammalia > Sirenia > Trichechidae > Trichechus > Trichechus manatus. The sequence goes on from NW_004444020.1 coordinate 8,777,288, forward strand.
CTTTTTTTTTTGGTGAAAATACACATAGCCAAAGATACACCATTTCAAAAATTTCTACGTGTACAGTTCAGTGACATTGACTGCACTCTTCCAATTGTGCTGTTATTCTCAAATAAGATGAAGGCTTACAGAACAAAATAGTTTCTCATTTAACGGTTACTACAAATGTTGCCCTGTGACAATGGTTAACAATCTTACAACACATCAACAATATCCTTACTCAACCTTGGGTTTCCTATCACCAGCTTCGTTGTCCCCTCTGCCTTCTGGCCCTTGTCACTGGACTACTGTACCTTGTTAGTCTCATTTGGTTTTACGGGGCTGTCCACTCCCATCTGAATGGTGAACCTCGGAGATAACTTCACCACTGAGCTAAAAGGTTGTCTGGAGGCCATACTCTTGGGGTTTCTCCAGTCTCCTTTAAGCCAGTAAATCTGGTCTTTTTTTTTGTGAGTTAGAATTACGTTCTACATCCTTCTCCAGCTCCCTCCCTCTGCCACTCTGTCTGATTTGTCAACTTTGCCTTTGATGTTCAGGGCTCCTAGATTGTCCTGTATTTTCGATTCATTTTTTTTCGGGTCTTTGTTGTGATAGGGACCACCGGACAGGACATATTATTCTTGGCTGGCAATTCTTTTCTTTCAAGGTTTTATATATGTCATCCCATTGCCTTCTTTCCCACATGGTTTCTGCCGAATAATCTGAGCTTAGTCTTATTGTTTCTCCTCTGTATGTGACTTTTCGTTTTTCTCAAGCTGCTCTCAGGATTCTTTGTTTGTTTTTGGTTTTAGCGAGTGTGATTATGGTATATCTTGGTGATTTTCTTTGAGGTCTATCCTATATGGGGTTCATTGAGCTTCTTGGATGGTCAGCTTTTCATCTTTGATGATACTGGGGAAGTTTTCCGTCAGCAGTTCTTCAGTGATCCTCTTTGTGTTTTCTCTTTTTTCCCCCTGTTCTGGAACTCTGATCACTTGAAAATTTTGCTTTGGATTGTATCCCACATAATTCTCGGGTTTCTTCATTTTTGTTCGTTCTTTTTTCTGATTTTTCCTCAGACTTGTATCCACGTGCTTGTCTTCACTTTTGCTAATCTTGTCTTCCATCATTTCATACCTTTTCCTCAGCCCTTGTATGACACTGTCCATTTCTGAAATCTTGTTTATTTTTTGGATTTCTAATTGTTGTTTTTGTATGATTTCCAGTTGTGAATTTATTTTGGTATTTTGTTCCTGTATTATTTTCTTGAATTCTTCCTTTTTTTGGTCTGTATTTTCTATGAATTTCTCTGCCTTTTCCATAAATTTGTCTATTTTTTCCTAATTTTTGTCTGCTTTTTGCTTCAACTCTTGGATAGCTCAGAATATTAGAGATTTGAATTCCCTATCAGGTGGTTCTAGTGCCTTTTTTCCTACTGGAAAGTTATCTGATGTTCTATTTTGGATGCCTACTGGAACCATTCTGTCCTGTTTTTGTATGTGTTTTGATATTGTTTGCTGTCTTCGAGACATTCAGTGGTTGTTTTCCTTGTTTATTGATAGTAGATTTGTTTGTTTCATCCTGCTTTTTTTGCTTTATTTGGTTATATCTGAGCAGGTGGGCTGTGCGTTCTTTGTTGTTTGCTAGTCTGTGGGTACAATACTTTTTGCCTCCTTGTCCAATGGGCAAGGTTGGTTGCTCAGGTATGGTGCAGCAGGGCAGGTCCATCTGAAGGGGAGTTACTGTGATGAGTTGTGTGTGGCACGTATTAAGGCTGACAGGGTGGGCCAGAAATCAATGCAGGGAAGGTTCTGGTAAGCTGTTCTTGTGCTGCTCGTGAGCATGATGTTCAGCCCATGGTGCAGGTAGGCAGTAAGGAAGGGGGAGATTGTGATGTGTGGAGCTAAGATGGGTATTGTAGAGAGGAGAGAGGAACAGGAGCCAAAAACATACAAACATAAAAGAGTGCTAAGTGAGCTTTCCATTGGAATGGAGAGATGAGAGACCAAGAAATGGACAAAAACAAAGAAAAAAAAAAAAGAAAAAGGGCAAAAGAAAAAATGAGTAAATAAAAATTAGGAAAGAAAAGAAAAGCCCCCAGGTATCCCACCGGTGCGGCTGCGAGGACTGGGGAAGTTGATTCCAGGCTGTGAAATATTGCCTGACTAGAAGGGTAGAGGTGTCACACAGTGCCAGGTATTCAGGAGACAATAAGAGAAGGTAAGTATAGAGAGATGAGAAACTGAGAAATGAAGAAAGACAAAAAGGGAAAAAGAGAGAAAATAAAGCAAAAAAAAAAAAAACAAAAACAAAAACAAAAAATAAACAAGCAAACAAAAACAAAAGACAAAAAAAGAAAAGAAGCAGAAGAAATGCCCCCAGGGGTTTCACTGTGCAGACTGAGCTCCCAAGCTGTGAAGAAAAGCTGGCTAGAAGGGACTCCCAAGCTGAGAAAAGAAAAAGAAAACAAACAAACAAAGAAATCATTACAAAACAAATAAAAACAAACAAACAAAAAAGCACCAAGGATCCTACCAGCCTGGTGGCATGGGCTGGGAAGCATGTCCACAGTCGATCGACGTTTCATAGCCTTTCAGGAAGAAGCAAAGATGGCAGATGGAGCCAGTATTTGAGAGAAAGGAGGGGGAGATGGTGAGAGGTATGGAAAAAACCAAAAGAAGCGGAAAAAAGCAACACCAGCAACAAGCAAATGGCACTCAGGGAGCCAGCCAGTGTGGGTGGGTGAATCCAAGTGGCACAGGGCTGAAGCTGGTGCCTGCCGGCCAAGCAGAGGAGGCTGAGTGGGGGTGAAAAAGGGCGGGGGTGGGGTGGGAAAGCGTATATCACTGGTTACTGACTGTTCTTTATCCTGCTGGAAGCTCCATGAAGCTGCTTTCCCATACTCCCTGTTTGCTGATCTCTTATAGGAGTCCAAGATGGTGAATCTGTGCTGCGTTAGCTGATAAAGGATCTCTGCAAGTATCTCTCCTTGCTCTGTTCTCAGTTTCTTATTCCATTTGGTGTTTGGCTGAGTTCTGTATCTCTTCATTTAATGTTTAGGATTTCAGGATTTAAGTTTGTCTGTTTGACTTAGTTTTTCAGGTCTTTGCTGTGGAGGGATGGCTTGGTGCTTCTGTCTATAGCGTCATGTTGGCCAGAAGTCGAAAGCCTTACTTCTTGTAGTAGCAGACCTGATATTGCCAAAAACCAAACCCAGAGTCTTATTATAAGAGTGGCTGAATTATAACACCAGTCTAATTCCCAACCTCGAGTGGTGTCTGAAGTTAAAGTGAGGGCATTGATAGGGAAGAAATGGAATCCTGAAACTTGGGATGGGGGCATATGGGCAGATAATCAGAAAGCTGGGGACACTGAGCCTCTAGAGTCCATTGAATCACTCCTGCCAACAGAACCAGCCCTCTCAATCCCATCTGAAGAGATTACTCCATCTTTGCCTGCTAAGCCATCCTCCCCAGTAAAACCATTAGCCCCTTCACCCCCATCTGATGAGATTAACCTAGCTGTGTCTGAAGAGCCTGCATTTGAGTCATCACCTAAGGCATCGCCTGAGGCAGATGCCTTGCAATACAATGCTGAATGTTCTCAAAACACATCCTCACCACCCATTTTGGCTTCTAGACGTATAACTAGACTTAAGTCCCAGCGAACCCTGAAAGGTGAAGTATAAAGTGTAACCAGGAGGTACGCTACACTCCAAAAGAACTGGTTGACTTTTCTAATATGTAAAAACAGAAACCTGGGGAATATGTGTGGGAATGGCTAATAATGGTGTGGGATAATGGTGCAAGGAACATAAAGATGGAGAAGTTTGAGTTCATTGATATGGGCCCACTAAGCACAGATTCTTCATTCAATGTTGCAGCTCGAGAGGTTAGGGAAGGATCTAATATTAATTTGGTTGGTTTGCTGAAGCATGGATTATGCGGTGGCCTACATTAAATTAAGTTGAAGTAGCAGACCTGCCTTGGTATACTGTAGAAGAAGGTATCCAAAGTCTTAGGGATATTGGCATATTAGAGTGGATTTATCAGCTTAGACTCACAGATCCGCACGTGGAGTGCCCAGAGGACACATCTTTTACCACAATGGTGAGGAATAAATTTGTGAAGAGAGCCCCAGCATCCTTGAAGGCTGCTGTAAATGCTATTTTATGTAAGTCTGATTTGACAGTGGGAACTACCCTAACTGATTAAGACATGTAACCACGATGAGGCTGATTGGGCCCTATGGTAGTAGGGGCCAAGTGGCAACACTCAATTGACCAAGACAAAGTGGGCGTGGTTATTGTAATGGACAGCAAAGTCAAAACAGTAATCAGAATAGTCTAACTCGCATGGACTTATGCCATTGGCTACTTAGTCATGGTGTCCCTAGGAGTGAAATAGATAGGAAATCTAAATATTTACTTGATCTGTATAAGAGGAAGAATTCTAAGTCAAGTGAAAAACAGTCTAACTTGAATTTCCAGAACAGGGAGTTGCAGCCCCTCATTCAATTCCCAGACTTAAGTGATCCCTTGAATGAAAGGTAGGCTGGGAGCCCTTAAGGAAGGACCCACTACACTGGCAAAAACTTATACTGTTAATCTTTCTTCCAGCCTTCCCCGAAGGAATCTATGTTTTTTCCTCAAGTGACTTTTTATTGGGGAAAAGGAAACAATCAGACTTTTAGGTGATTACTGGACACTGGCTCTGAACTGACACTAATTCCAGGAGACCCAAAATGTCACTGTGGCCCACCAGTCAAAGTGGAGACATATGGAAGTCAGGTTATTAATGGAATCTTAGCTCATGCCCATCTCAAGTAGGTCCAGTGGGTTCCTGAACCCATCTTGTCGTGATTTCCCCAGTTCTAGAATGCGTAATTGGAATAGATATACTCAAAAACTTGTGGAATCCCCACACTGGATTCCTGACAGGTGAAATAAGGGCTATTATGGTAGGAAAAACCAAGTGGAAGCCATTAGAACTGCCCTTACCTAGGAAAATAGTAAACCAAAGGCAATACCACATTCCTGAAGAGATTGAAGAAATAACTGCCACCGTCAAGGACTTGAAGGATGAAGGGGTGGTGAATCCCACCACATCCCCATTCAACTCTTCTATTTGGCCTGTGCAAAAAAAAGATAGATATTGGAGAATGACAGTAGATTATCACGTGTTTAACCAGGTGGTGACTAATGCAGCTGCTGTTCCAGATGTGGTTTCATTGCTTGAGCAAATTAATACATCTCCTGGTACCTTGTATGCAGCTATTGATCTGGCTAATGCTTTTTTCTCCATACCTGTTTCAAAGGCCTGAGAGAAGCATTTTGCCTTCAGCTGGCAAGGCCAGCAATACACCTTCAGTATCCTACCTGAGGGCTGTATCAACTCTCTAGCCCTATGTCAAAATTTAGTTCACAGGGAACTTGATCGCCTTTCCCTTCCACAGGATGTCACATTGGTCTGTTATATTGATCACATTATGGTGATTGGACCTACTAAGGAAGAAGTGTCAGTGACTTGGGACTTATTGGTAAAGCATTTGTGTGTTGTTGTTATGGTTAGGTGCAGTTGAGTTTGTTCCAACTCACAGTGATCCTATGTACAACAGAATGAAACACTTTCTGGTCCTGCTGCATCCTCACGATCATTGTTATGCTTGAGCCCATAGTTACAGCCACTGTGTCAATCCATCTCTTTAAGGGTCTTCTTCTTTTTCCCCGGCCCCCTACTTACAAACATGATGTCCTTCTCCAGGGACTGATCCTACCTGATAACATGTCCAAACAGACATAGTCTCACTATCTTTGCTTCTAGGGAGCATTCTGGTTGTACTTTTTCCAAGACAGATTTGTTCATTCTTTTGGCAGTCCATGGGTATATTTAGTACTGTTTGCCAACACCACAATTCAAAGGTGTCAGTTTTTCTTCAGTCTTCCTTATTCATCATCCAGCTTTTGCATGCATATGAGGCAATCGAAAACACCATGGCTTGGGTCAGCACACCTTAGTTTTCAAGGTGACATCTTTGCTTTTTAACACTTTAAAGATGTATTTTGCAGCGGATTTGCCCAATGCAACATGCTGTTTGATTTCTTAACTGCTGCTTCCATGGGCAATGATTGTGGATCCAAGTAAAAGGAAATCCTTGACAACTTCAATATTTTCTTTGTTTATTATGATGTTGCTTATTGGTCCAGTTGTGAAGATTTTTGTTTTCTTTATGTTGAGGTGCAATCCATACTGAAGGCTGTGGTCTTTGATTTTCATCAGTAAGTGCTTCAAGTCCTCTTCACAGTCAGCAAGCAAGGATGTGTCATCTGCATATCACAGGTTGTTAATGAGTCATCCTCCAATCCTGAAGCCACATTCTTATATAGTCCAGCTTCTCAATTTGCTCAGCATACAGATTGAATAAGTATGGTGAAATGATTCAACCCTGACGCACACCTTTCCTGACTTTAAACCACGCAGTATCCCCTTGTTCTGTTATGTGTACAGGTTCCTCATGAGCACAGCTAAGTGTTCTGGACTTCCCATTCTTCTCAATGTTATCCATAATTTGTTATAATCCACACAGTTGAATGCGTTTGCATAGTCAATACAACACAGGTAAACATCTTTCTGGTATTCTCCGCTTTCAGCGAAGATCATCTGACATCGGCAATGCTATCTCTCCTTCCACACCCTCTTCTGAATCCGGCTTGAACTTCTGGCATTTCCCTGTCCATGTACTGCTGCAACCACTTTTGAATAATCTTCAGCAAAATTTTACATGTGTGTGAATTAATGATATTGTTCGATAATGTCTGCATTCTGTTGGATCACCTTTCTTTGGAATGGGCACAAATATAGATCTCTTCCAGTCAAATGGCCAGGAAGCTGTTTTCCAAATTTCTTGACATAGATGAGTGAGCACCTCCAGCACTGCATCCATTTGTTGAAACATCTCAATTGGTACTCCGTCGATTCCTGGAGCCTTATTTTTCACCATTCTCCTCAGTGCAGCTTGGATTTCTTTCTTCAGTGCCATTGGTTCTTGATCTCATGCTCCTGAAATGGCTGAACATCAACCAATTCTTTTCGGTACAGTGACTTTGTGTATTCTTTCCATCTTCTTTTGATGCTCCCTCTGTCGTTCAATATTGAAACTCTAGGCTTGGATTTTTATTCATTTCTTTCAGATTGAGAAATGCTGAGTGTGTTCTTACCTTTTGGTTTCCTATCTTCAGGTCTTTCCTTATTTCATTATAATACTTTACTTTGTCTTCTCGAGCCACCCTTTGAAATCTTCTGTTCAGCTCTTTTACTTCATCATTTCTTCCTTTTGCTTTAGCTACTCAAGAGCAAGTTTTAGAGTCTCTTCTGACATCCATTTTGGCCTTTTCCTTCTTTCCTGTCTTTTTAATGTCCTTTTGCTTTCTTCATGTATGATGTCCTTGTTGTCATTCCACAACTCATCTGGTCCTTGGTCATTAGTGTTCAATGTGTCGAGTCTATTCTTGAGATGGTCTCTAAATTCAGGTGGCATATACTCAAGGTTGTATTTTGGCTCTTGTAGACTTGCTTTAATTTTCTTTAGCTTCAACTTAAACTTGCACATGAGCAATTGATGGTCTTTTCCACAGTTGGCCCCTGGTCTTGTTCTGACTGATGATATTGAGCTTCTCCATTGTCTCTTTCCACAGATGTAGACGATTTGATTCCTGTATTTTCCATCTGGTGAGGTCTACATGTATAGTCGCTGTTTACGTTGTTGAAAGAAGATATTTACAATGAAAAAGTCATTGGTCTTGCCAAATTCTATCATGGGATCTCCAGCGTTGTTTCTATCACCAAGGCCATATTTTCCAACTACCAATCCTTCTTCTTTGTATCCAACTTTTGCATTCCAATCACCAGTAATTATCAATGCATCTTGATTGTGTGTTTGGTCAATTTCAGACTGTAGAAAATGGTAAAAATCTTCAATTTCTTCATCTTCAGCATTAGTGGTTGGTGCGCACATTTGAATAACAGTTATATTAACTGGTCTTCTCTGTAGGCATATGGATATTATCCTATCACTGACAGTGTTGTCTTTCAGGATAGATCTTGAAATGTTCTTTTTGATGATGAATATAATGCCATTCCTCTTCAATTTGTCATTCTCAGCATTGTCCAATTCAAAATGGCCAATACAGCCCATTGCAGCTCACTAATGCCTAGGATATAGATCTTTATGCAGTCCATTTCATTCTTGATGACTTCCAATTTTCCTAGATTCTTACTTTGTACATTCCACCTTCCAATTATTAATGGATATTTGCAGCTGTTTCTTCTCATTTTGAGTTGTGCCACCTCAGCAAATGTCCCCAAAGCTTTACTCCATCTAAGTCATTAACTCCACATCTTTAAATCCAGCCATGTCATTACTTTGAGGAGGCTACTTTTCCCCAGTCATATTATGAGTGCCTTCCAACCTAAGGGGCTCATCTTTTGACACTATATCAGACAAAGTTCCGCTGCTATTCATAAGGTTTTCACTGTCTAATTCTTTTTCAGAAGTAGACTGCCATTTCCTTCTTCCTAGTCTGTCTTAGTCTGGAAGCTCAGCTGAAACCTGTTCACCATGGGTGACCCTGCTGGTGTTTGAAATACTGGTGACATAGCTTCCAGCATCACAGCAACACGCAAGCCACTATAGTACAACAAACTGACAGATGCATGGGGTCCAGAAGTGTAGTTCCCCAGAAAGGGGGAGCCTCGAGGTATCAGGAAACCTTAGAGAAAATAACATCAATTAAAATATGAAATCATTATTCTGCTCTCTGCATAATGACATTTTCAGATGGTTGATGCTATGATGGGGAAACAATTTGAAGGGACCCCTAACACTGCCTCTTCCTGGAAGGGATGACCATTGAGATGTCTTTTTCTCCTGAAAAAGGGACAGGGAAGAAAAGGCATTCTAGGCAGAAAAAAAAGCATGCATTGGGCATGCTAGACAAGTAAATCGTGGAGCTTGTCTAGTCATAAACCAGTTGCCATCTACTCCCTCTCAAGTGACCCCATGCGTGTCAGAATAGAACTGTGCTCCATAGGGTTTTCAATGGCTGAAGTAGATCATCAATCAGGCCTTTCTTCTGAGGTGCATTTAAGTGGACTTGAACTGCCAACCACAAGTTAGTAACCAACGTTTTTACCCTTTGTACCACCAAGGGACTCTTGCCTAACCATCAAACCAAAGCGGTGACCTGTGTGTTACTGCAGCTACACGGCAGTACAGCTGGGCAGGAACCACTCTTAGGTTAGTACCACAGGAAATGTTTTGCGCCAGGGACCAACTGCTTAATCATGTTGTTGTGGGCTGTAGAGCGGATTGCAGCTCATAGTGACCCTACAAGGCGGAGTAGAACTGCCCCATAGGGTTTCTGAGGCTGAAATCTTTACAGGAGAATATTACCCAGTTTTCTCTCCCACGGAGCCACTGGTAGGTTCCAAATGCTGACCTTTCAGTTAGTAGCCAAGCACTTAACTATTTGCACCACCAGAGACCCTTGCTTAATCATACTAAAAACCTATTGCTGTGAAGTCGATTCCAACTCATAGTGACCCTGTAGGACAGAGTAGAACTGCCCCATAGGGTTTCCAGGGCTGTAATATTTTCAATATGGATTATATCTTAACACAAAGAAAACAAAAATCTTCACAACTGGACCAATAAGCAACATCATGATAAACAGAGAAAATATTGAAGTTGATAAGGATTTCATTTTACTTGGATCTGCAATCAACACCCATGGAAGCAGTGGTCAAGAAATCAAAAGACGCATTGCATCAGGCAAATCTGCTGCAAAAAGACCTCTTTAAAGTGTTAAAAAGCAACGACGTCACCTTGAAGGTGCACCTGATCCAAGCCATGCTGTTTTTAATTGCCTCATATGCATGTGAAAGCTGGGCAATCAATAAAGAAGATTAAAGAAGAATTAATGCATCTGAAGTATGGTGTTGGCGAAGAATATTGAATACACCACGGACTGCCAAAAGAATGAACAAATCTGTCTTGGAAAAAGTACAACCAGAATGTTCCCTAGAAGCAAAGATGGAGAGACTACATCTCACATACTTTGGACATATTATCAGGAGGGATCAGTTCCTGGAGAAGGACATCATGTTTGGTAAAGTAGAAGATCAGCAAAGAAGAGAAAGACCCTTAACAAGATGGATTGACATGGTGGCTGAAGCAATGCGCTCAAACATAACAATGATTGTGAGGATGGTGCAGGACCGGGCAGTGTTTCATGCTGTTGTGCATAGGGTGCTATGAGTGGAACTGACTTGATGGCAACTAACAACAACAACAACAATCTTTACAGAAGCAGACTGCAATATCTTTCTCTCACAGAATGACTGGTAGGTTGAAACCACTGATCTTTCAGTTAGTGGCTGAGCACTTTAACCACTGCACCACGAGGGCTCCTCTAGGAGGTTATAAAAACAAAAACCAAACCCGTTGCTGTCACAGCGACCCTATAGGACAAAGTAGAACAGCCCCATAGAGTTTCCAAGGAGCGCCTGCTGGATTCGCACTACCTACCTTTTGGTCGTAGTCCCTTCTCAATAAAACCAAGAGATCCCACCCCTGGCGGCTGCTAATTGGATCAGAAGTGCTTACTGACCCAAAGGCAGCCATTTGGTAGGCTGGTCAGTAACCTGTGAGACTTCCCTGCAAATAAAGAGGAGCTGGGCCAAACAGATTTCATCTTTCTCAGAATTGTGGACTAGGAAATGCCAAGAGAAGGAGGCTGTGAGGAGTGGGATTTGAAGCTGAAGGGCTGTATGAAGAGGACCTTGAGGAAGAGTGAAAGCAGGAGAGGTCATGGATCATCAAAGTTATGAGGAAGCAGGGACTTGAGACAGAGAAATGGTAGGTTGAAAGAACAAGCATTGGGGTGGCTGCAACAAACAAGCAACTGCGAGAGAAGACACCTAACAATACCTGAGTCCTATTATGGTTGATTGGCACAATGAAAATCCACTTGCTCCTGTGGTTCCCCTTTTTCTGCGGATGGGGACATTCTTGAGTGGAATCTCTGTTCTTGAATTTAAGGTCGTTTGATCTTCCTCACTATTTCACTTTTATCCTTACAATGCACCTCTTGGCCCTACTCAAACTTACTTCAGTTCTTTGCATCTGAAAGAACCCCACCAAAACCAGCAAGCAGGACAAGAAGCCCTAGAGGGAAACAGAGACCAGACAGATGTGAGTGCTGTCTGCTAAAACCTTGGACCTAGGTTTACTAACACCCCATCAGAGCTCGTTCAATTGCAAGTGACAGAAATCCCAACTCAATTTGTTTAATGCCAAAAAGCAATGGATTGTTTCACGTAACTGAAAACTCCAAGGGTAACTTGCTTCAGGCATGCTGAATCCAGGTGCTCAGACAATGTCATCAGCACTCAGTTTCTCCTCATGGCTTTGCTCCTTTTTTTTCTGTGTTGTCATCATTGAGATAGGCTCTTCTCTAGGTTTACATCCCATGGACCTACAGTGTCTTCTTTCTGGTTGTTCTGGCAAAAGTCCTGGGAATGAGGATTGGACTGACTTGAATCATGGACTGTTCCTAAACCAATCCCCATGGCTGGCAGAACTTGATCATGCCTGGGTTACATACACCCCTGGATTCAGAGGTGGGATCAACCCTGTTCAATTTCATGGATATGACTAAGGGTGGATGCTAGGCAGGCAAATTTAGCAGATATCCACCACATTGTCTATCAATGTGTGCACATATGTGCATGTGCATTTAAATGCATTCATTAGTTCCAGCCACCAGGAAACAAGGAGCTTACACAAGGAGAAGGAAGAGGGAGAAGAGGAGAGGAAAAGAAAACCAGAGCCATTATATCTTTTAATTTAAGTAATTAAAAATTGGTTCAGAAACCGATACACATTTAATCTGTTTTCATATTTCAAAATAACTTTGAAATTTCATGTAGTTGGTGGCACACCATGATTAGGGGGCCAGGGGGCCAGGGGGCCAGGAGAAAATCAGATTCTCAGTGAACCTGGAAGGAAACCAGCATGGTGGAGCGAAGGAAGATTGCATCCAGTCATGCCATCTACTGGCTAAAGTCATGCAGTCTCTATGGGCTTCAGAATCTGTAATTGGGGATGGGGATAGGCATCTTGCAGGATTGTTGTTGTTGTTATATGTCATTGAGTCCCGACTCACTGGGACCCATAGGACAGAGTAGAACCGCCCCATATGGTTTCCAAGTAGCTGCTGGTGGACTCAAACTGCCAACCTTTTGGTTAGCAGCCAAGCTCTTAGCCGCTGTTGTAGTTGGTGAGGGTTAAATGCAAGATAAAATGTCTGGCACATAGGAGGTGCTGACTGATGGTAGCTATTGTTATCAGGAGTCTGCTCCATGGCTTCAAGTATCAGCACCCCAAGACTCTCTCATTTTCAGGCAATGCACAAACCATCATTTCAGATTCCCTGTCAGGCTGCTCTCCCTGCGTCTACACTCAAGAGACCCTAGGTAAAGAGAAAACCAGATTGGAATCAGTTGACAGTGAATATTTTGAAAACTACAGCTCAAATTCAGCTGATAGCAAGTGTATTTGTTTCCTAGGGCTGCTGTAACAAAATACCAAAATTGGGTGACTTAAAACAACAGCAATCAATTCTCCTACAGTTGTGGAGGCTAGAAGTCCAGAATTAAGATGCTGGCAGGGCCATACTCTCTCTGAAGCCTCTAGGAAAGAATCCTTCCTTGCCTCTTTCAGCTTTTGGTAGCCCCAGGTATCCCTTGGTTTGTGGCAGCATCACTACAATCTCTGCCTTGTCTTCTCATGGTGTTCTCCCTGTTATGTCTGTGTCTCTACTCCTTTATAAGGACATCAGTCATATTGGTTTAAAAACAAAAACCCACTGCTGTCGGGTTGATTCTGACTCATAGCGACCCTAGAGAACAGAGTAGAACTGCCCCATAGGGTTTCCAAGGAGTTTCTGGTGGATTTGAACTGCCAACCTTTTGGTTAGTAGCCAAGCTCTTTAACCACTGTGCCACCAGGGGACCCATACTGGATTAGGGTCCACTTTAATGATCTCATCTTAACTTGATTACATATGCAAAGAACCTATTTCCAAATAAGGTCATATTCACCGATACAGGGGATAGGACTCCAACATATCTTTTTGGGGGACATAATTCAACCCATAAGCGCAAATTCATAACTTGTTGTTAGATGCCATTGAGTCAGTTCCAACTAATAGCGACCCCTGTGTACAATAGAATGAATCACTGCCTGGTCCTGTACTATCCTCACAATCCTTGCTATGTTTGAGTCCATTGTTGCAGCCACTGTGTCAGTCCATCTCATTGAGGGTCTCCTTCTTTTTCGCTGACCCTGTACTTTATTAACCATGATGTCCTTCTCCAGGAACTGGTCCCACCTGACAACATGTCCAAAGTACATGAGACAAAGTCTCACCATCCTCCCTTCTAAGGAACATTCTGTCTGTACTTCTTCAAAGACAAATTTGTTCATTCTTTTGGCAGTCTGTGATATATTCAGTATACTTTGCCAACACCATAATTCAAATGCATCAGTTCTTCTTTGGTCTTCCTTATTCATTGTCCAGCTCTCGCATGCATATGAAGCAATGGAAAATACTATTGCTTGGGTCAGACCCACCTTAGTCCTCAAGTGACATCTTTGCTTTGTAACACTTTAAAGAGGTATTTTGCAGCAGATGTGTCCAATACAATACATCGTTTGATTTTTTGATTGCTCCTTCCATGGGTATTGATTGTGGATCCAAGTAAAATGAAATCCTTGACAACTTCAGTATTTTCTCCGTTTATCATGAAGTTACTTATTGGTCCAATTGTGAAGATTTTTGTTTTCTTCATGTTGAAGTGTAATCCATACTGAAGGCTGTGGTCTTTGATCTTCATCAATAAGTGCTTCAAGTCCTCTTTGCTTTCAGCAAGCAAGGTTGTGTTATCTGCATATCGCAGGTTGTTAATGAGACTTCTGCCAATCCTGATGCTGCGTTCTTCTTCATACAGTCCAGCTTCTCGGATTTTTGCTCAACATACAGATTGAATTAAGTATGGTGAAAGGATACAACTCTGACACATACCTTTCCTGATTTTAAGCCACACAGTATTCCCTTGTTCTGTTCAAACGACTGTCTCTTGCTCTGCCTACAGGTTCCTCATGAGCACAATTAAGTGTTCTGGAATTCCCATTCTTCACAATATTATGCATAACTTGTTATAATCCACACAGTCGAATGACTTGGCATAGTCAATAAAACACTGGTAAACATCTTTCTGGTATTCTCTGCTTTCAGCCAAGATCCATCTGACACCAGCAATGATATCCCTCATAGTTAATTTAAAAAAAAAGTCGATAACTAACTGGATACAAAATAGCCTGATTATGATTAGAGAAAACATATGTCTTAGTTATCTAGTGCTGCCATAAAAGAAATACCACAAGTGGATGGTTTTAACAAAGAGAAGTTTATTTCCTCACAGTCAAAGTAGGCTAAAAGTCCAAATTCAGGACGTCAGCTCCAGGGGAAGGCTTTTTCTCTCTGTCGGCCTTCTCATCCAGTCTTGTAGATCAGGTCCTGCCTTACTAACACAACTGCTACCTATCCTCCCTCATTAACATCATAGAGGCAGGTTTACAACATACAGGAAAATCACACAGTACCAGGAATCATGGCCTAGCCAAATTGATACACATATTTTTTGGGGGACGTAATTCAAACCATGACAACCTGTCAGACAGAATTTAATCTTTCTATTTCCCAAGCTAGTTTGTGCATATGGTTATAACCTCCTGTTATAAATGGCATTCTAAAACCTCATACCTAGGAATTTGTAAGGCAGCCCCTGAGAGAATGTGCGTGTGTGTATATGCATTTGGGTGCACACATGTTTTCTGTGAGCAAGAAGAGCAATAGGGCTGTTCAGGGGGCTGTGCATCTGGGAACAGAGGCTGACTTGACAGCACCCAAGAACAACAAACGGTGTTTTAGTTTTAAATTTAGTGTCCACGTGTTCATTGCTACTATGTAGAAATACAATAGAATATTTTGTTTACCTTGTATTCTGCAACCTTGTTGAACTTACTTATTAGTTTCTACATAGAGTCCTTGAGATTTATTATATAAACAATCATGTCATCTGTAATTAGGGACAGTTTTATTTATTCATTTCTGAAGTATACGCCTTTTACTTCCTTATCTTGCCTCATTGCACTGGTAGAAATTCCAGTGTTATGGTGAATAAGCATAATAAGAAAGGACATCCTTGAATTACTACCAATCTTAAGGGGAACACATCCAGTCCCTCACCATTAAGTATGATGTTAGCTAGAGATTTTGTATGGATGTTCTTAATCGAGTTGAGGAAGTTACCCTCTATTTCTATTTTCCCAAGAGTTTTTATTATGCATGGGTATTGGATTTTGTTCAATGCTTTTACTGCATTGATTGATATGCTCAAGTGATTTTTCTTCTTTAGCCTGTTAATGTGGTAGATTTTATTGATTGATTTTGGAATATTGAACCAGACTTGCATCCCTGGAAAAACCCCCACTAGGTCTTTGTGTGTAATTATTTTTTACATACTGCTGAATTCTTTTTGCTAATATTATGTTTCATTAAACAAAGGGAAGAAATGAAGGCAAATAGAAGATTTCAAAGGGAAGCTGGAGAAGACAAAGTAAAGTACTATAATGAAATGTGCGAAGACCTGGAGATAGAAAACCAAAAAGAGAGAACACGCTCAGCATTTCTCAAGCTGAAAGAATTGAAGAAAAAATTCAAGCCTCAAGTTGCAATATTAAAGGATGCTATGAGCAAAATATTGAATGATATAGGAAGCATCAAAAGAAGATGAAAGGAATACACAGAGTCACTGTACCAAAAAGAATTGGTTAAAGTTCAACCACTTTAGGAGGTAGCATATGATCATGAACCGATGGTACTGAAGGAAGAAGTCCAAGCTGCTCTGAAGACGTTGGTGAAAAATAAGGCTCCAGAAACTGATGGAATACCAATTGAGATGTTTCAACAAACAAATGGAATGCTGGAAGCACTCACTCATCTATGCTAAGAAATTAGGAAGACAGCTACCTGGCTAAGCAACTGGAAGAGTTCCATATATGTGCCCATTCCAAAGAAAGGCAATCCAACAGAGTGTGGAAATTATTGAATAATGTCATTAATACCACATGCAAGTAAAATTGTGCTGAAGGTAATTCAAAAACGCTTGCAGCAAGTACATCAACAGGGTACTGCCAGAAGTTGAATCCACATTCAGAAGAGGATGTGGACCAAGGGATATCATTGCTGGAGTCAGATGGATCTTGGCTGAAAGTAGAGAATACCAGCAAGATGTTTACCTGTGTTGTGTTGACTAAGCAAAGGCATTCGACTGTGTGGATTGTAACGAATTATGGATAACAATGAGAAGAATGGAAATTCCAGAACATTTAATTGTGCTCATGAGGAATCTGTACATAGACCAAGAGGCAGTTATTTGAACAGATCAAGAGGATACTGTGTGGTTTAAAATCTGGAAAAGTGTGTGTCAGTGTTGTGTCCTTTCACCATACTTATTCAATCTGTATGCTGAGCAAATAATCTGAGAAGCTGGACTATATGAAGAAGAATGGGGCATCAGGATTGGGAGAAGACTCATTAACACAACCTTGCTTGCTGAAAGCAAAGAGGACTTGAAGCACTTACTGATGAAGATCAAAGACTACAGTCTTCGGTATGGGTTGCACCTCAGTATAAAGAAAACAAAAATCCTCACCAATCCTTGACCAATAAGCAACATCATGATAAACAGAGAGAATATCGAAGTTGTCAAGGATTTCATTTTTCTTGGATCTACAATCAACACCCATGGAAGCAGCAGTCAAGAAATCAAACGATGGATTGTACTGGACAAATCTGCTGTAAAAGACCTCTTTGAGGACTAAGATGTGCCTGATCCAAGCCATTGTATTTTCCTTCACCTCATATGTATGTGCAAGCTGGACAATGAATAAGGAAGACTGGAGAATTGATGTCTTTGAATTATGGTGTTGGAGAAGAATATTGAATATACCATGGACTGCCAGAAGAACAAACAAGTCTGTCTTGCAAGAGTAGAGGATGTCAAGTACTCTGTCTCTTGTACTTTGGACATGTTATCAGGAGAGAGAAGTCTGTCTTAGGCTGGGTTCTCTAGAAAAGCAAAACCAGTAAAGCATATAAATATATACAGAAATATATACAGAGAGAGATTTATATCAAGGAAATGGCTTATGCAGTTGTAGAGGCTGTAATGTACCAAGTCCATGGGTCAGAATAGAGGCATCTCCTGATACATATGTATCCACAGGAGCTGATGAACCCAAGATTGGCAGGTCAGAGAGCAGGGCTCTTGCTCACAGGCTGCAAAGATCTACAAATCCCAAGATTCACAGGCAAGACCACAGGTAAGCTGCTAGCTCAAGTCCCTAGAATTGGAGGTCAGACAAACAACAGCCAGCTGCAGGATCCAGAGCAAGCAAAAAGCCCCTAGACTCTGCTGGAATGTTCATTTATATTTGAGGCAGTCCATATGTCTAAGGAAGCTCCCTTTCAACTGATTGACTGCTCACAGCAGATCTCATCATGGAGGTGATCACATTACATCAAATCTCATCACAGAAGTGATTACAACATCATACTACTGCTAAACCACTGAGAATCATGGCCCAGCCAAGGTGACACACAACTTTAACCAACACACAGTCCGTGGAGAAGAACATCGTGTTTGGTAAAGTAGAGGGTCAGCCAAAAAGAGGAAGACCCTCAACAAGATGGATTAACACAGTGGCTGCAACAATGGGCTCCAACATAGCAAAGATAGTGAAGATGGCACAGAACCAGACAGTTTTTTGTTCTGTTGTACATAGGATCGCTGTGAGTCCAAACTGATTCAACAGCACCTAACAACACAGCAACAACAACAACAATATTATGTTAAGGATATCTGCATCTATGTTCATGGGAGATACATATTGGTAGTTTTCTTTTTTTGTATTTGTCTGGTTTTGGCGTCATGGTAATACTAACTTCAATATGAATCGAGAAGTGTTCCCTCTTCTATTTTATAGAAGCAATTGTATACAACTGGCATTAACTTTTTGTTAGATTTTGGAATTTTACAGTGGAATCATCTGGGCTGGGAGATTTCTTTTTTTTTGGTAGTTTTTAAATTATGAATTCAGTAACTTAATGGTTCTAGGGGTATTCAAATTATTTATTTCATATTAGGTGAGTTGTAGCAGTAGTTTGTTATTTGAGGAAGTGGTGTAGTCCATCTATGGTCATATTTATATGCGTAGACTTGTTTGTAGTATTTCTTTTTTTTTTTTTTTTTGATGTCTTCAGGGTCTGTAGTGATATCCCCTGCTTCCTTCCTGATACTGGTAATTTGTATATTCTCTTTTTTCCTTGTCAGTCTTACTAGATATTTGTCAATATTATTGATCTTTCCAAAGAGCCAGCTGTTTGTTTCATTGATTTTCTCTGTTGTTTTTCTGTTTTATTTTTATTATTTCCTTCCTTCTGCTCGCTTTGGGTTTATTGCACTCTTCTTTTTCCAGGTTTTTGAGGTAGGGGCTTAGATGATTGATTTGAGACTTTTCCTCTTTTCTAAGGTATGCATTAAAAAACAAGCAAGCAAACAAACAAACAAAAACAAACCCGTTGCCGTCGAGTTGATTCCAACTTATAGTGATCCTATAGGACAGAGTAGAACTGCCCCATAGGGTTTCCAAGGCGCAGCTGGTGGATTTGAACTGCTGACCTTTTGGTTAACATCTGAGCTCTTAACCACTACACCACCAGGGCTCCAAGGTATGCATTTAATGCTATAAATTTCTTCTAAGTATTAAGTTAGGTGTTCACACAAATTTTGATATCGTTTACTTTCATTTTCATTAAATTCAATGCATTTTTTTATTTCCCTTGAGAATTCCTTTTTGACGCATGGGTTATTTAGAAATGTGTTTAGTTTCCATGTGTTTGAAGATTCCTGTTGTCTTTCTGCTACTGAATTTTAGTTTAATCCCACTGCAGTTATAGAACATATTCTTTATTATTTCAGTTCTTTTAAATATGTTGAGTTTTGTTTTATGGACCAGGAAATAATTTATCTTGATATATATTCTATGAGTACCTTAACAATAGTTGTATACTGCTGTTGTTGGGTGAAATGTTCCATAAATATTGATTAGATCCTGTTGGTTGATGGTGTTGTTCTCTTTTACATCCTTACCCTGAAAACTTATCCTTTTAAAGTGACAAAATGTCACATTAGTATGACTTTTGTTAGTTTCTAAAAATTTTGAGTCTAATGTTAAACTCTGGATACTTAGCGCCTGAGTACCTGCACATCCTTACTGGAGAGAGAAATATCACCCAAAAACAAACTCCCCATTGCTGTCGAGTTGATTCTGACTCATAGTGACCCTATAGGACAGAGTACAACTGCCCCATAGAGTTTCCAAGGAGCGCCTGGTGGATTTGAACTGCTGACCTTTTGGTTAGCAGTCATAGCACTTAACCACTGTGTCACGAGGGTTTCCAGAAGGATCCCAGATATGTATAATCCCCTATTCAAATTCTTCAATAAACAAGTAACTTAGAAACATGCTTAGCCAATAGCTTGGTGACCATCCTGAACTCTAAGAAACTTAAAAATTAACTTGGAACTGAACAGGAGTTTTATTAGAAACTGTTCGTAGATGATTTCTTTCATATTAGCGTAAGGTTATTACCTGGTTTTACTACTAAAGTTTTAAAACCTATTTGAGCATAGTTCCAAAAAGAACAAGAATTTTTATTTAGCTATCCCTTTACATTTGCATGTGAGTATTATAAAGGAGCTCAAAAGAGAATTCATTGTATCACATACGTAAAAAATGGGTACCAAAGCTTGGAATGCCACAGCTGTATGACTTACCAAAACTAGTAGGGGAGATGGGCAATTATAGGGAGTCCTTGGCTTATGCAGTGGACCTCAGGTACTGTCCCTCCTCCCCCTTTGCTAGTATTCCTGTTGAGTGATGAAAGGCTTGGAAGTTTCAGTCTCTGTTGGGCATCTGAAATAGACAAAGGGAAAAGGGGCTTCCAGGTAAGATTGTTGTTGTTAGCTGCCACTGAGTCAACTCTGACTCATGGCCAACTTATGTACAACAGAATGGCATATTGCCTGGACCTGTGTCATCCTTACAAATAGCAGCATGTTTGAGTCCTTTGTTGCTGCTATTATGCCAGTCTGTCTCACAGAGGGTTTCTCACTCTTGGTGGCCATGTACTTCACCAAACATGATGTCCTTCTCTAGCGATTGATCCTTTCTGATGACATGTCCAAAGCAAGTGAGTCAAACAATGTTCTGTTGTGATCCATAGGTTTTCACTGGCTAATTTTTAGAAGTAGATTACCAGGCCTTTTTTCCTAGTCTGTCTTAGTCTGCAAGCTCTGTTGAAACATGTCCACCATGGGTGACCCTGCTGGTGTTTGAAATATCAATAGCATAGCTTTCAGCATCAGAGCAACACACCACCGTACAACAAACTGACAGACAGGTGGTGGCCAGGTAAGGTTAGCCTTCCTAAATGTCTTTCCTTACATTATATGAAAAAAATTTTTAATGAAAGTGATAAATAACATTTTATTAGAAAAATTTATTTTATTAGGGAAATATAAAACATCTACTTATTATCAAGTTAATGAGAACAATGAGCCTTTTTCCATGAATACACACATTTGAAATCAGGTTCTGGATGATTGTTGCAGTTTTTCAACTTCAGAATCCATGCAAGTATTGAGAAAATCCAATTTGCACAATCAGTAGTTGCAAATGGTAACAGATTTTAAACAGCTGTTTTTGAAACTTTGAATATGTTTCAATTAAACACAGGTGAGAGGAGATTATTCTGAATTTTGCATGCAAAAAATTTATATGGTAGCAGGAGTCTGTGAGTCAGTGGTCCCCCCACCAAAGTGTTAAAATTTGTTATTTAGGAGTTAAACATTTTTAAAATTATATTTTTAACCAGAGTAATATCTGCCCAAGATAAAACATTAAATATTGCAAAACTTCTAATAAAATATAATAGTTTCCTTCTTCAGCTCTCTCTATCCCTGATTGTTTCTCACCAAATGCAACCAATTCCAACTACTTTAGCTGTTTCCTTGGGCATTTACCTCTGTATCTCTAAATAATCTTATTCTGTTCTTTCCTGAGTTACCTGTTTTGGACATTATCTATTCTCTTTCCTTTATGGTGGTTGAGGATTTTACCCACTTACTCCCCACTCTCTCCTGTCTCCTTCCTTTGTTATTCTCAGTCCCCATTCTCTTAATAATACAAACTTTGGTTACAGCTAGTCAGTGTTTACATTATGTATGTAGATACTGTTGACTGCTGACCTAATAGTATACTGTGATCAATTCTGCCACAGTTTTTCTTTTTCCTGGAATTAATAATTGTGCTAGTTTTTCATTTACTTAGTTTACTGTGTGACTGACTAATTTTTTCAAATGTTCCAGTGAGTGTATTAATAATTTTTCCAAACTCTCAAGGACATTGTGCCATTTCTATCCAGCCCCTCTTCTCCCACAGCCTTCTTTCAGAGGTGCCACAGGCTCATAAGGAACTTTGGGGTACTTAGCTCCCATCAGCATATTCGACTTCATGAGTCAAGTATGAACTGGAGTTAATTCGCCATTGGTATTCTTAGTGGAGCACCCTTGGCAGATCATGGCCTGTATAACTGTACTCAGTGCCCTAGCCTCTATCCTTCTCTAATCTGGACTACATGTTCTCTAGCCCCTTAGCTGTCAAGTTAGGATTTCCCTTCACCACTCTCCTTGTTTGCATCATTTGTTTCCTAGGTCTCATGTTTTCCTCTTTTTTGGTTTACTCCCTCCTTTCGCTAAAGCAAACCTTCCAGTAACTTTCTAAAAACAATATATGGGAAGCAAATTTCTTGACTTCTTAAATGTCTGAGAATGTTTTTATTGTATCCTCACATTTGATAAATAATCTGATCAAGTATGAACAATTCTAGGTTGAAAACAATTTTTCCCTCAGAACTTTGAAGTCATTGCTCTACCATATTCTGGCACCCAGTGTTGAAAGTTACAGTATCTTTCTAGAACATTTCAGAACTTTCTAGTGTTCTGAAATGTCATGATGATGTTCTTGGTGTCGCTTTCCCTTCCTTTTCCTTTCTTTCCTTTCCTTCCCCTTTCTTTTTCTATTTTCTTTTTTGGATCTCAAGTGACCCAGTATCATCATCATCATCCCAGAATTTTTATTTTATTTTCCCTCACTTCTCTCACTCCTGTTCCCTATTGCCCATAGACATCCATTCCAGTGTGTTTTGGAGTATGTTGTTTGAAGATGGATATATCTTTGAAAAATATATACTGTTGTTTTGTGTGAATTAAATATTTATAAATGGTATTGTACTTTTCAATGTTCATGTTTTTTTGCTTTTCCCCTTCAGCACTATGTTTTTAAGTTCTTTTCATGTTGTTGTCCACATCTTTGGTTTACTGCTTCTGACTGCTGCATAGTATTCTGCAGTGTGCACAAAGGTTATTTTCCTCATCCACTCCTCCAGTGAAGGAGTCCAAAGACGCCTCCCACCTTCTACTACCCCAAACAATGCTATAGGAAGCATCTTTGCTCATGTCTCCATATAGACCACTGCTTGCCTTTCTCTGCAGTATAAACCCAGGAGGGAAATTGATGGGCCATAAAGTCATTCAGTACTGCCTAATTTTTCTCCTGAGTAGCTGTACCAGGCTCTACCACCTCAGCAGATTTGAGTATTTTCATTATTCATTATGTTGGCTATTTGATATAAAAACAAAATAAAGAAAAACCAAACCCACTACCATGGAGTTGGTTCTGACTCATAGCAACCTCATAGGGTGTCCAATGCTGTAAATCTCTATGGAAGCAGACTGCCACATCTTTTTCCTGTAGAGCTACTGGTGGTTTCGAACTGCTGACCACTTTCAATTGCTTTAACTACTGTGCCACGAGGCTCCTTCAATCAGGCGATTCACTCCTTTCAGTTAAGAGAAATTTTATGAATATTTTTAGGAATATTTTTCATATATATAATGTTACCCCCCGCCCCCCCAATTTCTTTTTCTGGAATGCCCATTAGTTGTATTTTAGACTCTTGATGTGGTCTAATTTTTAAA
Source organism: Trichechus manatus latirostris (assembly GCF_000243295.1). Taxonomy (NCBI): domain Eukaryota; kingdom Metazoa; phylum Chordata; class Mammalia; order Sirenia; family Trichechidae; genus Trichechus; species Trichechus manatus. The sequence continues at coordinate 8,800,555 of NW_004444020.1, forward strand.
TATATTTTCTCTCCTGTTGTCTATGCCCTTGTCATTTTGTTCTACTTCCTGAAATATTCCTTGACTTTTATCTTCCAACTTTTTCATTACATTTCCAATTTTAGCTATCACTGTTTTCAATTTCCAAGAGCTCTTTCGTTTTCTTTTTTGATTTTCCTTTTGCATGGAACCTTGTTTTATGAATTCAGTGTTTTATTTTCTCTTTGAGGCCACAATGATAATTTTATGTTGCTCCCTTATTGTCCCTAATTCCACTGATTTCCCATTTTCTTGGTTGTTTTGATCTCTGCTTTTCGTGTTGGAAGCTCTTCTCAGATATCTAGTTATTCTTGGTTGTCTTTTCATATAGAACAGGAGATGGCAAACTTTTTCCGTAATTGTGTAGGCTTTGTGGTCTACACAGTCTCTGTGGCATACTCTTTGCTTTTTTTTTTTTTAAACAACTCTTTGAAAAGTTAAAAAACCATTCTTAGCTCAAGGTAAGTAGTTTCCTGACCTTTGAAGAAGAATAAGATACTTCAAGGAGATCTGAAGCTTTATATGTGTAAATGGGGCCTGTTGAATGGTGGATCCTACTTAACCTGGTCAAGGAGAGAGCCAGCTTTTTATTTGTGGGATTCAAAATGCCAGTAACGGTAGATTTTTTTTTTTTCTTCTCTGGTACCTTTGGCTTCTCCAAGAAGATTCTTCCAATCTTCTTCATGGGATACACATAGCTAGCTGCAGAGGTCCTGGGAAGTGAGTGGGGAAGGGATTGGGAAACTCACCATTCACTATGCAGATGTCCCTTGTGATCAGTCTAACACTTCAGGACTTCATTCCTCCCTCTACTTTGCTTGGAGTCTCGGAGTCTGGAGATTCTCTGGTGGGTGGGTACACCTGGCTACTTGGTGACCTGTGTGTCTGACAGGTCCATATAAGACTTTCATTGCTAAGCCTTAGTCTGTCTTCCTTAATTCCTGGAGACTTTGAGATTTGAGCCTTTCTGGAGTTAAGCAGGGAGGTAGCAGGAATCAGCTTACTTTTGCAAGCATCCATCTGCAGGAACTTAGGTTTCAGTCTCTACTCAGCTACTTCAGTTGCCATTTCCCTGTGAGTTTCTTGTCTTCCAAAATCTTATCATCTCTTCTCTGATGTTGGCCCTTTCCCTGTTCTTTTTATTCTTGTCTTTTATTTCTTTTATCTTCCCTTACTGTCATTTTAGTGGGATTTCAGGAAGGATCAGAGATAAAGAAATGTGTTCAACCCACTAGGTTTAACTGGAAATCTCACCACCCAAATTTTCAACTCCACCTTATTATGAACTTGAAATTCCATTCACCTATGATGGATTTATGGAGCCCTGGTGATGCAGTGGTTAAGAGCTCAGGCTGCTACCCAAAATGTTGGCAGTTCGAATTCACCAGCCAGTCCTTGGAAACCCCGTGGGACAGTTCTACTCTGTCCTATAGGGTTGCTATGAATCGGAATAGACTTGACGGCATGGGGTTTGGTTTGGTGATGGATTTGTTTGTCAAGCCCCCTTTATGCAAAATTAAATAACATAGTTGTTAAGAATGCAGGCTTTGATGTCAAATTATCTAAGCTTATTTAACTGGTCAGTGGTTGAGCTGTGATTGAATTAATTTTTCTAAGCCTCAGTTGTAAAATGGGAATAACTGTAGTACTTACCTTGTAGGATTGTTGTGATGAGGGCAATGCATGCAGCAGAGTGCCTGGCATAAAGTAAGGGCTTAAAAGCTTTAGCTCTTACTGTATTACTTTCTAACTGTTGTTATTTTTATCTCAGTCAGCCACATATTGCCATATGTTATTTTGATCAGATAACTTTCTTCCTAATATTGAGTTATGCTAAACTGAGGCAAAAGATATTTTGATAGGAAGAGGAAGTAGTAAAATTTTGATGCACAGATAACTTTGGGGAGCTGGGATAGGCCTGAGTGGGGTGCACCAGGAGTGATATTGAATGCACCCTTTGCTTGGTGGGGTAGTGGTGAGAAGTTGTCAAGTCTAAAGAGCTTCGGAGCCAGGTAGACTCAGCTATGCAGCTATTACGTTAGTGTTTGACCTCACTGAACCTCAGTTTCCTCATTTGAACTTTGCTCTGAGGACTGCAGAAATGATATGTGTAAAGAGCTTACATAGTTCTGTCCACATCCCTCTGCTATAACCAAATCAAAACCAAACCTGTTGCTGTCTAGTTGATTCTAACTCTCAGTGACCCTATAGGACAGAGTAGAATTGCCCCATAGGGTTTCCAAAGCTGTGATCTTTACGGAAGCAGACTGCCACATATTTCTCCCACAGAGTGGCTGGTGGGTTCAAACTGCCGACCTTTTGGTTAACAGCTGAGTGCTTAACCACTGCGCCATCAGGGCTCCTTTTGTTATAACAGAGGGACTCATATAGTAGCCACTATGACTATTATTACAACAGAAAAGAGAAATATAGAGAGAACTATACTAACTCTATTGATATTTTGTCCAATTTCACCGTGGACTTGGGTTTGGGGTTTGGTCCTCATCTGGTTGAATGAATAGTTTATTGGCATTCTACAGAAATATTTCAAAGTAAATTAGGTCATGGCTTTTTAGTCTTAAAGTAGCTAAGTTCCTTATTGGGGATTTACTCTCCACCAAAATGCTGCAAGATGCACTGGCTATAAGAATAAAATGGCCAGAAGAGGGCATCAAAGACAAAAGTATGTTACTATTTTCTGGACCAATGAATTCAACAGAACACTATCTGAAAATAGGGCATAAAAGGAAAGGAGAGAGATCTGAAGAGGGCAAGGAGGAAAAAGAAGAAACGATGAACTCACTGACAGACGGTTACAGATTGGTTTATAGTCTTGATAGCAAAGTATTAAAATTACAGAGCAAAACAGAATCTACCCACTATTCAGCTAGACTCTCCTTTAAAAGATTGCAGAAGGAGACTTAAAAATTTATTCTGAAGTACACTTTGTGTTTTGCCTCAGACCCAGAAATCATATGTGGGTGAATGGGCTCCTTCTCTTTGAAGACAATGTCTTCCTTTCTCCAGACTCTAGGTGAAGACAATCCCTTCAGTTCTCACTTCTCACAGAGTCTGAAATGGAAAGACAGGACATTTCTTCCTGCAGCCTCATCCTGGGGAGCTTCTAGGAGAAAGAGCGATTCCTATTTCAATATACCTAAAATGTCCAAGAGCCATTTAAACGTCAATATTTTTTATTTTTCAAATTAATGAAACAAAGCAAGTCTAGAGCGTCTCTGCTTTTATTTCTGCGATGCTAAATAAAACAATACCCCTGAGTTGGATAGCTTGACTAGAGTTATATGATTTTAAGACTTTTTTTTGAAATTGTTTAAAAATACTTGTTTGGGTGATTGCAAATTAAATCGTTTGTCCCCTCCCTTCCAAATAGTTTGTTTACATAGGAAGCTAAAACAGTAACCATCATTGCAGTAAATTAATTTCAAAGAATTTTGTGATGCATAACAGACTATTTGGAATTTTTATTATAACACAGGAATTTTTCTTGAATTTTTTTTTTAACCCGGTAGCATAAAATAAGAATTTTTCCTTTAAGGAAATGAAATTCTTTCTATGTGTTGCCAAACCTCCCAATGAAAGCAGAGAAATTCAGTCTATAATAAGAATACCCAAAAAGGCCCTGGAAACCTTAGGCTGGCCAGCCTTAATTTGACACTGGAAATTTCATGATAGATTTACCAGAGAATATAAAATAATTTGTCAGTTTCAGAGACTGGTTTCTGGAATGGGAGATCACGCTTCATTAAAAAATATATATACACATATATATTATATATGTATGTATATATATATATATAAAAAGTTGTGTGGGTGTGGTACAGGTAATTGCTTAAACTTAAAAAAACAAACTACACTAAACAACAAATCTCTGATAGTGTTTAACAGTGAAAGCTGTTTCCGTGGAACTGAAGAAGCTGTTTTTATTCTAGAGAAGAACTGAGCTTAGAGACAATAAAGGTTAGGGATAAATGGGTAACCTGTGGGTAGAGAAGTGCTAAAAGTGGGAACCCCACAGGGACAGTGCTTTGACGTACCTGTAATAAATGACCAGAAAGAGATGAAAGACAATTAACTCTTCAGGTTTGCAGAGGACATCAAATGCATAGACTCCCAGCTGGGCTGAGAACTGAACACACAGGGAAGGGAAGAGAGGAGGAAGTGCAAAGGAAGTGTGTGTGTGTGTATGTGTGTAGACTTGTAAGGGAGGGTGGGAGATTGTGGACCAGTAGTAGGTGTACCAAGTTTAAAGTTAAGGAAGAGGAGGAGCAGTGCAGCATGATGATAAAGCTGATGTATGTGCGTGCGTGTGTGTGTGTGTGTGCGTGTGCGCGCGTGCTCAGTTATCTGGACTGTGTGAAGATGTAACTTATCAGTTACATATTATTGCCAAATAGGGGATCAGCTCAGCCTGGGTTCCAGAGGGCTGAAGATTAACCCTTTTACATGCCAAAAGTTCTATATCACCTTTAAAAGAGATTCTTCCAAGTCTGTTTTGATAGAGTGTATGGAAAACAGGAGAATATTTTCCTTCTCACTTAGGTTCATAGCTGTGATCACCTGCATTCTCACTCATTTCTGAACGCCCTGCAGTGTTTGCATTTGGAACGCATGCAACCAACACTTGCGTCATTAGTGAATGTCAGATGGATCCCTCTGCCCTCAGGAGGCAGGTAGAACGTGTCCAGAATCCTCTGCTGGGTTGTTCAAACTATATTTCGTCTCTATTTTTTTCTGTTATGGCCGTGTGTCTTCTTTTTTTCCTCCCTCCTTCTTTCTTTCATGAGATTTATCAAACATAAAGAAAAGAACAGAATAATATAATGAGCATTTTTCACCCACCACCGAGATTTAACAATATTAACATTGTGCTATATATGTGTCAGATTATTTTTTACATACATATAACATTACATATTCAATTGGGAACTCCTTGTTGCTTTCCCTCCCCTCCCTTCCTCTTCCTTCTTTTCTCTGTTCCCAGAACTAGCCACTGCCTCAAAGTTGGTAAATATGCTTTATGCTTGGTATTATATTTTTACCAGATATGTTTTTTTCAGAAAGCAATATATAGCTTTTCTGGATATATTTTAAAACCTTACATAAGAAGCCCTAATGGTGCAGTGGTTAAGCATGCAGCTGCTAACCAAAAGGTTGGTAGGTTTGAACTCACTAGCAGCTCTGCGGGAAAAAGATGTTGCAGTCTGCTTCCATGAAGATTTACAGCCTTGGAAACCCTATGGGGGAAGTTTTACTCTTTCCTATAGGGTGACAGTGAGTCAGGATTGACTCTACGTCAGTGGGTTTTTTAAATGATACGCTCTATGTATGATTCTGCAGCTTGCTTTTGTCATTCAGCATTATGTTTTCAAGAGATATCACAGTGGTATATTTAGATCCAATTTATTCATTTTAATTTCTGCTTTCTATTTTATTATTGAATATAATACAATTAAATTATCCTTTCACCCTTTGATGGACATTTATGTTATTTAAAACATTTTACTACTTACAAACAATGCTGCAGTGAATGTCCTTGTATCACTCTTTGTGATTGCCTCTGGCATATGCTGAGAATTTCACTATGGCTGTGTACTGTTCAAACACGGTAGCTGGTAGACACATTTGGTGATTAAGCACTTGAAATATGGCTAGTCTGAATTGAGATGTGCTGTGTCAGAATTTAAAGACAGTCCAAAAAAATGTAAAATATCTCAGTGATTTTAAAATATTGATTATATGTTGAAATGATAATATTCTGGATATATTAGTCTAAGTAAAAGAAAAAATTAATTTTACCTGTTTCTTTTTATCTTTTAGCGTGGCTACTAGAAAGTTTCAGATTACACATGTGCCTCACCTTTGTGGCTCACATATTTCTACTGGACAGATCTGCTGTACAGTGTATTTCTCTAGGATTTGGATTTTGTATATTCTTCTCATTTTCTTTCCCATCCCTTCTTTTTACTCCTAGTAGCACTTGATTTTTAGAGCTCTTTTTATTGCAAACCTACCAGTCATATCACTCCTTCTATAGTCTTCCCTCTTAGGCCTTCCCTGGCTTTTTAATTTCTGCCTGTGCAGGGTGACTGCTTGGGATAGTTCTGTGTTTGCAGATGGTCTTGATGGCTAGGGGTGCTTGATGCTTGAGTATTGGATAAGAGGGGTGTGAATCTATCACTTATGGAGTTTGGGGATTAACATACACACTATTATGCCTTTTCAAAATTATTGGTTTGAGATTCTGCTTAAGAACAGAATCTAAGTGATCGTGCCCAAACTTATAGTACCTGTGAGTCAGCTTCTCTACCCAAGAAGCTGAATAAATCTCTGAAATGCTAATCCATCTTTAAGGAGCCCAATAGTCAGAGTTTCAAGAGAAAGGCTCCCCTCCCTTTCTCCCCCATGGATCTTTGCCATTATTCTCTCTAAGATGGCAGGGATTTGAGACACTCTCAATCCTTCTTGAGACAGGGATTGGGTATGCAACCATTCTTGCTGCTATCACAGCAGCCTAAAAGATGGCAGCTAAGCCAAGCTGGATGGAATTTCTGTTCCCTATGGTGGTGGCTCTCCCATGTGTGACACAGCTCTGCTCTCCAGCATCATCATTTTCAATGAGAAAATAAATTGCCTCTGTGCAGTCGCATGCAAAGCAGAGAGCCTTTTCAGCCCACTGGAGCTGGGAGGTTGATCGAGAACAGGAGTTTTGTGCACCGATTGTTAGTAGGTAGAGATAGGGAAGATTTTTCATTGTCTGCTGATCTCCAAGAACACCCTCTTGGAGCGGGTCTTAAATTTGAAAACAAATCTTCACAGCGGCTTTTCCAACCTGCTTGGTTTTAGAAGGATGGAGCCATTGCCCAAAATTTCCAAAAATCCACAAAGTCGAGTGACACAGCTTATATTTTAGCAGAAATATTTCTGCTTGACAGTTAACACTCCTAAACCCTGGTGGCATAGTGGTTAAGAGCTATGGCTGCTAACCAAAAGGTCAGCAGTTTAAATCCCCCAGGTGCTCCTTGTAAACCCTATGGGGCGGTTCTACTCTGTCCTATAGGGTTGCTATGAGTCAGAATTGACTTGACGGCAAGAGGTTTGGTTTTTTTTTGGATCACCAACCAAAACTTTGGCTACGGAAATGGAGGAACTGTGCTGTGGTTAAAATATGGGCTTTGTTGTTAGACAAAGCTGGATTTGAATTGCAGCTCTGTCACTCTCACTAGCCATGTGGGTTTGGACAAGCTATGACCACCATGAGCTTCATTTTCCACATTCATAAAATGGGGCTAACAGTAGTACTTACCTTATAGATTACTGGAATAATGGCAACTACTATTATAAATATTGCATAATGTAAACAAATTTGAAAAGATTGCTTTGAGTTAAGTAAGTGGATGCTTTGAGAACCAATTGCCTGGTTAGATGACTTTAACCAGATGTTTTCAAGCTGACTCTCAGATGTTTGCTCCTCTGAACTTGGTAACTTGATTTTTCCAGAGGGTCAATTTCAGATGAGTACCCTGCCCCCATGAGAGGCATTAGTGGTTCAGTAGTAGAATTCTTACCTTCTATGCAGAAGACCTGGGTTTGATTCCAGGCCAGTACACTCATGCACAGCCACCATTCATCTGTCAGTGGTAGATTGCGTATTGCTGTGCTGCTGAACAGGTTTCATTCAGCAGGGCTTCCAGACTAAGATGGACTAGGAAGAAAGGCCTGGCAATCTACTTCTCAAAATCAACCAGTGAAACCCTATGGATCACAACAGTGAGATCTACAACCCACCATGGGAATGGCGCAGGACCAGACAGCTTTTTGTTCTGTTGTACTTGGGATTTCTGTGAGTTTGGGGCCAACCTGGCAGCTAATGATACACTGTTCACACGCCTAGGATGCTGTATTAGGATTTTGAGGCAATATGGTCTGAAAAATCATATTAAATTTTATAAAATGGAAATTTGGAAATTTTATAGAAATGAAACTTACTTTTATTCCACAGTACTAACTGTGGGCCAGAAAGCATGACAAATCTTCTTGGCTACATGGAAAGTGATCTTCAAGATAGGGAGAAACAAATATGTGAAGATTTTTCTGATAAACACAAAACCGTTTTAGAGGGTGATTGATCCCCATCTCACCTATATTCCCGCAGTTGTGTTACCTGCCACTAGAAGTATGTAAGTGCCATTGGAATTGTAACTGTCAGACAGGAAGCAAAGAGTTCAAGATAATAAACCTACTCCTGGCTAATTTGCTTGTTCTGTAAAAATATAGAAAACCCGGTGGTGCAGTGGTTAAAGCATTCAGCTGCTAACCAAAAGGTCAGCGGTTTGAATCCACCAGCTGCTCCGCAGAAGGAAGATGTGGCAGTCTGCTTCCATAAAGATTTACAGCCTTGGAAACTTTATAAGGCAGTTCTATATGTCCTATGGGGTTTCTAGGAGTTGGAATCAACTTGACAGCAATGGGTTTTTGGTTTGAGGTATAAAAATATAGCTTAATGCTATATATTGATTGTGCTTACAAGACCTGTGCAAGTGACGCCACTGAGCAGTTTCTATTATCCCAGTACGGCCTATGACGTATCTACAGAAAATGGTGCCTACAGCAAGCACTGAAATTGCACCCCTGTCCAAAGTCTGACACCCCTCTTTTAGATAACTTTCTTTTTTTTTTCAAATTGTGCTTTAGATGAAAGTTTACAGAGCAAATTAGTTTCTTATTAAACAATTAATACACATATTGTTTTGTGACATTGGTTGCCAACCCCACGACATGTCAACACTCTCCTCTTTTCGACCTTGGGTTCCCCGTTACCAGCTTTCCTGTCCCCTCCTGCCTTCTCATCCTTGCCCCTGGCCTGGTACGTCCATTAAGTCTTGTTTTGTTTTACGGGCCTGTCTAATCTTTGGCTGAACAGTGAACCTCAGGAGTTAACTTCATTACTGAGTTAAAAGGGTGTCCGGGGGCCATACTCCTGGAGTTTCTCCTGTCTCTGTCAGACCAGTAAGTCTTGTCTTTTTTTTTTTTTTTTCCCTGTGAGTTAGAATTTTGTTCTACATTTTTCTCCAGCTCTGTCTGAGACCCTCTATTGTGATCCCTGTTACAGCAGTCAGTGGTGGTAGCTGGGCACCATCTATTTATACTGGACTCAGTCTGGTGGAGGCTGTGGTAGCTGTGGTCCATTAGTCCTTCGGACTAATCTTTCCCTTGTGTCTTTGGTTTTCTTCATTCTCCTTTGCTTTGGACGGAATGGGACCATTAGATATTTCTTAAATGGTTGCTTGAAAGCTTTTAAGACCCCAGATGCTACTCACCAAAGTAGATTGTAGAACATTTTCTTTATGAACTGTTATGCTAATTAAACTAGATGTCCCCTGAGACCATGGTCCCCAGCCCTCAGCCCAGTAATTCCATCCCTCAGGGAGTTTTAATGTGTCTATGAAGCTTCCATGACCTTGCCTTGGTCAAGTTGTGCTGACTTCCCCAGTATTGTGTACTATCTTAGCCTTTACAAAAATTACTGCTTATCTATTGTCTAATTAGTGTTTTTCCCTCCCCTCCGCCCCCTCGTAACCATCAAAGATTGTTTCTTTTTGTGTGTAAACCTTTTCACGAGTTTTCATGATAGTGGTCTCATACAATATTTGTCCTTTTGTGATTGACTTGTTTCACTTAGCATAATGCCCTCCATGTTCATCCAGACGTTTCGCAGATTTATCATTGTTCTTTATAGTTGTGTAGTATTCCATCATGTGTATGTACCATAGTTTATTTACCCATTCTTCAGTTGATGGGCACTTATGTTGTTTCCATCCTTTTGCTATTGTGAATAATGCTACAATGAACATGGGTGTGCATATGTCTAGTTGTGTGATGGCTCTTATTTATCTAAGATATACTCCTACGTGTAGGATTGTTGAATCCTATGGTATTTCTAATTCTAGCTTTTTAAGGAAGCACCATATTGTTTTCTGAAATGGTTGTACCGCTTTGCATTCCTACCAGCAGTGCATGAGAGTTCCAATCTCCTGGTACCTCTCCAACACTTGCTATTTTCTGTCTTTTTGATTTATGCCAGTAGTGTTGGTGTCAGAGGGTATCTCATTGTAGTTTTGATTTGCATTTATCTTATGGCTACTGATTGAGAGCATTTCCTCATGTGTCTGTTTAGTCACTTGAAGGCCTTCATTGGTGAAGTGTCTGTTCATATCCTTTGCCCATTTTTTAATTGTATTATTTGTCTTTTTGTTGTAGAGGTGTTGGATTTTGCTATATATTTTAGAGGTTAGAACTTTGTCTGATTTGTCTTGGCCAAAATTTTTTCCCAGTCTGTAGGTTCTCTTTTCACTCTTTTGGCGAAGTCTTTTGATGGGCCTAAGTGTTTAATTTTTAGAACATCCCAGTTATCTAGCTTATCTCCTGGTGTTTGTGTATTGTTAGTTATGGTTTGTATTCTATTTATGCCACGGATTAGGGCCTCTAGCATTGACCTTATTTTTTCTTCTATGATCTTTATAGTTTTTGGTTTTGTATTTAGGTCTTTGATCCATTTTGAATTAGTTTTACCTATGGTGTGAGGCATGGGTTCTGTTTCATTGTTTTGTGGATGGACATCCAGTTTTGTGAGCACCATTTGTTAAAAAGACTGTCTTTTCCCCATTTAATGGACTTTGGGCCTTTGCCAAAGATCAGGTGACTGTAGATGGATGGATTTACATCTGGGTTCTTGATTCTGTTCCATTGGTTAATATGTTTGACATTATACCAGTACCAGGCTGTTTTCACTATCTTAGCTGTATAGTAGGTTCTGAGGTCAGGTACTTCGAGTCCTCCTACTTTGTTCTTCTTCTTCAATAGTGCTTTACTTATCCGGGGCCTCTTCCTTTTCTATATAAAGTTAATAATAGTTTTTACATCTCATTAAAGAATGCTGTTGGTATTTGGATCAGGTTTGCATTGTGTTTGTAGATTGTTTTGGGTAGAATTGACATTTTGACAATGTTAAGTCTACCTACCCATGAGCATGATGTTTTTCCATTTATGTACGTTTCTTTTGGTTTCTTGCAATAGTGTTTTGTAGTTTTCTTTGTATAGGTCTTTTATGTCCCTAGTTAGATTTGTTCTCTTTTTTTAAATTTTTTTATCGTTGCACTTTAAGTGAAAGTTTGCAATTCAAGTTAGTCTCTCATACAAAAATTTATACATACATTGTTATGTGACCCTAATTGCTCTCCCTATACTGTGACAGTACATGCCTCCTTTCCACCCTTGGTTTCCCGTGTCCATTCAACCAGCTCCTGACCCTCTCTGCCTTCTAGTTTCACCTCTGGACAGAAGCTGCCCATTTAGTCTCATGTATCTACTTGAGCGAAGAAACACACTCTTTACGAGTATCATTTTATGTCCCATAGTCCAGTCTACTCTTTGTCTGAAGAGTTGGCCTCTGGAATTGTTTTAGTTCTAGGTTAACAGAGAGTCCGGGGTCCAAGCTTTCTGGGGTTCCTCCAGTCTCAGTCAGACCATTAAGTCTGATCTTTTTGCTAGAATTTCAGTTCTGCACCCCACCTTTCTCCTGCTCCATCAGAGACTGTTTGTTGTGTTTTCTGTTAGGGCAGTCATTGGTAGTAGCTGGGCACCATCTAGTTCTTCTGGTCTCAGGCTGATGCAGTCTCTGGTTTATGCAGCCCTTTCTGTCTCTTGGGCTAATACTTTCCTTGTGACTTTGGTGTTCCTCATTCTCCTTTACACCAGGTAGGTTGGGACCAATTGATACATCTTAGATGGCCACCCAGTAGCTTTTAAGACCCCAGATGCCACTCACCAAAGTGGGATGCAGAACATTTTCTTAATAAACTTTGTTATGCCAATTGACCTAGATGTCTGCTGAAAGCATGGTCCAGACCACTGCCCCTGCTACTCTGTCCCTCCAAGTGTTTGGTTGTATTCAGGAAACTTCTTGGCTTTGGTTTAGTCAAGTTGTGCTGACTTCCCCTGTAGGGTGTGCTGTAGTTCCCCTTACCTAAGATAATTCTTGTCTACTATCTAGTTAGTGAATAACCCTCACCCTCC
>NW_004444020.1:8823497-8827169 GCF_000243295.1 Trichechus manatus latirostris
AAAGGAGGGGGAGGTGGCGAGAGGCAAGTGAGAAATCAAAAGAAGCAGAAAAAAAAAAAGCAACACTAGCAGCCAACAAATGGCACTCAGAGAGCCTCCCGCTTGGGTGTGTGGAATCCAAGCAGCTGGCGCTTCCCAGTCAAGAGACTGTGGCCGTGGGAAACAGAGGAGCCCGAGCCGGGGCGAAGAGGGGTGGGGGGGTGGGAAAGTGCACACCGCAAATTACCGGCTGTTTTGTCTCCTACTGGACGCTCCATGAGGCTGCTTTCTCGTACCCCCATTTGCTGGCCTCCAATAGGAGTCCAAGACGGTGGATCCACACTGCGTTAGCTGGTAGGGGACCTCTGCATGAATCTCTCCTCGCTCTCCATTCTCTTTCAGTATTCTCACTCCATTTGGTGCTTGGCTGAGTTCTTTATCTTTTCATTTGATGTTCTAGGGTTTCAGGATTGTTGCATTCTCTGTTTGGCTTAGTTTTTTGGATCTTTGCTGTGGAAGGACGGCATGGTGCATCTGCCTAGAGCGCCATCTTGACGGAAGCTCTTGATGTATTTTTTTGTGTGTTGTTGATAGTTTCTTTGTTCCACTAATTTTCTGTGCTGACTCATTTTTCTTTATATATTTTCTTTTCATCTTTTTCATTGTTGATTTTGTATTTGTTGATTCTTTATATTTTTTTCGTTTTTCATTTTGACTTGTAGGATTGTTAGTTTCATTTGTGGTTACCTTAATATTTACCCCTATTTTTCTAAGTATAACCAGTCTTTTATTCCTTTATATTGCCTTGACTTCCTCTCCATTTGAAAAATCTATGTGTACGTTTTTTAGTCCCTCTTTTTTGTTTTAATGTTGTTGTCTTTTAAGTATTGACATCTGTTTGCTTATTTTCAGTGTTTTAGCTTTGATTTGTTTTTGTGACTTCTCTATGTGGGTTGATATCTGGTTGCTCTGTCCTATGTTCTAATCTTGGGTTGTTATCTGATGTCATTGATTTTCTAATCAGAGGACTCCTTTTAGTATTTCTTGTCATTTTGGTTTGGTTGTTGCACATTCCCTAAACTTCTGTTTATCTGGAAATGCCCTAATTTCACCATCATATTTGAGAGACAGTTTTGCTGGATATATAATTCTTGGCTGGCAATTTTTTTCCTTCAAGTCTTTCTATATGTCATCCCATTGCTTTCTTGCCTGCTTGGTTTCTCCTGAGTCGTCTGAGATTATTCTTACAGACTTTCCTTTGTAGATGACTTTTTGTCTATCCCTGGCCACTCTTAAAATTCTCTCTTTATCTTTGGTTTTGGCAAGTTTGATTATAATATGTCTTGGTGACTTTCTTTTGGGATTTACCTTATGTGGGTTTGATGAGCATCTTGGATGGATATCTTGTCATCTTTCATGATATCGGGGAAGTTTTCTGCCAACAAGTCTTCAACAATTCTCTCTGTATTTTCTGTTATCACCCCCGCCTCGTTCTGGTACTCCAATCACTTGTAGGTTTTTCCTCTTGATAGAGTCCCACATAATTCTTAGAGTTTCTTCATTTCTTTAAATCCTTTTATCTGGGTTTTCCTCAAATAAGTCGTTGCGAAGTGCTTTATCTTCAATCTCACTAATTCTGACTTCCATTGTCTCAATTTTGCTCCTATGACTTTCTCTTAAGTTGTCTAATTCTGAAATTTTATTGTTAATCTTCTGGATTTCTGTTTGCTGTTTCTGTGGATTCTTGCAACCTGTTAAATTTGTCATTATGCTTTTCTCTAATCTTCTTAAGTTCCTCTATTTCTTGGTCTGCATTTTGCATAAATTCCTTCCTGATATCTTGAAGAGTTCTGTACATTAATCTTTTGTATTCTGCCTCTGGTATTTCCAAGAAATTCTCTTCCTCCAGAAAATTTCTTGATTCTTTATTTTGGGAGCTTGCTGAAGCCATCATGGTCTACCTCTTTATGTGATTTGATATTGACTGTTGTCTCCGAGTTATCAATAAGTTATTATATTTATTTATTTTATGTTTGCTTACTGTGTCCTAGTTTCTTGTTTTAATATGCCCAAATAGCCTTCTCGTGTGAGCTAGCCCAATCACTGGTGCCCCTGAAGCTCCATTATCCTGCCATGAGGTCTCCAGAACTGCTGCTAAGTATGTGAGCTAAGTATGGGTTCAGCTCTGGTGTCCAGGTAGTTGGCCACCAAGTGTGTGGTGCATGCTGTCACCTACAGCCCTAGACAGGCATGGGTGATTGGTGTAGGCACAGGCATCTGGCTGCAGCAGGGGACACACGCTGAGGAAGGCAGAGGGCCAATGGCCACCCTCGAGTGTCCAGGAGGAAAGCGTGTCCCTGTTCCATAGCGCTCATAGGTCGTGGGTTTTGCACTTGGAATATGGCACCCAGTGCTGTTGGCTGTAAGGACTGGGGAGCACCTCCTATTCTTAGGCCCTTGTTGCAGGCGGCTAGGTGGTGTGGGTGGGACCACCAGTCCTCAGGCCCCTGATGTGTGTAGGTGAAGACCCTTCTTAATGGGCAAAGCACTGTCAAATATCACAAATCTGCCACTTCACAGCTGAAACAGTTGAAGTTAGACTTCAGGTATATACCCTGTTGTGCTGCAGTAATAAGGGCCTAATCTGTTGAAATTGATGCATACAAGTCTATGCAGGAGGGAGGCAGTCAAAGTCCATGGATCCCTTATGCCTGTAGCTAGGCAAAGGAGCTGTGCCTACCCTGAGTTCCTGGCTTAGAGGAGCTGGCAGAATATTTTTTCCCCAGTTTGTTAATTTGTTCCTTCTCCAAGGCCAGGAGAAAGGCTCAGGGTGTGTGATGGGTCCTACTTCTGGCCCAGGGGACTCGGCAATTGCTGAAGCCATCCCAGGCCCAGTTCAGAGCAGGGAGTGGGGAGGTAAATGCAAAACAGGTTTTTCCCAAAGGGGGGTGTTTTTGATCCATGCAGTAGGCCAGACGCTAGTACTTACCTTTCACCAATCAAGGGCTACTTCTCACTGGTTCTAGATGGGTGAGTAGACTCTCTGTCGCTGGGTCTCTCCTGATGTGTAAAACGCCTCCTGAGTGCCACTGCTTGCCTACCTTACCGCGCACCATGAGCTGATCTGGCCTAAAGGGCTCTGGCTACCTCCGGGTGAGGTCTAGCAACACTTGCTCCTTCTGAACAGTCTTTCCCTCCCACTGCCACTCAATCTGATTCCTCAACTTTGCCTTTGATGTTCAGGGCTCCTAGATTGTCAAAAATAATCAATTCACTTGTTTTTTAGGGTCTTTGTTGTAAAAGGGACCACGGGAAGCATCTGACTACTCCGCCATCTTGGCCCCACCTCTTGAATTTATTCTTAAGTATTTTGTTTTTTTTAGGGGCTATTTTAAATGGTATTGTTTTTCCTGATTTCCTTTTCGTAGTTCTCTTTATTGGTGTATAGGAAACCAACTGATTTTTGTATGTGTATCTTGTATCCTGCTACTCTGCTGAATCTTTCTATTAGTTCCAGCAGTTTTCTTATGGAGTCTTTAGGGTTCTGTAGGTATAGTATCATGTTGTTGTTGTTGTTAGGCGCTGTCAAGTTGGTTCCAATTCACAGTGACCCTATGCACCACAGAATGAAACACTGCCTGGTCCTGTGCCATGCTCACAATTGTTGTTATGCTTGAGCCCATTGTTGCAGCC
>NW_004444020.1:8827722-8828863 GCF_000243295.1 Trichechus manatus latirostris
GAAGGCTGTGGTCTTTGATCTTCACCAGTAAGTACTTCAAGTCCTCTTCACTTTCAGCAAGCAAGGTTGTGTCATCTGTGTATTGCAGGTTGTTAATGAGACTTCCTCCAATCTTGATGCCCCTTTCTTCTTCATACAGTCCAGCTTCTCGAATTATTTCATCAGCATACAAATTGAATAGGTATGGTGTAAAGATGCAACCCTGACGCACACATTTCCTGACTTTAAACCGCACAGTATCCCCTTGTTCTGTCTGAACAACTTCCTCTTGATCTGTGTACAGCTTCCTCATGAGCACAATTAAGTGTTCTGGAATTCCCATTCTTCACAATGTTATCCATAATTTGCTACGATCCACAGAATTGAATGCCTTTGCATAGTCAATAAAACACAGGTTAACATCTTTGTGGTATTCTCTGCTTTCAGCTAGGATCCATCTGACATCAGCAATCATATCCCTGGTTCCATGTACTCTTCTGAATCCAACCTGAATTTCTGGCAGTTCCCTGTCGACATATTGTTGCAGTCGCTTTTGAATGATCTTTAGCAAAATTTTACTTGCCTGTGATATTAATGACATTGTTTGATAATTTCCACATTTGGTTGGATCACCTTTCTTGGGAATAGGCATAAATGTGGATCTCTTCCAGTCAGTTGGCTAGGTAGCTGCCTTCCAAATTTCTTGGCATAGACAAGTGAGCACTTCGAGCACTGCATCTGTTTGTTGAAACATCTCAATTGATATTCTGTCAATTCCTGGAGTCTTGTTTTTTGCCAATGCCTTCAGTGCAGCTTGGACTTCTTCCTTCAGTACCATTGGTTCCTGGTCATATGCTACCTCTTGAAATGGTTGAACATCGACCAATTCTTTTCTTTTCTTTTGTAAAAAAATTATTGTGTTCTAGGTGAAAGTTTACAGCACAAATTAGTTTTTCATTCAAAAATTTATACACAAATTGTTTTGTGACATTGATCGACACTTTCACCCTCTCCCTTTCCACCCTGGGTTCTCTGTGTCCATCCGTCCAGTTTTTTTTTTTTATTGTACTTCAGGTGAAGGTTTACAGAACAAATAGTTTCTCATGAAACAGTAGTACACATATTGTTTTATGACACTGGTTAACAACCCCACGACATGGCA
>NW_004444020.1:8834886-8878682 GCF_000243295.1 Trichechus manatus latirostris
TTCCAGCATTATTTTCCTGAATTATTCCAATTTTTTGTCTGTATTTTCCATGAATTTGTCTATTTTTTCCTCATGTTTGTCAGCTTTTTGCCTCAGCTCTTGGAGAATTCTGAATATTAGAGATTTGAATTCCCAATCAGGTAGTTCTAGTGCATTTTCTTCCACTGGAAAGTCATCTGGTGTTTTATTTTGGACGCCTACTGGAACCATCCTGTCCTGTTTTTGTAACTGTTTTGATGTTATCTGCTGTCTTTGGACATTCAGTAGTTATTTTTCTTGTTTATTGATTGTAGATTTGTTTGTTTCATCTTTTTTTTAAAATTTGTCTATGTCTGAGCAGGCGGGCTGTGTGTTCTTTTTTGTTTGCTCATCTGTGGGCATGATACTTTTCCCTTCCTTCTCCAGTTGGGAGGTTCAGTCGCTCAGATATGGTACAGCAGGGCAGGTCTAGCTGAAGAGGATTTACTGGGACGGGTTGTTTGTGGCACTTACTACAGCCATCAGGGAAGCTCAGTAATCAGTGCAGGGCAATTTCCAGTAGGCCGTGCCTGTGCTGCTCGGTGGTGTGATGTTAAGCACACGGTGCAGGTAGGCAGGATGTAGGGGGGGATTTTTATGTGTAGAGCTAAGATGGATATGGGAGAGAGGAGAGATAATAGGAGCCAAAAACATACAAACAAACAAAAAAGAGTGCTAGGGGAGCTTGCTGTTGGAGTGGAGAGATGAGAGACTATGAAATGGAGAAAAACAAAAAGGGGAAGAAGAAGAAGAATAAAAAAAGAAAACAATGAATAAATAAAAATCAGAAAGGAAAAAGAACAGCAAAGCTCCCAGAGATCCCACTGGTGCAGCTAGGACGTCTAGGGAAGTTGTTCTCAGGTGTTGCAGTACAGCCTGGCTAGAAGGCATTGAGGTATTGAGCACCAGGTATTCAGGGGACAGAAAGAGAAGAAAGGTATAGAGAGACAAGAAACTGAGTAATGAAGAAAGACAAAAAGGGAAAAAGAGGGAAAAGAAAACGTAACAAATTAAAAAAAAAAAGAACAAAAAAAGCCCCCCAAAAAGTAGAAAAATAACCCCACAAAAAAGAAATGCCCTCATGGATTCCTCTGCACGTGTGCATAAGCTGAGGGAGTAGGCTCCAAGCTGCGCAGCACCACCCGGCCAGAACGGGCTCCCAACTCAAGAAAAGGAAAAGAAAACAAACAAACAACCCCAAACAAACAAGAGCCCCGGGATCACACCAGCATAGCAGCCCAGACCGGGAAGCAGCTCCACACTCGAACGGAGCTCCGCAGCCCCTCAGGAAGAAGCAAAGACGGCGCATAGAGCTAAGTATTTGAGGGAAAGGAGGGGGAGGTGGTGAGAGGTAAGGAAGAAATCAAAAGAAGCGGAAAAAAAGCAACAACAAATGGCACTCAGAGAGCCAGCCAGTGTGGACGGGTGGAATCCAAGCATCCGTTGCTTCCCAGACAAGAGACTTTGGCCTTGGGAAGTGGAGGAGGCTGAGTGGGAGTGAAGAAGGGTGGGGGTGGGAAAGCGTATATCACAAATTACCAGTTTTCCTGTCTCCCACTGGAAGCTCTGTGAAGCTGCTTTCTCATACCCCGTATTTGCTGGTCTTTGGTAGGAGTCCAAGATGGTGGATCTGCATTGCGTTAGCTGATAGGGGACCTCTGCATGAATCTCTCCACGCTCTCCATTCTCTGTCAGTTTTCTCACTCCGTTGGTGCTTGGCTGAGTTCTTTTTCTCTTCATTTGATGTTTTAGGGTTTCAGGATTGCTGCATTCTCTGTTTGGCTTAGTTTTTCAGATCTTGGCTGTGGAGGGATGGAGTGGTGCTTCTGCCTAGAGCACCATTTTGCCAGAAGTCTCCGACCAATTCTTTTTGGTATAATGACTTTGTGTATTCCTTCCATCTTCTTTTGATACTTCCTGCATCATTTAATATTTTCCCCATAGAATCCTTCATGATTGCACTCAAGGCTTGAATTTTTTCTTCAGTTCTTTCAGCTTGAGGAATGCCGATCATGTTCTTCCCTTTTGGTTTTCTGTCTCTAGCTCTTTGCACATGTCATTATAATACTTTTTCTTCTTGAGCCCTTTGAAATCTTCTGTTCAGTTCTTTTACTTCATCATTTCTTCGTTTTGCTTTAGCTACTCGACGTTCAAGAGCAAGTTTCAGAGTCTCTTCTGACATCCATTTGGGTCTTTTTTTTTTTTCTTTCCTGTCTTTTTAATGACCTCTTGCTTTCTTCATGAATGATGTTCTTGATGTCTTTCCACAGCTCATGTGGTCTTTGGTCATTAGCGTTCAAAGTGTCAAATCTCTTCTTGAGGTGGTCTCTAAATTCAGGTGGGATGTATTCAAGGTCTTACTTTGGCTGTTGTGGACTTGTTCTAATTTTCTTCAGTTTCAACTTGAACTTGCATGTAAGCAATTGATTATCTGCTCTGCAGTCTGCCCCTGGCCTTCTTCTGACTGATGATATTGAACTTTTCCATTGTCTCTTTCCACACATGTAGTGGACTTGATTCCATTGTCTCTTTCTATGGATGTAGTCAGTTTGATTCTTGTGTATTCCATGTGCCGAGGTCCATGTGTATATTCACCGTTTATGTTGGTTAAAAAAGGTATTTACAATGAAGAAGTCATTGATCTTGCAAAATTCTATGATGTGATCTCCGGTATCATTTCTATTATGAAGGCCATATTTTCCAACTACTGATCCTTCTTTGTTTCCAACTTTCAGGTTCCAATTACCAGTAATTATGAATGCATACTGATTACATGTTCGATGAATTTCAGACTGAAGTAGTTGGTAAAAATCTTCAATTTCTTCATCTTTGGCCTTAGTGGTTGGTGGGTAAATTTGAATAATGGTCGTAATAACTGGTCTTCCTTATAGGAGTATGGATATTATCCTATCACTGACAGCATTGTACTTTAGGATCGATCTTGAAATGTTCTTTCTGATTACGAATGCAATGCCATTCCTCTTTAAGTTGTCACCCCCAGCATAGTAGACCATATGGTTGTCAGACTCAAAATGGCCAATACTAGTCCATTTCAGCTCACTAATGCCTAAGATATTGATGTTTATGCATTCCATTTCATTTTTGATGATTTCCAATTTTCCTAGACTCATACTTCATACATTCCACGTTTTGATTATTAATGGATGTTTGCAGTTGTTTCTTCTTATTTTGAGTCATGTCACATCAGCAAATGAAGGTCTCAAAAGCTTGATTCCAACTACGTCGTTAAGGTGGATTTTACTTTGAGGAGGCAGCTCTTCCCCGGTTGTCTTTTGAGGCCTTACAACCTGGGTGGCTCATCTTCTGGCACTGTATCAGACAGTGTTCTGCTGCTATTCATAAGGTTTTCACTGGCTAATTCTTTTCAGAAGTGTACTGCTGGATCCTTCTTCCTAGTCTGTCTTAGTCTGGAAACTCAGCTGAAACCTGTCCGCCGTGGGTGACCCTGCTGATATCTGAGTACTGGTAGCATAACTTCCAGAATCACAACAACATGCAAGCCCTCACAGTAGGACAAACTGACAGACATGTGGGGGTATAGTATATCATCTGCAAATAGGGACAATTTTACTTCTTCCTTACCTATTTGGATGCCCTTTATTTCTTTACCTTGCCTTATTGCTCCAGCTAGGACTTCCAGCACAATGTTAAATAGGAGTGGTGATAAAGGGCATCTTTGTCTCTGTTCTGTTCTCAGGGGGAATGTTTTCAGCCTGTCTCCATTAAGAATGATGTTTGATATTGGTTTTATATAGATGTCCTTTACTATGTTGAGAAATTTCCCTTCTATTCCTATTTTATTGAGAGTTTTTATCAGGAACGAGTGTTGGACTTTATCACATGCCTTTTCTGTGTAGATTGAGATCATGTGATTCTTTTGTTTTATTTATTTGGTGAATTACATTGATTGATTTTTGTAATGTTGAACCATCCTTGCATTCCTGGTATGAATCCCACTTGGTCATGGTGTATTATTTTTTTGATATGATGCTGAATTCTATTGGCTAGAATTTTGTTGAGAATTTTTGTATCTATATTCATGAGAGATATTGGTCTGTAATTTTCTTTTTTTGTGGTATCTTTGCCAGGTTTTGGTATCAGGGTTATGCTGGCTTCATAGGATGAATTTGGAAGTATCCCTTCCTTTTCTATGTTCTAAAATGATTTGAGTAGTACTGAAAGGGGCTGCGTGGGAATTTCACATTTATTGTTTATTGTCAGCAGTGTAGGCCTACCGTCTCGGGTATTGTGGTATTGTCAATGCATAGTTTACATAGTTCACTTTTGCATGCTTCCGTGATTCTGATTTATTTTCCTTCTCTGTTCCCTCTTGTTTTCCCATGATTTTAAAAGTTTAAAATTAACTTAGGTTCCTGTTTTGGAGGTAGAACAACAGGTGATAGAATCTTGAAGTAAAATGCCTGAACAAGGAAACATCATCTTGTGGCTGAAACCAGGATGGCGTCCAGCGGTCAACATGTCTGGAGTGTGGCTTATGTGACCGGCTACCCCAAGGGGAACCAATATTCTGCAAATTCCTTGGATTTTGATTTCTTCCTATGTAACCCTCTGATCAGCCTCCAGACTGGGAGGCAGATTTTGGAGGAGCTCATTCCCCTCTGTCTCCTGTATATCGATATACAATAAAAAAACCTCTTGCTACTCACCTCACCCAGTCTCAGTATTGGCTTCTGCAGAAAGAGGATCAGACCCGCCATTGTGGTGACAGAATCGGTACAAGCTCTTCTGTTAGTGTTTGGTAGAATTCTCCAGTGAAGCCATCTGGGTCAGGGCTTTTTTTTAAATTTATTTTTTATTACCTTTCGATCTCCTGTCTTGTTATGGCTCTGTTCAGATTTTCTATGTCAGTTTGTGTTAGTTTAGGTAGATAGTGTGTTTCTAGAAATTTGTCCATTTTCTCTAGGTTTTCAAACTTTTTGGAGTGTAGTTTTTCATAGTACTCTTATGGTCCTTTTTATTTCGGTTGGGTCTGTTGTAGTGTCCCTCATTTCATTTCTTATTTGGGTTATTTGCATCCTGTCTTGTTTTTGTTTTGTCAGTTTGGCCAATGGTTTGTCGATTTTGTTTATCCTTTCAAAGAACCAACTTTTGGTTTTGTTCTTTCTATTGTTTTTTTTATTCTCTATTTCATTTATTTATGCTCTGATCTTTATTATTTCCTTTGTTCTGGTGGCTGTGGTCTTCTTTTGCTGTTCTCTTTCAATTTTTTTGAGTTGTATAGCTAATGTTTTGATTTTGTTCCTCTCTTCTTTTTTGATGTGTGTGCCTATTGCTATAAGTTGACCTCTGAGCACTGTTCTATATATATATCTACGAGGCCAAGTTGGTTGATTGTGGCCTTCAGATCTTCTGTGTCTTCGTTGAATTTCTTTGTAGATGTTCTGTCCTTTACTGACAGTGATGCATTGAAGTCTCCTACTACTATTGTGGAACTGTCAATTTCTCTTTTCAGTGCTGTTAGAGTTTGTTTTATTTATTTTGGAGCTGTGTCATTGGGTGCATAGATGTTTATTATGGTTATGTCCTCATGGTGGATTGTCCCTTTAATCATTATATAATGTCCTTACTTGTCTTTTATGGTAGATTTTGTTTTAAAGTCTATTTTATCTGAGATTAGTATTGCCACTCAGCTCTCTTTCGGTTACTGTTTGCTTGATATATTTTTAATCCTTTGATTTTTAATATATTTATGTCTTTGTTTCTAAAGTGTGTCTCTTGTAGACAACATATTGATGGATCCTGTTTTTTTTCCATTCTGTCACTCTCTGTCTCTTTACGTGTGCATTTAAGACTTTTACATTCAATGTGATTATTTGATCGGTCTGAGTTTATTGCTGTACTTTTGTAGTGCCTTTTTTTTTTTTTTGGTTGTGCTGTCATTTTCTTTGTTCCTTTTACTACCCTACGCTGAATTCTTTTTGTTCGTGAATTTTTAAAATTTCTTTCATTTTTGTAGATTTTGTGTTTACTGAAACTTTGTTTCTCTTCATTTTGTTGAGTTGAAACTTACCCTTACCTTCCTAAGTTTGAATCAGTCTTTTATTACTTGATATCATTTTGATTTCCTCTCTGTTTGAAAATTCTGTACGTACACTGTCTATTCCCTCTTTTATTATTCTGACATTTTTGTCATTTACAGATTGACGTCTCTGTTCCTTGTCATAAATCTTTTAGTTTTGTTTTATCTTTGAGAGTTCATTACCGAGGTTAGTATCTGGCTGATTCTGTCCTGTGTCCTAGATTCCGACTGTTGTCAGATGTTGTTAGTTCTCTACCAAAGGAATTCCTTTAATATTTCTTGTAAATTTGGTTTGGTTTTTACATGTTCACTTAATTTCTGTTTATCTGGAAATGTCCTAATTTTGCCATGATATTTGAGCAAGAGTTTTGCAGAACATATTATTCTTGGTTGGCAATTTTTTTTTCCAAGTTTTTATATGTCATCCTGTTGCCTTCTTGCCTGCATGGTTTCTGCCAAGTAATCAGAGCTTAGCCTTGTTGTTTCCCCTTTGTATGTGACTTTGTTTTTCTAAAGCTACTCTCAGGAGTCTTTCTTTGTCTTTGGTTTTAGAGAGCATGATTATGATATGTCTTAGTGATTTTCTTTTGCAGTCTATCCTATGTGATGTTTATTGAACTTCTTGAATGGTTGGTTTTTCGTCTTTCATGATAATAAGGAAGTTTTCTGTCAGCAAATCTTAAGTGATCCTCTCTGTGTTTTCCATTTTCTCCCCCTGTTCTGGAACTGCGATCACATGCAATTTTTTGCTTTTGATTGTATTCCACATCATTCTCAGCATTTCTTAGTTTTTTGTCATCCTTTTCTCTGGTTTTACCTTAAAGTGGTATCCAAGTATTTGTCTCCAGTGTCGATGATCCTATTTTCCATTGTTTCAAATTTGCTCCTAAAACCTTCTATTACACTGTCCTTTTCTGAAATCTTGTTGTTTAACTATTGAGTTTCTAATTGTTGTTTTTGTATGATTTCTAGTTGTTTAACATTTTGTTCCTGTATTATTTTCCTGAATTCTTCCATTTTTTGTTTGTGTTTTCCCTGACTTTGTCTGTATTTTCCATGATTTTGTCTATTTTTCCTTATTTTTGTCTGTGTTTTCCTTCATCTCTTGGACAGCCCTGAATATTAGAGTTTTGAACTCCATATCTGGTAGTTCCTACTGGAAGGTCATCTGGTGTTTTATTTGGTCACTGTCTGGAACCATCCTGTCCTGTTCTTTTAAATATGTTTTGATATTGTCTGCTGTCTTTGGGACATTCAGGAATTATTTGCTTCATTTATTGGTTGCAGATTTGTTTTGTTTCATTCTGATTTTTTCTTTTATTTGGTTACGTCTCAGCAGGCGGGCTGGGCGTGCTTTGTTGTTTGCTTGTCTGTGGGTGTGATACTTGTCACCACCTTGTCCAATGGGCAGGGCCAGTCACTCAGCTGTGGTGCAGCAGGGCAGGTTTAGCTGGGAGGATGGAGTGAGGATTGGTTGTTTGTGGCATGTATTGGGGCCTGTGAACTGGGGCCAGGTGGCAGTACAGGGCTGGTTCTGGTGGCCCACACTGGTGTTGCTTGGGAGCACAGCACTCGGTGGGTGGTGAAGATAGGTAGATGGGAAAGGAAAGATTGTGATGTGTGGAGCTAAGTGGATGAGAAAAAGAAGAGAAAGAAGAGGGATAAATAGCAAAATAATGCTAAAAAAACAAAATAATGAAGGAAAAAAGAAAAGAATAAGAAAAAAAAGTAAATAAAATGACAATGCAGTAAGATTTGGTGGGTGGTGGCAGGCCAGACCTGGGGAAGCCATGTGCTGGTGTCTCACTAGCTGAGTGGTCCTGTTCAGCCTGTTGAGAAGGCGTGTGGGCAGTGCATGGGGGTAGGTGAGCAGGAGAAAGGAAAGCAAAGATAGGAAAGAGGAGAAGAAACCAAACCAACCAAACAAAAAACAAAAACAGCAACAACAATAAAAAATAAATATGGTGCTGGGGGAGCCTGTTGTTGGGGGTGGGGCAGAATTGGGGTGGCAGTGAACTGATGTCTCTCTAGCTGAGTGACGTGGCACAGCCCATCAAGAAAGGGCGGGGATGGCACATGGGGCTAGGTGGGTGAGAGAAAGGAGAGGGAGAGAGAAAGAGAAGAAACAAACATAAGCCAAAAAAACAATAACAACAACAAAAAAATGGCACTGAAGAAGCCAGACGGTGGGGGCAGGGTGGACCTGGGTGGCAGGGAGATGGTATCTTTCCAGCCTAGTGACAGTGGCCCATTGGAAGCGGTGGAGTCCGTGTAGAAGGAAGAAGTGTGGGGGGTGGGAAAACGTGTATCCCTGGTTACCAGGTGCTCTGTCTGCTGTTGGGAGCTCTGTGAAGTTGCCTTTCCATACTCCCTCTCCACCATTCTTGGTGCCTGAGGTCCAAAATGGTGAATCTGTGCCACGTTAGATAGTAGGGGACTTCCACTCCGTAGCTCTCCTTGTTCTCCTTTCTCTGTCAGTTTCTTATTCCATTAAGTGCTTGATTGAGTTTATCCTTTCATTTGATGCTTAGGGTTCCAGAATTGACATTTGTATCTGTTTTAGTTTTTTGGGTCTTTGCTGTAGAGGGACGCCATGGTGCTTCTGTCTATAGCACCATATTGGCTCCGCCTCCTCTTTTAGATAACTTTACCATACTATAAGCTCAAAAATACGTGTCAAGCTCATTAATCTTTTAATGAACACTTTATTGTGCTTGAGGAAGGATGTTGGGCCGTACTGGGTTATAGAGACTGCTCAGCGGTGCCAGGAGCCCATAGCTGGTGCAATACCCTAGACATGCCACTGATTCTTGTATAGGAAGTCCCTGGGTTATGAATGAGATCTGTTCCTAACTATGTCTTTAAGTCTTTAAGTTGAATTTGTAGGTAAGTTGGAACAGGTGCATATGGTTCTTACTCAGCCCTGGTATCACAGTGGTTAAGAGCCCGGCTGCTAACCAAAAGGTCAGGCAGTTTGAATCCACCAGCTGCTCCTTGGAAACCCTATGGAAATGACTCGATGGCAATGGGTTTTTTGTTTGTTTTACTGCAAGAAAAGGCTCAAAGCATTTTCAGTGATTTAAAAGCTGCACCTGCAGCAAGGGAAGGTGTTTGTGATGAAGAATTTATTTTGAGTAGGGGTTGGTTCAGTCATTTCAAAGTGAGGGCAAATTTACATAACATTAAGGGGCAAGTACAAGTTGTCCAGTAAGTTTGATATTCGTAACCTGGGGACTGCCTGTAGTTAAAATATTTGCTGATCTCCTCAGACAGAAACATAAATGGAGTTATAAATGTTTTCATAGTGTTAGATGCTTTTGCACATGCTGTTCTTTCTACCTGGAATGACTTTTTCCACACTTGACGACTGAGTATTTGATGAATTGGTGAAGTTTGTTGTTTTAATTCAGATTTTCCTGATGGTGAGATTGAGCTTCATTTCATGTTTATTGGCTATCTGAGTTTTCTCTTTAGAGAATTGGCTGTTTGTCTGTTTCTGTTGGATTATTCTGGTATTTTTCTTATTGAATTGTCCTATAAATCAATATATAAAACCTGTTGCCATCGAGTTGATTCCAACTCATAGAGATCCTACAGGACAGTAGAACTGCCCCATAGGGTTTCCAAGGCGCTGCTGGTGGATTTGAACTGCTGACCTTTTGATTAGTAGCTGTAGCACTTAAACCACTGCACCACCAGTGCTCCAAATCAATATATACTCCTTATATATTCTGATAACGATTTTTTGCTTATGTATACTGCAAACATATTCTCTCATTCTATGGCTTGTCTTTTACCTTAGTTCGTATTGTCATTCAGAAGTTTTAAGTTTTGATGAAATTAAATACCAACTGTTTCTATTATACAGTGAAACCTGTGACAGCTGACCCTCGACAAAACTGCCTTGTGTCTTAGTCATCTAGTGTTGCCATAACAGAAATACCACAAGTGGATGGTTTTAAAGAAAAGAAATTTATTCCCTCACAGTCAAAGTAGGCTATAAGTCCAAATTCAGGGCGTCAGCTCCAGGGGAAGGCTTTTTCTCTCTGTTGGCCTTCTTCTCTTCGGTGTTCCCCTGGACTAGGAGCTTCTCGGCGTAGGGACCCCAGTCCAAGGGACGTGCTCTGCTCCTGGCACTGCTTTTTTGATGGTATGAGGTCCCCCTGTCTCACTGCTCACTTCTGTCTTTTATATCTCAAGAGATTGCCTCAGGACACAATCCAGTCTTGTAGATCAGGTCCTGCCTTACTAAACCAACTGCCACCCATCCTCCCTCATTAACTTCATAGAGGCAGGTTTACAACATACAGGAAAATCACACAGTACCAGGAATCATGGCCTAGCCAAATTGATACACACAATTTTTGGGGGACATAATTCAAACCATGACACCTTGTTTTTCCAGGTCTTGCAAGTTTTTGCCTTTGACAAGGTGCAGTCTTACCACTTTTCTATTGCTTGTTTTAGTGGAATATTTGAGTTTTCTTTTTCGGACAGGTTCCGCCTTATACAGGTTCCAGCTTTTGTAGGTTTTTCTGTAAACTGTGCTGTATGCGTGTGTGTTATTCTTATTTAACAAGCCTGACTGCTAATTGAAAGGTTAGTGGTTCGAGTCCGGTCAGTGGCACTTCATAAGAAAGGCCTGGCAATTTACTCTGAAAAATCAGCTATTGAAAACCCAATCGAGCACAATTCTACTCTGACACAAAGGCGGGTTGCCATGAGCCAGAGTTGATGGGATGGTAACTGTTTTTTTTTTTTTTAATCCAGTCCTAAGATCACAAAGATATTCTGATCTTTTCTTCTAAAACTTTTTACTCTTCACAATTAGGTATTTAATCCTCCTGAAGTTTCCCCCTCCCATGGATAATGTAAGGTAGAACATTAATATTGTCTTTTTTCCATATTGTGGCAGACATTTCCATTCATGGTTTCCTTTCCTTTGTCTTCCTCCACTACTGAAGCTGGGACACTAAAATTTTTGCTACCGTAGACTTTCTTCTAGCTAGGGGTGACATGGAACACAATTCTGGCCAATGAAATACAGATGGAAGTCTCTGAGGCAAAGGCTTTCGACTGTTCTTCCTGTGTGGATCAGGGACAAGTTGTCTAGAAAGGCAGAGATCATCTTACAACCCTGAGGCCCACAGGTCCCTGCTAAGATGATGAAGCAGTAAGCTGGAAGGTACCTAGGATATTGACAATATGGTGGCCACTGCACTAGCCCTGGACTACTTGTTCCAGGATTTTTTGTTGCATGAGAAAAATATATCCCATCTTTGTTTAAGCCACTTGTTGTCAGTTGCCTCGACATTATCTTTCTCTTTTGATTTATTATGCCACCTTCATCATATACCAAGTTCCCCATAAGATTGAGTCTATTTGCAGACTTTCTATTCCTTTTCACTGGTCTGTTTATCAATAACCAAAAAAACCAAAAACCAAACATGTTTCCATCGATTCCAACTCATAGCTGTTCTATAGGACAGAGTAGAACTGCCCCACAGGGTTTCCAAGGAGCAGCTGGTGGATTCAAATCACTAACCTTTTGTTTAGCAGCCAAGCTCTTAACCACTGTGCCACACTATTTTACTTCCTCTAGTTTTATAATAAACTATACTGTCTGGGCCATGCTGAGTCTCTCTTCCTTATTATTTCTCCTTAAAAGTGTATTGGAAATTCTTGGCTCTTTACTTTGAGATGTGTTTTTTGGATTGGCTTGTCAAGTTCCATAAAAATTCCTTTTTGGATTTCCTTCCTTTTTTTTTTTATTTTTGGTGAAAATATACATAACAAAACGTACACCTTTTCAACAATTTTTCTATGTACAGTTCATTGACAATGGTTACATACTTCACATTGCATCACCATTTTCACTATCTCTGCTATATTGTTTCACCACTGTTAACTTATACTCTGCCCCTTAAAGTTCTCATCTGTGCTTTAAAGTTACTGTTGTCATTTCAGTCTCATATAGGTAATTCTTCAATAGGGTGCAATGCTCAAGGCAAACATGCTTTATTTATTGAGCTGAATTGTTGTTTAAAGATGACTTCATGGGGTTGTTTCAGCTCAAGGTTCCAAAGTTGTTTCCAGACAATAGAATTGGGGGTCCCTCCAATCTCAATGTGTCCACTAAGTCTGGTCCTTTTTGGATTTTGATTAGAATTTTATTGGATTAATTTCATTGGGCTAATTTGGATCTTCTGTCATGTCTTTTAATAAAGCTTTATAATTTTATCTATAAAGATCTTGAGCATCTTTGTTTAAATTGTGTTATAATTGCGATTATTTTTGGAATATAGGAGTCATTGTTTTTTCATGTTGATTGAATACCTGGTCACCTTGCTAAATTCTCTTAGTAATTCTATTTATTCTGGTAGGTTTTTTTTTTGCATTTTTTAGTGTAGACTATTATATTGCCTGAAAATAATGGCAATTTGCATTTTTCTTTATAATCATTGTATCACTTTCTACTTTGTCTTGCTTTATTTTTCTGGATAGGACCGGCAAATGCTAAACAGAAGTAGTAATGGCAGGAATTCCTATCTCATTCCTGATTTCTAAATGTAACTTCAAATGGGTCACCAGTATGATGTTACTGTAGGTTTTTGGCCCATACCCTAATAAGGGTAGGGAAGCTCCTCTCTGTTCTAATTTTCGACAAGTTTCTTCTTTTTTTAAAAATTATAAAACAGTATTATGTCTTACTGAATACTTTCTATTTATTGAAAAAAATTTCCTTTAATTTGTAAATGTGGTGAATTATATTAATAGATTTTTTTTTTGCATTTTTAACATACCATTAAATACGTAACTAGTGAATTTTTACATATGTATATATCTATGTAACTACCACCCAGATCAATATCTACAAATTTCTTTCTCCTCTCTTATACTCCTTCCCTGTTGATACCACCACTCCTCCCCTCAGGTAACCACTATTCTGATTTCTATCATCCCAGTTTTGTTCTGCTCGTTCCTGAACTTCATGTTAATCGAATTATACAATATGAACTTTTTTATGCCTGGTTTCATTTATGTTGTTGCATACATTAGTAATTTGTTCCTTTTGTATTGCTGAGTAGTAGCCCATTTTATAAGTATACAATTCATTATCCCTCTTCTGATAGATATTTGGGCTGTTTCCATTTCTTGGATATTATGAGTAAAGCGTCAATGAACATTCTTGAACAAATCTTTGTGTGGACATATGTTTTCATTTCTCTTGGGTATATACCTAGGAATAGAATTGCTGGGTATAGTTAGATAGATAGCAGCCATCAAGTAGACTCTGATTCCTTGCAACCTTATGTACAAGAGAACAAAACATTTCCTGGTGCTGTGTCATCCTCACAATTACCAGCATGTTCGAGTCCATTGTTGCAGCTATTGTGCTGCTCCATCTCACTGAAGGTCTCTCTCACCTTTGCTGGCCCTCCACCTTACCAAACATGATGTCCTCCTCCAGTGCTTTATCCCTTCTATGATATGTCCAAAGCAAGTGAGTCAGTGTTCTGTTGTGATCCATAAGGTTTTCACTGGCTAATTTTTGGAAAGTAGATCACCAGGATTTTCTTCCTAGTGTCTCTTAATCTGGAAGCTCCACTGAAACCTGTCCACCATGGGTGACCCTGCTGGTATTTGAAATACTGGTGGTACAGCTTTGAGCATCACAGCAGCATGCAAGCCACCACAGTGTGACAAACTGACAAATAGGTGGTGGCTGTGTATAGGCTAGGCATATACTTAATTTTCTAAGAAATTGCAAAACAGCCTTTCCAAGTAGTTTTACCACTTTTCACTTCCATCAGCAATGTATGATAATTCCATTTGTTCTACATCCTTGCCAACACTTGGTATTGTTAGTCTTTAATTTTAGCATTTCTGGTGGGTATGAAGTGGCATCTCTTTGTGGTTTTAACTTGTATTTCCCTGATGACTAATGATATTAAACATCTTTTTATATGCTTACTGGTCATTTGTATATCTTATTTTGTTAAGTAGTTAATAGATTTTTAAATGTTATAACATCCTTGTATACTGGTTATTACTGGATATACTAGAATGTGCTTGAATAAACTCTGCTTAGTCATAACCAATTTTTTTCATACGTTTTTGGATTCACTTTGCTAATATTTTATTTAGTATTTCTTCATCTTTGTTCATAACAGAGATTGGTCTATAATTTTTCTTTCTTGTTCTCTCTTTGTCTAGTTTGGTATCAAGGTTATACAAACTTTATAAAATGAGTTGGAAAACCTTTCTATTGTTTGGTACATTTTGATAAGGCAAAGATTATCTGCATCTTGAAGGTCTGATGAAACTTAAATGTAGAACTGTCAGGGCTTGATGCTTTTACTAATTATGGCTCTTAACTAGTATTTTACTGTTTTTTGAGACAATTTTCACAATTTATTGTTTTCATTCCATCTCAGTTTTCAACTTGACTGGCATAAAGTTCTCTGTAGCATTTACTTTTGATTTAAAAATATCTACTGAATCTATAGTTAGATTCATTTTTTAAATTCTTAGTATTATTATTAACATTTTATTAAGTTTTTGGTGGAAGTTTACACAATAAATTAGGTTCCCATTTAAAAATTTCTGCTCATATTGTTCAGTGACATTGGTTACATTTTCCACATTGTGTCAACATTCTCATTATTTCTGTTCTGGTTTTTCCATTTCCATTATTCTTGCTTCCCTGCCCCCTGACCTTCTCATCTTTGCTTTGGGTAAATGTTGACCATTTGGTCTCAAATACCATCTGATCTCAAATACACACACACACACACACACACACACACACATATATATGGAGCACAGTACTCACAGGTGATATTGTTTTATTTTATGAGCCAGTTTGTTATTTAGTTGAAAGGTGACCTTAAGGATTAGTTTCAGTTCAAAGTTTAAAGGGTCTCTCAGGGCGATAGTCTTGGGGTTCTGAAGGTCTGTGTGAGTCCAGTAAGTCTGGCTTTTTTTTTTTTTTTTTAAGATTTTGAGTTTTTTTCTACAATTTTCTCCCATTCTATCCAGGGTCATCTATTGTGGCCCTGTCAGAAGGGTCGATAGTGGAGCCGGGCACCATCTAGTTCTTCTGGTCTCTGGATAGGTGAGGCAGTGGTTCATGTAGACATTTGGTCTATAGACTGGTTTCTTCTTTGAGTCTTTGGTTTCCTTCTTTCTCTTTTGCTCCAGACGAATAAAGACCAATAGTTGTATCTTAGATGGCTGCTCCCAAGCTTTTAAGACCCCGACACTACTTACCAAACTAGGATATAGAACATAAACTTTATAGACTATGTTGTGCCAATTGACTGAGATGTCCCACAAGAGCATGGTCCTTCACCTTCAAACCCAGTAAACCAGTCCTGCGAGGTGTTTGGACATGTCTGGGAGGTACTGTGACTGTGCCCCCTATGTGCTTTATTATATGTATGAGTTTATGTGCAGCACTCATAAACATGTATACAGATATGCCTACCAATACACCTATAAATGCTCATGTATATATACATATATACCTTCCTATATCCATATATAGGAGCCCTGGTGGTACAGTGGTTATAGTTATAGCACTCAGCTAACTGAAATGTAGATGATTCAAACCGACCAGCAACTCCACGGGAGAAAGATTTACAGCCTTGGATACCCTGTGGGGCAGTTCTACTCTGGCCTACAGGGTTGTATGAGTCAGTACCAACTTGACAGTAGTGGTTTTTTGGTTTTATATCCATATATGCATAGATAGCTATCTATGTAACCACTCACATATTTTTTGGTTGTTACTGCTGTTGTTGCCAAGTTGTATATGTTATGGCATTTACCAATAATGTCCCTTATTCTTGTGTATTTCTTAGTGTCATCCTTTACCCTGGTTAGGTTGTGCTCACTTAACTGACATTTGGTGTTGCCTTTCCCATCACGAAAATTAACAAGTGTCAACTGTCAAGAGAGTGATTCCCCCTACCTCCCCCTCCCATTCCTCATAACCACCAAAGAATGTTGATTTCTCTGTGCACATCTTTTTATGAAAGTGGGATCATATAATATTTGTCCTTTTGTGCTTGACTTACATCACTCAACACAATGTCCTTCAAATTCATCCATGTTATGGTTCCCGATCTCATCATTGTTCTTTATAGCTGTGTTGTATTCCATTGTGTGTATATATCACATTCTGTTTATTCATCTGTTGATGGGCGCTTAGGTTGTTTCCATCTTTTTGCTATTGTGAATAATGCTGCGATGAACAGGTGTGCATTTGTCTATTCATGTCATTGCTATTAGATCTCTAAGGTATATACCTACAAGTGGGATTGCTGGATCATGGAGTATTTCTATTTCTAGCTTTTTGAGAAAGCACTATACTGTTTTCCATAGTGGTTGTACCATTTTACAATCCCCCCAGCAGTGGATAAGGGTTCCAATCTCCCCACAACCTCTCTAGCATTTGTTGTTTTCTGTTTTATTGATCAGTGTCATTTTTGCAGGGTGAGATGATATCTCATTGTAGTTTTGATTTGCATCTTTCTGATGGCTAATGATCACAAGCATATTTTCATATGCTTATTGGCCACTTGAATGTCTTCTTTGGTGAAGTGTCTGTTCATGTCCTTTGCACATTTTTTAATTGGATTATTTGTCTTTTTGTTGTTGAGTTATTGAAGTTTTCTATATATTTTAAAGATCAGACCTTTATTAGATATATCATTCCCAAAGATTTTTTCCCAATCTGTAGGTTCTCTTTTTACTCTTTTGATAAAGATTTTAATGAACATACATATTTAATTTTCAGTAGGTCTCATTTATCTAGTTGCTCATTCTGTTGTCTTCTGTTGCTTGTACATTTGTAGTTGTGTTTGGACTAGTATTATTTTTTGTACTCTTTTTTTCCTTGACCAATCTTGCCAGATGTTTTTCTATTTTACTACCTTTTCTATTTTTTTGTCATCCATTTCAGTAATTTCTTCTCTTATTTATTAATATTAATTTTATCATTTATTATTTCTTTCCTTCTTCACTCTTTGATTTTGTTCCTTTTTTCTCCTAACTTCTTGTGATGGATGCTCAATTTGTTACCTTTCAATTTTTCTTCTTTTTAAAAAATGTGCATTCAAGACTATGAATTTTACTCTAAGTACTCCTTTAGTTATATTGCACATATTTTGATATATAGCTTTCCATCATTAAAATCTCTATGTTCCATATTCTGTTGTGACTTCTTTGACCCATAGCTTATTTAGAAGTGTTTTTAAAACCTTTCCGAATTCATGGGTCTTTTTGGGTAAGTCATCTTATTGCATTGCAGTCAAAATGCATGGTCTGAGTTGGTTGGTTTGAATGACACAGACGTCAGGCTTTGGATTTTGGGTCAAAATTTTGAAATCAGGGATAATGATACCAAAGAGGACAAAGAGACCAGGCAGAAGTAGTTCTTTGAATGAAATCCCACAGAGGAACAGGAGTCCTTCTGTGATATTAACTCCACAGGGAGCATGGATTTGGCCTCACTGGGGGACTTGTTTGAAATCCCTGGATTCCTGGGTAGGATTTTTAGAGGGACCCAGATAATTCTGGACACAAAAGTCTGAGTAACTGAATATTAATAGACACACTTATCCCCTCACTGTTCTTGGGCTAGGAAGATGGCTGCTGGTGGTTCCAACCTTACTTCCTCCCAGCCCTATGATCCCAAAGAGAAGAAACATTTTTCCTTATTAGCTCTACCAGAAAAGCTATTGGTGAAGGGTCCAATTGGTCTGATCTGAGTCATATGCCCATCCGTGAACAAATCACTGTTGTGGGTTGGGGGGTGGGTGGGAATTCTGATGGACCAGACTGGGTTTTATGCCACACCTGTGGGGGTGGGGGAGGGAGACAGTGCCCCGTGACTGACAGCCCCTCAAGTTCACATAGACTAGAGAAGGGCTATCTCCA
Organism: Trichechus manatus latirostris; assembly: GCF_000243295.1. Taxonomy (NCBI): domain Eukaryota; kingdom Metazoa; phylum Chordata; class Mammalia; order Sirenia; family Trichechidae; genus Trichechus; species Trichechus manatus. The sequence goes on from NW_004444020.1 coordinate 8,852,912, forward strand.
GAGGAAGAGGCTGGTCAAGCAAACAACATATACTGCTTTATTATACAAAACTTTTCAGTTTCTGCAGTTCTTGCCCTGTTTTATTATTTTTTTCTCTAGAGGACTCCTTTCATTAAATATCTTCATGACACTTAATACATTTTCTTCCACTGTTGTTTTCTACTCAGAGTTTACTAATTATTTAACTAGAATTAAAGGCTGTCTTAACCTTTCCCAAGCACATAAGTTCAAATGGCTAACACCCAGTAGATTCTTTGGAAATGTCCCTAAAGAAATAATGAATACAATAACATCATCTGAACTGTTAAGATGATTAGTTGCTCATTTTTTTACTGTGATTTATTTGTTTAATTTATTGTACTTTAGATGAAGTTTTACAGAGCAAATTAGTTTCTCATTAAACAATTAATACACATATTGTTTTGTGACATTGGTTGCCAACCCTATGACATGTCAAAAGTCTCCTCTTCTCGACAGTGGGTTCCCTGTTAAGCTTTCCTGTCCCTTCTGCCTTCTTGTTCTTGCCACTGGGCTGGTGTGCCCATTTAGTCTTGTTTTGTTTTATAGGCCTGTCTACTCTTTGACTGAAGGGTGAACCTCAGGAGTGAATTCAGTAGTGAGTTAAAAGGGTGTCCTGGGGCGATACTCTCAGGGCTTCTCCAGTCTCTGTCAGACCAGTAAGTCTGGTCTTTTTCTGTGAATTAGAATTTTGTTTTACATTTTTCTTCAGCTCTGTCTGGAACCCTCTATTGTGATCCCTGTCAGAGCAGTTGGTGGTGATAGCCAGGCACCATCTAGTAGTACTGGACAATTACTCATTTCTGCAACATTTTCTTCAGTGTTGAAAAAGTATATTGGGTAAAGCTTCAACTCTCACACAGGTAGCAAAGGAGACAAACATTTCTGTTTTGGGGGACCTTACAGCAGAGCCTATGACATTAAAAACATGATCTCGTGCCTTGCTAGCCTAGTTGGAGGACAAGTAATACAATATAAACCTAGTGAGGCTCAAGTTTTATATGTTGTTATGGGCCATATTTTATGCACAAATCCTGCCCTGTTAATCACCCCTCTATTCCTAAGAGCAGTACCAGCTGCCCATGTTCCAATGTAGGGCTCTTTGGAAAAGGCTGGGTTGGAGCATATTGCTTGTGCTGTGAGACTTAAGTAGATTCTCCCAGTTTCTCCAAGAATCAAAATTTTGGAGTTTTTACTACTTTCTGGTTGGTCACACAGAGGAATAGAATTGATGCTGGGGGATACGTATGGTCAGATCTGCAGAGTAGACTGGGACTTAATATCCTCCTCCAGCTGCGTATGTGAGGGTGGAAGAGGCATGCGAACCTACTGGGCTCCTTTGGGATAAGATTTTTTTCTTTCTTCTTTTTTTTTAGACTTAGGAAGGGGAATAACCCTTTATTAATCCCTCTGAACTCCAGGCTGTAATGGGTATGCTGGAGGACTTTGCTTCTGTTAGTAATTATTACTGGAGGCAGGACGGAGCTATTAGGGTGGTAATCAGCCAGTGTGAATGTTGACAATTTTAAAGTGCCCTCTCTCTGGTTTACAAATGAACTTTTTTTTTTCTCTTTTGTTTCTTTCTCTTTTTTAATTGTACTTTAGGTGAAAGTTTACAGCTCATGTTAATCTCTCATACAAAATTTTTATACACATATTGTCATGTGACACTAGCTACAATCCCTACAATGTTACAGCACACTCCCCCTTTCCACTCTGGGTTTCCCGTGTTAGTCCAACCAGCTCCTGTTCCTTCCTGCCTTCTCATCCTGCCTCCGAAGAGAAGCTGCCTATTTGGTCTTGTGTATCTGCTTCAACTAAGAAGCACAGTCTTCATAAGTATTATTTTATGTTTCATAGTACAGTCTAATCTTTATCTGAAGAGTGGGCTTCAGGAATGGTTTTAGTTCTGGGTTAACAGAGAGTCCAGGGGCCGTGGTCTTGGGGGTTCCTCCAGTCTCAGTCAGACCATTAAGTCTCGTCTGTTTTTTTAAATTATTTTTATTGTACTTTAGAGGAAGGTTTACAGAACAAATAGTTTCTCATTGAACAGTCAGTACACATATTGTTTTATGACATTGGTTAACAACCCTATGACGTATAAACACTCTCCCTTCTCAACCTTGAGGACCTTTTTCTTGGTGAAAATATACATAGCCAAACTTACACCATTCTGAAAGTTTCTACACGTACAATTTAGTGACATCAATTACATTCTTCCAGCTGTGCTGCTATTCTTATTATCCTTTTCCAAATTATTCCATCACCATTATCTTCAACTCACTGTCCCCTAGGCTTCCCATCAAACCTTTTGAGTTGCTGTTGTCAATTTGATCTCACATAGATAATTCTTTTTTTTTGTACCTTAGATGAAGGTTTACAGAACAAATAGTTTCTCAGTAAACAGTACACATATTGCCCTATGACAATGGTTAACAACCCCATGACATTCTCAACCTTGGGTTCCGTATCACCAGCTTTCCTGTCTCTTCCTGCCTTCTAGTCCTTGTCCCTGGACTGCTGTGCCTCATTAGTCCTGTTTTGTTTTATGAGGCTGTCCAATCCCTGGCTGAATGGTGAACTTCGGGAGGGGCTTCATCACTGAGCTAAAACGGTGTCCGGGGGCCATACTCTCGGGGTTTCTCCAGTCTGTCAGTCCAGTAAAACTGGTCTTTTTTTTGTGAGTTAGAATTCTGTTCTACATCATTTTCCAGCTCTATCCAGGACCCTCTATTGTGATCCTGGTCAGAGCAGTCAGTGGTGGTAGCCGGGCACCATCTAGCTGTACTGGACTCAGTCCGGTGGAGGCCGTGGTAGCTGTGGTCCTTTGGTCCTTTAGACTAATCTTTTCCTTGTATCTTGCTTTCTTCACTTTTCACCCTTGCTCCCAAAGGGGTGAGACCAGTGGAGTATCTTAGATGGCTGCTCACAGACTTTTAAAACCCCAGATGCTACTCACCAAGGTAGAATGTAGAACATTGTCTTTATAAACTGTGTTATGCCAATTGAGCTAGATGTTCCCTGAGACCATGGTCTCCCATAGCCCTCTGCCCAGCAATTCAGTCCCTCAGGGAGTTTGTAAGTGTCTATGGAGCTTCCACGACCTTTCCTTGTACAAGTTGTGCTGGCTTCCCCAGTAAAGTGTACTGTCTTACCCTTCACCAAAGTTACCACATATCTCTTTAGTTCCCCCCCCACCCCTCCCATCCCTAGTAACCAACAAAGATTGTTTCTTTTTGTGTGTAAACTTTTACGAGTCATAAAGTAGAGGTCTCATACAATATTTGTCCTTTTGTGGTTGACTTATTTCACTCAGCATAATGTCCTCCAGTTTCATCCATGTTATTTATTGCTGTATAATACTCCGTTGTGTGTATGTACCATAGTTTGTTTATTCATTCATCTGTTGATGGGCTTCTAGGTTGTTTCCATCTTTTTGCTATTGTGAACAGTGCTTCAATGAATATGAGTGTGCATATGTCTATTAGTGTGATGGCTCTTATTCTCTAGGATATATTCCTAGGAATGTGATTGCATTTTGTAGTGCCTTTTTTTTTGTGTGGTGCTGAAGTTTTCTTTGCTCCTCTTACTCTCCTGTGCTGAGTTCCTTTTTTTTGTAGATTTTTTTTCATTTCTTTTTTTTTTGTAGGTTTTGTTTGTACTGACTTTATGTTTTTCTTCTTTATTTTGATGCATAGGTTTGTTAACTTTCTTTGTGGTTCCCTTGAAATTTACCCTTATCTTCCTAGATTTGTACCAGACTGTTATTACTTGGTATCACTTGACTTCCTCTCCATTAGGAGGTTCTATACCTACACCATTTATTCCCTCTTCTATTGTTTTGATGCTGTTTTCATTTACAGATTAACCTCTCTGGTTCCCTTTTGTAATTCTTTTGGTTTTGCATAGTCCTTAAGAGTTCATTTCCAAGGTTTGTATCTGGCTGATACAATCCTGTGGCCTATATTCAGCCTGCGATCTGATATTGTTTGTTCTTAGATTGAAGGACTTCCTTTAAGAAGTCTTGTAAATTCAGTTTGGTTTTTACATAGTCCCTTAATTTCTGTTTATCTGGAAATGACCTAATGTCACCATCATATTTGAATTAGAGTTTTGCAGGATATATTATTCTTGGCTGGTAAGTTTTTTCTTCCAGGGTTTTATATATGTTATCGCATTGCCTTCTTGTCTGCATGGTTTCTGCTGAATAATCTGAGTTTAGGATTATTGTTTCTCCTCTGTATGTGACTTTTTGTTTTTCTCGAGCTGCTCTCAGAATTCTTTGTTTGTCCTTGGTTTTAGCAAGTGTGATTATGATATGCCTTGGTGATTTTCTTTTGGGGTCTATTTCATATGGGGTTCGTTGAGCTTCTTGGATGGTCACTTTTTCATCTTTCATGATATTGGGGAAGTTTTCTGTCAGCAATTCTTCAATGATCCTCTCTGTGTCTTCTGTTTTCTCCCCCTGGTCTGGAACTCCGATCACTCACAGATTTTTGCCTTTGATTGTATCCCACGTAATTCTCAGGGTTTGTTCCTTTTTCTTCGTTCTTTTTTCTGATTTTTCCTCAGAGTTGTAGCCAAGTGTTTGTCTTCAATTTCGCTGATCCTATCTTCCATCGTTTCAAACCTGCTCCTCAGCCCTTCTATGACACTGTCCATTTCTGAAATATTGTTGTTTATCTTTTGGATTTCTAGTTGTTGTTTTTGTATGATTTCTAGTTATGAATTTATTTTAGCATTTTGTTCCTGTATTATTTTCTTGAATTCTTCCATTTTTGGTCTATATTTTCCATGAATTTGTCTGCCTTTTCCATGAATTTGTCTATTTCTTCCTCATCTTTGTCTGGTTTTTGCTTCAACTCTTGGATAATTCTGAATATTAGAGAATTCCCTATCAATTAGGTCTAGTGCCTTTTCTTCTACTGGAAAGTCATCTGGTGTTTTATTTTGGACTCCTACTGGAACCATCCTGTCTCGTTTTTGTAAATGTTTTGATATAGTCTGCTGCCTCTGGGGCATTCTGTGGTTGCTTTCCTCATTTATTGATTGTAGATTTGTTTGTTTTGTCCTGATTTTTTGTTTTATTTGGTTATGTCTGAGCAGGCAGGCTGTGCATTCTTTGTTGTTTGCTCTTCAGTGGGCATGATACTTTTCACCTCCTTCTCCAATGGGCAGGGTCAGTCACTCAGGTATGGTACAGCAGGGCAGGTCCAGCTGAAGAGGAGTTGCTGGGATAGGTTTTTGGTAGCACATACCAGGGCTGACAGTGCAGATTGGGAATCAGTGCAGGGCAGGTGCCTTTAGGCCGTGTCTTTGTTGCTTGGGAGTGTGATGTTCAGCACATGGTACAGGTAGGCAGGAAGGAGGGGGTCAATTGTGATGTGTGGAGCTAAGATGGGTATGGGAAAGACGAGAGAGAGGAGAGGGGAACAGGAGCCAAAGACATACACACAAACAAAAAAGAGTGCTAAGGGAACTTGCTATTGGGGTTGAGAGATGAGACTGAGAAATGGCGAAAAGCAAAAATAAAAAAAAGAAAAAGGGTAAAAGAAAAAAATGAATAAATTGAGAATCTGGAAATGAAGAAAGACAAAAAGGGAATAAGAGAGAGAAGAAAACTAAACATAGAAAGGAAAAAAAAAATCCAAGGAAAAAGAAATGCCCCCAGGGCTGTCCCTGGGCGTCTTCACAGACTACGGGACTAGCTAGAAGGGGCTTTGAAGCTGTGAAAAGAAAAAGAAAACAAACAAATCAAAACAGAACAAATCAGAGCAAACAAACAAACAAAAAAGTCCTGGGGGTCCCACCAGCATGGTGGCACAGGCCAGGAAGCAGTTTAACAGTCGAGCGGTGTTTTGCAACCTTTCAGGAAGAAGCAAAGATGGTGCACGGAGCCAGGTATTTGAGAGAAAACGGGGGAAGTGGTGAGAGATAAGGAAGGAATCTAAAGAAGCAGAAAAAAGCAACACCAGCAGCCAACAAACGGTACTCAGAGAGCTGGCCAGTGCAGGCGGGTGGAATCCAAGTGGCACTGGGGGGAAGCTTGTGCTTCCTGGCCAATAGACTGTGGCTGCAGGAAGCAGAGGAGGCTAAATGGGGGTGAAGAAGGTGGGGGTTGGGAAAGCCTATATCATGGGTTACTGGTTGTTCTGTCTCCTGCTAGAAGCTCCATGAAACTTCTTTCTCGTACCTCCTGTTCACTGATCTCCGATAGAAGTCCAAGATGGTGGATCTGTGCTACAGTAGCTGATAGGGGCCCTCTGCATATATCTCTCCTCGTGCTCTGTTGTCAGTCAGTTTCTTATTCCATTCCGTGCTTGGCTGAGTTCTTTATCTCTTCATTTGATGGTTAGGGTTTCAGGATTGATGTGTGACTCTGTTTGACTTAGTTTTTCTGATCTTTGCTGCGGAGGGACAGTGTGGTACTTCTGACTATAGTGCCATGTTGTCCAGAAGTCAGAAGTCTGGTCTTTTTAAGTGAGTTTGAGCTCTGTTCCACACTTTTCTCTTGCTCTGTCAGGGACTCTCTGTTGTGTTCCCTCTCAGGGCTGCCATTGGTGGTAGCCGGGCACCATCTAGTTCTTCTGGTCTCAGGATGATGCAGTCTCTGGTTTATGTGGCCATTTTGTCTCTTGGGCTAATATTTTCCTTGTGTCTTTGGTGTTCTTCATTCTCCTTTGCTCTAAGTAGGTTGGGACCAATAGATGCATCTTAGATGGCTGCTCACAAGATTTTAAGACCCCAGACACCACTCACCAAAGTGAGATGCAGAACATTTTCTTAATAAACTTTTTTATGCTAATTGACCTAGATGTCCCCTGAAACCATGGTCCCCAGACCCCAGCCCCTGCTACTCTGTCCCTGTAAATGTATGGTTGTATTCAGGAAACTTCTTAGCTTTTGGTTTAACTCAACTGGATTAAACACTGACTGGATTTAAGCACAACTGGATTAAACCAAAAGCTGGGATAAGATTTCTGATGCTTCTCCAGGGAGAGGAGGAGAATGCCCAGGAAGGCCAGTGGAACTTTTTAAGGCTCAGTGACCCCAACCACAGTAATTATGGGTCAATCAATGTTCTGGACCTATGACCAATCAGATCACCACTCCCTCCTTTGAGAAGAGTGGGTAACTGAGACCCCACAAAGGCAGAACTAGGTCCAACATGGCAGAGGAGTTCAAAGTGATCCCTCTTGGCATTTTATTTTGTTCCATCTTCTGACCTAACTAAAAAAACTAAAACTTTGGCCCGTTGACCATCTCATACTAGTAGAAAATTAACTACAAATCTACCCACTGCTGTTGTTGATTAGAATATGACATATATACAAGAGCTGATGGTAAGCCAATTCAAAAACTTTATCTTATACAGCCATTTCTGCACTGATGTGATATGAACAGTTTTGAAAAACCCCACAGACTATGATATCACACACTAGAAATTACAGAGATTGTGGGAAAATAGGGTGAGAAACAGATCACTCAAAACTTATGCAACTTTGCCACCAGAACACTGGAAACCAACTGTAATGCTAGTAAAAATACCAGCACAGTTAAAAAGACATGTTAAATCCTTGTTGTTGTTGCTATTAGATGCCATCCAGTCAAGTTCTGACTCATAGCGACGCTATGTACAATGGAACGAAACACTGCCTGGTCCTACACTATCCTCATGATTGTTGTTATGTTTGATCCCACTGTTGCATCCACTGTGTCAATGTATCTCATTGAGGATCTTCCTCTTTCTTCTGGTCCCTCCTGATAACATGTCCAAAGTATGTGAGATGAAGTCTTGCCATCCTCACTTCTAAGGAACATTCTGGCTGTACTTCTTCCAAGACAACTTTGTTCATTCTTTTGGCAGTCCATGGTATATTCAATATTCTTCGCCAACACCATAATTTGAAGGCATCAATTCTTTCTCGGTCTTTCTTATTCATCGTCCAGCTTTCACATGCATACGAGACAATTGAAAACACCATGGCTTGAGTCAAGTGCACCTTAATTCTCAAAGTGACATCTTTGCTTTTTAACACTTTAAAGAGGTCTTTTGCAGCAGATTTGCCCAATGCACTATGTCTTTTGATTTCTTGACGGCTGCTTCCATGGGCATTGATTGTGGATCCAAGTAAAATGAAATCCTTGACAACTTCTATATTTTCTCTGTTTATTATGATGTTGCTTATTGGTCCAGTTGTGAGGATTTTATTTTCTCTATGTTGAGGTGTAATCCATACGGAAGGCTGTAGCCTTTGATATTCATCAGTAAGTGCTTCAATCCCTCTTCACTTTCAGCAAGCATGGTTGTATCATCTGCATAACAAAATCTGTTAATGAGTCTTCCTCTAATCCTGATGCCCCATTCTTCATATAGTCCAGTTTCTCAGATTATTCTCTCAGCATACAGATTGCATAAGTATGGTGAAAGGATATAACCCTGATGCCCATCTTTCCTAACTTTAAACCATGCACTATCCCCTTGTTCTGTTTGAACAACTCCCTCTTGACCTATGTACAGGTTCCACATGAGCACAATTAAGTGTTCTGGAATTCCCATTCTTCACAATGTTATCCATAATTTGTTATGATCCACACAGTGGAATGCCTTTGCATAATCAATAAAACACAGGTAAACATCTTTCTACTATTCTCTGCTTTCAGCCAGGATCCTTTGGACATCAGCAATGATATCCCTTATTCCATATCGTCTTCTGAATCTGGTCTTCCTTGTAGCTGTATGGATATTATCCTATCACTGACAGCGTTGTACTTTAGGATAGATCTTGAAATGTTCTTTTTGTCTATGAATGTGACTATGAATGTGCATTCCTCTTCAATTTGTCATTCCCAGCATAGTAGACCCTTCGATTGTCTGACTGAAAATGGCCAATACCAGTCCATTTCAGTTAATACCAGTTAAATCCTTGTTAGATAAAAACATTACAGTAAATCCAAGACTTTACCTTAAAGAAAGAAAGATTAATGGAAGCGTTGGTAAGGAAGTGTTGAGTCTGATGAGCTACAAGACAGGGTCAAAGTAGAGGAAGTTTGGAGAGAACTGTGAGATAAGCATATCCAAGAAAGAGCCCGTGGCCTAACCAAACTGGTAGGAAGAACATTGTGTGATGGGCATCTTGTACAATAATGTATTCCTTCCCAGCTTGCTACATTTTGAACAAAACTTGAAAATGCTGCCAAAAATTGCACATGAACTGACATGACCTCTGTCTTAAATTAACATTGTTTCTTCATTTTCCAGCCTTGTATGAACTAATTTGCATTAGAAAGACATCAGTTGTAGAAGAACGTGCTGTATTTTCTGAGACACACGCTGAACCAATCTTTCATGGTTCTTTTCAGTTTCAACTATAACATAGAAATAAGAACATATGCCTCAGATTTGTTCAATGGGGTAATGCATGTGGTAGCTCAACTAAATGATAAATTGTTACACAGATATTTTATAATGAGATCTTATAACTGTATAAGGCTATCCTTTCTCCAATTACTTGCTTACTAGCTTTGGGAAGGTACTTTAACGCTCTGTGCCTCAGTTTTCTCCTCTGTAAATGGGGATAATAATAATACCTACCTTATAGAGCTATTGTGAGGAACAAATGAGATGATACATAAAGTATTTAGAACAACATCTGATATACATGAGTGTTTGTTGTTGTTATTAGGCCATTGTCCTGCCATCACTGAACAACCAACATGTTTAAAGTAGAAATAACCATCCTTCATCACTTCTAAAGACATACAAAACCCTCTACGAGATGCCCCTCCAGACCTTTTGAATTTTGTCAGTGCCACATTGTGGTACAAATTGAAATTTAAATTGTGGTACAAATATACATAACAAAACATTTGCCAATTCAACAATTTTTACATGTATAATTCAGTGATATTGATTACATTCTTCATGTTGCAGAACCACTGTCACTATCCCTTTCTGAAATACTCTACCACCATTAACATAAACTCTGTGCCCCCTAAACAGTAACTCCCTTTCCCCCTCCCTCCCACCTCTGGTAACCACTAATCAGCTTTGGTTTCTCTAAATCTGTCTATTTCATGTAAGTGAGATCATAGAGTATCTGTCCTTTTGTGACTGACTTATTTCACTCAGCATGTTTTCAAGGTTCATCCATGTTGTGGCATGTGTCACCTTTTTTTCATCCATCCTGTAATCTGCAACTTTCACTTTCTTCTCCTTGCTTAAAAATAGTAACTGCCTTATATTGACTGCGGTTACAATTTCTCAATATTAATATTTATTTATTTTAAATTTATCAATCAAGTACTTACACAGTGCTTACTGGGTGCTGGGCACTATGCTAAGCATAGATATTAACTTCTGACTCCTATGGAGTAGGTATCTCATTATCCCCATTTTACAAATGAAGTCACTGAAGCACAGAGAGGTTAGGAAACTTGCCCAAGGCACCCAGCTTGTGAGTGTCATGGCTGAGACTGAATACAGGTCTATCTTGTGCCAAGGATGGTCCTAACCTGGAGTCATGTTGTGGGACAAGCTCTATTGACACTGCTTATTGGTTTGACCCACCTCTCTGTCCCTGGTGTCATTCTTGAGGTTCTTGGGTAAATGCACAGGTGGCTCAGCACCATCTAGCTGGCTTTAGTCCTGCAGGGCCTTCTCCAGGGGACTCTGGGAAATGGAGTCGGACCTTGCAGGAAGGAAGCATAAGGACAGCTTCTGAAACAATACTTCCTTGGGCCAAAGAAATCATTTTTAGAAAACATGGTATCTATTAAAAAGTTATAGGTACAATCATTTAATTTATTCAGCCTACATTCTGTGAAAGGACAATTTCCCAATCCTAGTTTTCTTTTTTTCTCCTACCCTCAAAAGTTGGTTTCTTTCCGTTCAAAGGAAAACATTTATTATGCATTTTCCTTCATTTAAAAAATATTTAACAACTGATTTGTATGTTGCATGAAAGTTACACATTTCCTAAGATGCATTTGCTATTTTATTTTCTTTCATTCAAAAATGTGTCAGTAATCTTTTTCTTAGCATGAAGATAAAGGATTAGTAATGCAAGATGCAGTTTTCTTGTAAGCTTCTTGAAAGCAGACTATAGTTTCTTATCTGGTTCCAAACATTCATTTTCCAGAATTGAAAAAAAAGTGACTTAAAATGAAGTAAACCACATTTGATTCCTGAGAGCATCGCTAGCAGAGAAATGTACTGAAAAAGGCAAACTTGGTCACATTCCAGGAAGTCCTTCTGTACCCCAAGTGAGAGAGTTGACTAATTTTTCATTTTAAAGTATAATTTTAGTTCAGGAAGGACTGTGAGTTGCTCCCTATTGATCACTAATCAGTAGATATGTATGTTTTTGTTCCTGAAAATTCAGGCTTTTAGAAAAAACAAACAAACAAAAAAAGGAGGTGTAAATCTTCCTTATTTCAGTTTAAAATTTCATTTTAAAATTTAAGAATTTTAAATTTCATTAAAAATTTCATTTTATTGAGTGCAGCCCTTTACATGTGGGAGACCAGGGTTCAATCCCCGGCCAGTATACCTCAAGTGCAGCCACCACCCATCTGTGATGCTGAACAGGTTTCAGTGGTGTTTCCAGAAGAAAGGCCTGGAGACCTGCTTCCAAAAATTAGCCAACAAAAACCCTATGGATCACAATGGCCTGATCCACAACTGATCATGGGAATGGTGCTGAAGTAGGCAGCAGTTTTCCATTGTACATGGGGTCACCATGAGTTGGGAGCTGACTCTGATGACAACTAACAACAGCTATGAGCAAGACACTAAGAGAGGTGCTGAAAGCATTCAGAGAAGGACTAGAAAAGCCCTTGCCCTCAATGGATTATATCCACTCTCCTTGACCCTTGATGACGGAGCAGGCTTGTGTGGTGGAGATAAATGCAACTCTGTTTTCACTCTCAACCACAATGCTCAGGAATAAGTAGAGGGAATTTATAGGTCCTTTATGCTTTTTTATATCTGGTCTAAGTGAGGCTTGCCTCAACCTCCCTTTTTGGAGGGTGTACATGGACTTGGGATTTGGTCTGTCTGAAATGTCACTGAGTGCTGGTTGGGACCTGTTTTCTCCAGTCTCTTAGGTCACCTGATGAGACTGAGGAGGTTCCTGAAGCCAGTATTGGTCACATGCCAGTTCCACAATGTTTACATCCAGCTTTGGCCTGAAACTTGTGATTGTATCACCACAAAGTGTCTGGAGCAAACCATGGCATTTTTAGGTATATTGTCTGAAGACATTCAGCTCAGCCCACCAAACAACCTGGCCTGTCTGTACCAGACCTGGGCTGGGTCCTGAAGGAACACAAATGAACACGATCTGGTCCCTGCACTCCAGGGGCAGCACAAAGGATACACTTTCAACATATTATAATAAATAAATATCAAGATGGAGGTGAGGGCTGGTGCTGTAAGGGGCCAGAAGAGGGGCACACAGATAAACCTTGGGTTTAGGAAAAGCTTCTTGGAGGAAGTGTTACTTGAGAATTGAAGGGTGGGTAAGAGCTGGCCGGGTAAGGAAATGTGAGGAGGACATTGCAGGAAAACAACATGAAGCTCAGCAGAAAGCTCTACCTTGTCATCGCTGTGGCCTGAGAAATACCTGTGCGATTTGGTGCAGGAGACTGTAGGTGTACTTGTGAGAGCACTTAACTGGAGTTGCCTGAGGCTGAATGCCATCTATTTCATTCACTACTGTCTCCTCAGCACCCAGCCTGACACCCAGTTCATGCTATAAATGAATGCCTTACCCAGAGTAGGTTCCATCTTTGAGAAATTGAACTGGAGACAAATGGAGAGAGGAAGAGAAATTAGGCTTCCTGAGGGCTAGGAGGTCTGCCTGGGAGGAGAGGGCAGAAGCTGACCCCTTGTGATGTGTCCATAGTGCTACTAGCCTGAGAGTCTACATACTCCAGTGAAGGAGCTACTTTAAGCAAGTGAGTTCTTTTGAGACACAAAGGGGTAATATGGTGAGGCAACAGATATTTACCTAGGTCTCTCTGCCATGTTGTTACAAAAACCCCTCTTCCCACTATCCTTACCCTTCTCCAAGTGACATTTCCCCTCATCCTGCAGAGTCTGTGACATTCACTGAGGGGAAGACACACAAGAACATTGGCAAAAAGAGTCAATTCTTGGTTGTTGAGTTTCTAAATAGATGAAAAACTCATAACAGAGACAACAAGGGTTAGAAATGGGGATGAGTTTCTTTCCCTGTGCCCTGCCTTATACTGGGTTCCAGGAGGGGTACCTAGAAACTTCTCAAGTTTGGGTTTCCAAGAGCTGAAATGACTTGTAACCTGCTTACCTTCTGAACTTTAGAAGTGGCAGCTTTGCCAATATTCCCCTGGCCACAATGGCACAGGAGAAGTAGACTCCCACAGGCCTTGGAATATTGAGGGAGAGCATCAGAATGTCCCCATGTCTCTAGGAAAAATACATAAATGACTGATGTTTTTGTTAGGTGCTGTTGAGTTGTTTTCGACTCATAGTGACCCCATGTGACAGAGTAGAACTGCCCGATAGGATTTTCTTGGCTGTAATCTTTACAGAAGCAGTTTGCCAGGCCTTTCTCCTGCAGAGCCACTGAGTGGGTTCAAATAGCCAATCTTTGGGTTAGCAGCTGAGCGCTTAACCAAAAGCTCATGTCATCAGATTCCAGCAGAGGGCCAAGGGTGGCCATGACCCAGAGGCCCCCTCTATGCCCACTCCCGCATTCTGGGCTCTCTGATGCCATCTTTGGAACTCAGCGGCAACCCTGAGTAGAAAGAGGAGTATGGAGCAGGGAGAGGGAGACATCAAGGAGCACACAACATTTGACTAAGTTAAGCTTCAAACATCTGAGTGATCACTAACGTGATTGAATTTACCTGGAGGTGACTAAATTGTTTTCTGCCTTTCAAGTGGAGTTTGGGTCTTAAGACAGAAATTGAGCAGAGTTATAGAGAATTAAGCTGTGTTTCTTTTGACAAACCCAACTTTGTGGTTTCAAGCTTGTGAAAACTTGAACCTGTTACAGTGGTTAGGTCAGATGTGTGCATGGAATAGTTAGAATATTCACTTTCTAAGTTCTGCATGATACTTTTATTTTATTTCATGTTTTTCAGTGCTGTTGTTTCAATTCTCAGGGAAGTGAAAAAGTTAGGGGCATCACTGTATATACAGTGTGTATCGGAAAGATGATGAGGAACTGGACAGGGCATTGTGCACACAGAAATACCCTTCTGATAGGCACAGGGAGCTGATGGAGGAGTCATGCCTGAAATGATGAGTATGGAAAAGTAACAGAAGCCTTGGGAGTTGCTTCACCGGTTCTCTATCAAGAAGAAATGAGGAAGACAATTTGTTCATTTAGTTAAAAAAAAATCAATTTGATAGGGACATCGCTAGGAGCCCTAATACATGGAATAAACAGATTACAAAACATTACTAACAATGCACAAACACCAGAAGAGAAACTAGATAACTGAGAGCTCCTAAAAATCCAACACTTATGCTCATCAAAAGACTTCACCAAAAGAGTTAAAAAACAACCTACAGACTGGGAAAAAATTTTTGACTACGACATATCCGAAATCTACCAGATACTGCAAAACCTCAACAACAAAAAGACAGATAACACAATTAAAAAATGGGCAAAGGATATGACAGGCACTTCACCAAAGAAGATGTTCGGCTGGTTAACAGATACTTGAGGAAATGCTCACGATCTTTAGCCATTAGAGAAATGCAAATCAAAACTACAGTGAGATACCATCTCACCCCAACAAGGCTAGCATTAATCCAAAAAACACAAAATAATAAATGTTGGAGACGTTGTGGAGAGACTGGAACACTTATACACTGCTGGTGGGAATATAAAATGGTACAACCACTTTGGAAATTGATTTGGTGCTTCCTTAAAAAGCTAGAAATAGAAGTATCATAGGATCCAGCAATCCCACTCCTTGGAATATATCCTAGAGAAATAAGAGCCGTCACACGAATAGATATATGCACACACATGTTCATTGCAGCACTGTTCACAATTGCAAAAAGATGGAAACAACCTAGGTGCCCATCAATGGACGAAGGGATAAACAAATTATAGTATATTCACACAATGAAATACTACACAATGATGAATCTGTGAAACATCTTAACAGTGATGAATCTGCAAAACATCTCATAACATGGATGAATCTGGAAGGCATTATGCTGAGTGAAATTAGTCAGTCACAAAAGGACAAATATTGTATGAGACCACTATTATAACTCAAGAAATGGTTTAAACAGAGAAGAAAACATTCTTTGATGGTTACGAGGGTGGGGAGGGAGGGAGATGGGTATTCACTAAGCAGATAGTAGTTAAGAATTATCTTAGGTGAAGAGAAGGACAACACATAATACGAGGGAAGTCAGCACAACTGGACTAAACCAAAAACTAAGAAGTTTCCTGAATACAACCAAACACTTTGAGGGACAGAGTAGCAGGGGTGGGGGTCTGGGACCATGGTTTCACTCACTTTGGTGAGTGGTGTCTGGGGTCTTCAAAGCTAGTGAGCAACCATCTAGGATACATTAATTGGTCCCAACCCACCTGGAGCAAAGGAGAATGAAGAACACCAAAGACACAAGGAAAATATTAGCCCAAGAGACAAAAGGGCCACATAAACCAGAGACTGCATCATCCTGAGACCAGAAGAACTACACGGTGCCCGACCACCCCCAATGAGCGCCCTGACAGGGAACACAACAGAGAGTTCCTGAGGGAGCAGGCGAAAAGTAAGATGTAGAACTCAAATTCTAGTAAAAAGACAAGACTTAATGGTCTGACTGAGACTGGAGAAACTCCAGAAGACATGGCCCTCGGACTGTCCATTAGCCCAGAATTGAAACCATTCCTGACGCCAACTCTTCAGACAAAGATTAGACTGGACTACGCGTCATAAAATGATACTCTTAAAGAGAGTGCTTCTTAGCTCAAGTAGATACATGACACTAAATGGGCAGCTCCTGTCTGGAGGTGAGGTGAGAAGGGAAAAAGGGATAGGAGATGGTTGAATGGACATGGGAAATCTGGGGTGGAAAGGAGGAGTGTGCTGTCACATTATAGGGAGAGCAGCTAGGGTCACATAGCAATGTGTGTATAAATTTTTGTATGAGAAACTGACTTGGACTGTAAACTTTAACTTAAAACACAATTAAAAAAAATAAATTTGAAAAAATCTAAGTGTTTGTATCCCTAAGTGAGGCCTGTAGGGAATGTATGGGCGTCCTATGAAATAAAACTCTTGTGCCTTCAGCTCTGCTCCCTTTGTTTAAACAGAGAATGCCATAGGAACCTGCAGAGACAGATGGCTGCGATCCTATCTTGGCAGCCCTAGGAATTAGGAACATTAATTTTAAAGGAGGATTAAAGCACAGAAGATTTTTAAAACATCATGTATTTTCATAAGTACCTAGGCACTCTCCCTGGCTAGATGTTTATGTGATGAGTCTTTAGAACACAAACTGTGATAGAAGCAAGGAAGCTCTTATTTTGACTCCGTGTGGGGGAAAAAATATCAATATTTGTCTTGCTAAAGTACCAGGAGAGGTTCCTCCCTTGTCTCATTTTCAGTTTCAGCCCCTAGGATGGAAGGGGAGTCATTCCATCTTGGCGCATCATGGTGGCTCTAAGAATTGAGGCCTCTGTTAAGACACCACAGCTTCTATGAAGGAATCCTAGGCTTGTAGGAGCAGTGAGGTACTCCATCCCTTCTGGACCAGATTTCTGAAGTGTTTCACTTCCCCACACTTCAGGCATCGTGTCCTCTGGTGCTGGGGCTTTCATGCTGGTGAATGAATACCCCTGGGGATACCCAGAGACTTCCCAAGAGACATGAGAGTACTCAGGTAGTTTAGATCCCCCAATTCCATGTATCTTCTGTCCTAATATTGATTTGCCTGGGAACATGCCTGAGATCTGCATATTCTCCTTTCCCATCTCCCTTTGCACAGCAGCCTACTGTCATTTGAGAAAACATAAGCACCTCTCACCTGACCAGGGTGCTTTGTCTCAGGCTGGAAAAGCTCTGGGGACAACAATCAAAAGGGGTTGGGTTGAGAAAGTGAATGGCTCTGAGGACTGGGTCACAAGCCTTCTCAGTACTCAGTTTCTGACTCTTTGCTCTCATCAAAATCAATGTGTGTCCCTTGCTCCTACCCAACACCTCCTTTTTTGCCCCGGTTAATATTACTGACAAAATTATTATGTCTATGAGAGCATTAATTATGTCTGAAATCAGGATGTGTCTTACAGTCAATGGCATTTTAAAATTTCTTCGGCTCAGTCATGAAGGGGTAAGAAAGTCCAGCATCAAAACTTGTAGAATGGTGTCAGTCTTTTGGAAGAAAATATCAGAGACAGTAGTGGAACAGTCTTAGGACAAGTGCCACTTCACCAATGTTCTTTTTCTTTTTTAAATAATTTATTTTATTTTTTTGTTGTTGATAAGATACACAGCAGAACATACAACAATTCAACAATTTTCTTCATGTACAATCCAGTGACACTGATTACATTCTTCAAGTTGTGCAACCATTCTCACCTTCCTTTTCCTAATTGTTCCTCCCCCATAAACTCACTGCTCCCTGATATTCTTGATGGTCTTTGTTGTTAGTTGCTGTTGAGTAGGCTCTGACTCATGGGGACCTTATGTTGTACAAGAGGATGATATTGGGTAGAAAACTGTGGTCACCAATGACTCGTTGAAAGGTGATTCAGAAGAGTTGGGATCAGAATGTGAACATGTTCTAGGAATATTGTAGCCAATTTATTTCACTTATACGATCCTTTTAATGTATGTAAGAGAATAACCTATAATTAAAATCTATGTCTAAGGCCTTAAAGAGCTCTTTCAGTAAATATAAAAAATTCCAAGTGATAAAATATTGCTTCATGGTTTAATTGGTAGCATTGTTTTCTTTTTTTTAGAGGTTTGTAAAATAGTGTGTCTTACAATCTATGACGTATTAGATTCAGTGAAATATTTATTAATTACGTATATGTTTAATAATTATATATAAAATATATGGTATATTTATGTTACATTGATCATTTGTGTAATAATAATTATAATGATAATGTAATTCAGAAGAAAAATTTTAACACTTAGAACCCTATGGGCATAAGGAAATAAAAAATCTATATACACAAACCAACACACAAGACTTAATAGTAGTAGTTTGCACAGCGTCCAACATATGTTCCTGTGTTTCCCTTGAAAGTTTAAAATATCCATGTGAGTTTACTGCAGCACCCTGGGGCGCCCCACACACAGTTTGGGAACTATAGCTGTAGAATATATTTACTATCTCCTCTGTTGTCTTAATGAAGTTCAGACTGTCTGCTTTCCCTGAGGTAGGTAGGACTCCAGCAGGAGCTCAGGATGAAGTCTCCTGAAACTGGTCAAAGAAGAGGCCAAAAATGGTTCATTGAGGAACCTGGGGCTCAGTGAGAGCCTTTCACTGGGACAAAAAGGCACTTATGCATCTCATTTTGAAAGCCTCCTGTCTTGACTGGCTGCAAGGAGTTTCAACATGGTCATGTGCAATGGATATCCCCTGCTACTCCCTCTTTCTTCTCATGCAGTCTATGCTTTGTAAGCTCACAATTATATGTGACCCCTGAGCTAATCAGGGTGCCTGACCTTGAGAAGGTGCTTAATAAATATTTATTGATTTAATAATCAGTACGTAGCTTAATGAATGGAAGAAGGGAAAATACATCTCATGCAGTACTGAGTGCAATTCTTTGAACTTCCTTTTTGAAGAAAAGTGGTTAAATTTTGTGTTATTTTTCTTAGGACCATTATAACCAGTTGCTGTCAAGTCGATTATGACTCATGGTGACCCCGTGTGTTTCAGAGTAGAACTGTGCTCCATAGAATTTTCAATGACTGATTTTTCAGAAGCAGATCACCAGGACTTTCTTTCAAGGCACCTCTGGGTGAACTTGAACCTCTAACCTTTCAGTCAGCAGCTGAGCGCAGTAACTATTTGCACCATCCAACGACTTCCCTACAAAGTTAGAAGACACTTACTTGGCCTCGTGAAGGGAGAACTAAACATTCCTGGTTTTATTATAAGTACAAAAATTCATACTCTGTCTTAACTGAGTTTTTTTTTTTTTAATATACCAAGCTGCTCCCCCGCCTTTTAAAAATATATGTAAGTAAACGCTTTGCAGTTGATCATTTTTTAAGGCCATTCAAGTCCTGAGCTCCTGGAATTATCCATGTTTCTGTGAACCCTCAGTTCTCTCAGATGGCTTCCGCTTTGCCCATCTGTATCTTCAGCCCTGGTTGAGCCTTCCAGTAATCAAGTACTCTGCTACTTACCCCTGGATTCTGCAGTTCAAGGTGGGAAGGGGGTGGCTGCCGGCACCAGAGATAAAAAAATGGAGGTCTTGGACAAAGGCTGGAACATAAAACAATGGGACTTCTCTAATAGGGAAAGGAAAGGCTGTGGTGAAGTAAAATGATGAAGAGGTGTTTTTAGCAACAACTGGTGACCCTGATGACTCTTTCAAAGTCAGTTATTTTGAGTGGTTTAAGGTGTTAACCTTGGCCCAGATCCACTGCCCGTACGCATAGAGTCTGAAGGTGTCCAGAATGAATTATGCAGAAGGCCATTTAGGCTGAGCCTCTTGGCATTCTGAATTGGATGCCATTTTTAATTTTTATTTTCTCCTGGTTGCTGTGTGTGTGTGTTTGTGTTTGCAAAAGCAGTTTAGGCCCTGGAATTGCAAGCTATTCTGTTAAGACGTGGGCTGCTTAGCTATCTCCTAGCTTTGTTCCTCACCTCATTTTGAAGGATTGTTACACATTTGTAAGTACAATGAGATTATTTATGCATTGTGTTTGTCCACTCTTTTCTGTGCCACAAAAGGAGAAATATCCTGCACTGCGACTTAAGAGCTTTCTGACCACTCCAAAGTCATGACATTTCCTTTGCTTTTTGATGACTAGCTTTGAAAAGTGGGGGTAGGCTGGGTGACAAACTCTGTTGGCTCCAGGAGGGAGATGACTTGTCATTGTTGTGAAAAAGCGTATTTAGTCACTTTTAAAAAGCAAATTGCGGCCTTAATAGAGCCACACAGTCTTCTTTGGAGATTGCTACAAGGTGGATTGTCTTGATAAAACATTTGACGCCAGAAATCCATCAAGCGTTGGTGAATATAAGCACTGACCTGAACCCAAGCACACAACATTCTCACCAAACTTCAGTGTTATTTTATTTTTAAATAAAGGATAACTGTACAGCACCTTTCATTTTTGTCTTCTTTGCAATCCTTCTTCCAATCCCAAATCAAATGAAACAGTCTGATGATGAACTATTTCGAGTCTGAGACCATATGCATTGGTATCTGTAGGCTCAGCTTTTTAGGTTTCTGCAGAGGCTGTGAATGTGCACTTGGAACTGAGCATTTAGCAGGCCTTTTCATGGACAAGGGCAAATCTTTATGTTAAACAGAACAAATGCCTTCTCAGCATCATTCACTCCCCAGCCCCTCCATCATTATGATGTTCAGTATCATTTTTTAGGTAATATTGCCAGAGCAGCCCCAAGTTGTGTTGATTTCCTCCTAGGCATTTACCTGCTCTTGAGGTAGCTGCTGCCAGGTAAGATAGTCTTCAAGGCATGGCTGCACTTTGCCAGATGAGGATGAGGGAGAACAAGAGAGAGTAAATTGTTATTTATATTTTTTCTGTTAAAGTAATAACTATACTAAGTAATATTATGAATGGGTAACTATGTTTTAGTTACTAAGCCTTTTCTCAAACCTTAATTTTAGAGCCTCAGTTTTCTGCTGTTAAAGAGCAGTAACACACCTTTCCTACCTCATGGGCTGTTGATAAAGTGCAAGATCAGTGAACTATGTTGAGAAAGCAAAAACGTTGAGATTTAAAAACGGGTTTTACTTGAAACAGAAAACACACACTTTGCAGAAATGATCGTGTTCTCTTATGAGCAATGAGTTAAACAAGATGAAGAGAAGACCTAGGTTAAGAGAAGGAGCCAGCTGGACTGGGTCCATCTTATTCTGGCCACTGCTTTCGTGGGCTTTCAGCCTAGGCCCTTGAAAAGGCTGAGATTGCACCAGGTCTCTTTCTTTTTCCTTATTTTCTTTCTGGTAAAGAAAAACACAGAAAAATACAAAGGTCATTGTAAGATCAATATCCAGAATCAACTAATATTAACACTTTGTCATTTTTTTATTGTGGTAAAAATATATATATAACACATTTGCCAATTCAACATTTTTTACATGTATACAGTGGCATTGATTATACTAATCATGCTGCATAACCATCACCTGTATCTGTTGCCAAATTTTCCATCACCATTAACAACTGCTTCCTAAGCAATGATTTCTACTTTTTCCCTTCCTCCTGCCTTGCTAACCACTAATAAACTTTGGTATCTGTGATGGTTAAAATTGTCTGTCATCTTGGCTGGGCCATGATTCTCAATGTTTTGGCAGTTGTGTAATGTTGTGATCACTTCCCTGTTGAGATTTGATATGTGATCACCCCCATGGTGGGATCTGCTGAGTGGTACTGGTCGGGGAGGGGCCTGTGGTGGCTCACTGCCCCCTCAGCCTTCGTTTCTCCACCCTCCGCCACCTAGTTCTTCCTGCTCTCTTTGCCAGGGCTTTTGCTTGTTGCAGACCTTGCAGCTGGCTTCTGTTTGTCTGACTTCTGGTTCTTGGGACTTGGGCTTGCAGCTTACTGGTGGTCTTGCCTGCCATTCTTGAGATTTGTCGATCTTCGCAGCCTGCAACGGCACTGCTCCCGGCCTGCTGATCTTGCGTTTGCTGGCCCCTGCGGCTATATGAATCCAGAGAAGCCTCTTTCCTGCCCAGTGGACTTGGGATGTTATAGCCTCTAAAATCTGTGTGAGCCATTTCCTTGATATAAATCTTTCTCTCGCTATATATATTTATATGCTTTACAGGTTTTACTTCTCTAGAGAACCTAGCCTAAGACAGTCTCTCTTTGCCTATTCTACATATTTCACGTAAATGGGATCAGACAGTATTTGTTCTTTTGTGACTTACTTGATTCACTCAGCATAATGTTTTCAAGGTTCATCCATGTTGTAGCAACTATCAGGACTTCATATCTCTTTATAGCTGGGTAATATTCCTTTGTACATATAGACCACATTTTGTTTATCCATTCACCTTTTGATGGACATCTAGGTTGTTTCTACCTTTTGGCTATTGTGAATAATGCTGCAAAGAATATTGGTGTACGTGTGTAACACCTAGTCATTTTTGCCTTAGGTTTTTAAAATCATTTAAAAGAAATAGGACGTTGTAAACAAAATTGATGTCTCCTTTATTTCCCCTTCCCCAGTATCATTTATGTTTCTGTTTCCCCAGGAAAGAACTTGATGACCTTGGTGTGCTTTACTTCAGCTCCATGTTTCACACACACACACAGATATAAAAAATCTTTCCATGAAAAGGCTAACTACAGTATCACTAAATTTTTTTTAATGAAAATGGTATTGTATTGTATTCTTATTGCTTTTTCACTTAACATTTTATTTTACAGATCTTTCCATGTGGATATATGTGTATCCGTGTGTTGTGTATATTCCATACTGATATATGTATATTTCCATATAGTAGTCCGTTGTATGAATACATCAAAATATCCTCTTGCTTTTTTGTGATCCAATGCTGGGTTACTATCTTAGCTGAGTAGAGTAACTAGAAATAGATCTGTGTCCGGGTACCACGGTAAGTTGCTCTTCACTGGGCAGTCATGGAGATGGTCACGAACACCTCTTTTTTGAAGTTGTTTTAGCACAAATGTGCTAAAAAGCAAATTTTACCATAAAAAAAGGAAAAGAAAGATAGTAACAAATATTAACGACTTAAAATGAATCACAAATAATGCTAGATATAATCTCTAATTTAAATTTGCATTATTTTAAAAAGTAACACTGTATATTGTCTGGAAAAATCACTATAATTCCATAGCTTTAAGGTGAAAAAAAAAACACTGTTCAATGTCCCCTGCAGTCTTGGGAGAAGATTACTCTGTTGTCTTGCAAAAAGAGTTGATTCTAGAACTGCAGTCATTCAAGGACTTAGCCAGCATTGGATCAGAGGGTTGTTTTTGGAAATAATCTCAGAAGAAGTCAGCTTTTTCTGCTATCATCTTTTTTTTATTCACAATGTAAAATTTAAAACATTTCAAAGTACATTCATTTTAAATCATGTGACTGCCTCTGTTCAAGCAAAATTTTCACTAGAAATGAATACAGACCTTCTTCAGGAATTACTTTCCAAATCAAAAAGAACTTAGATATGCTTCCCTCTGAAGTCAATTCTCTTTTTAAGAGAAAGAAGTAATGACTTTCAAAATACTTAGCATATCATACAGGAGTGGCAAGGGGCAATACCCACTGATGTCGAGTCGATTTTGATTCTTTAATATAACCTCTTATTTAAAAACATAGGTACATATCTAACTGAAGGAAAGTCTTTTTTAGTATATCAATGATCTTATCTCAAAACAAGTTTATGCCCTGAAATTGGGTTATAAAAACATGAGCTTTATCTCCTATCGTTAATCCACTATGCCAAAAACACCTGTTGGAGGAAAGCCATCCTTTCATACACATCCAAGACCTATTGGTTGATTGCCAAGTAAAGCCAGCTTTTGTCTTTTCTTGTCATTTTAACCTATGAAGAACTGATTCTTATGAACAAATAAGTTAATTCTTCTAGTCTTTTTTTTTCCTTACTACGCACAAAGGAAAGTAAAGATGTCACTTCAATGACTAAGGTGCACCTGACCCAAGCCATAGTATTTTCAATTGCCTCATATGCATGAGAAAGCTGGACAATGAAAAAGGAAGACCAAAGAATTGATGCTTTTGAACTGCAGTGCTGGCAAAGAATATTAAATATACCCTGGACTGCCAGAATAACTAACAAATTTGTCTTGGAAGATGTACAGCCAGAACGTTCCTTAAAAGCAAGGATAGCGAGACTTCTTGCTTACTTTGGATGTGTTATCAGCAGGGACCAATCCCTGGAGAAGGACATCATGCTTAGTAAAGTAGAGGATCAGAGAAAAGAAGATCCTCGATGAGCTGGATTGACACAGTGAATGCAATAATGGGCTCAAACATAACCTACTATTGTGAGAATGGTGCAGGACCAGGCAGCTTTTATTCTGTTATAAATAAGGTTGCAGTGAATTGGAGCTGACTTGACAGCACTGAACAACAACAACAACTCACAGAGGAAAGTGATGGGATTGGGTTTCTTGGAACTTGTTTCAGGAGAAATGGAGAACTTTCAGTGATATAAATGATTCTTTCCTGTGTTTTTTCAGGACCCAGTATGGGAAGTCCCAGAGGCCAGTCTTTGTTTCTCTTCAAAGAACTCTCGAAGCCCACATTACCCAGGAATACTAAGGACATGTTTTTTTTTTTTTTTAATTCCCTTCTCATTTCTTTTGTGTATATCTTTTAGATATTGTTTTTGTGGTTACTATGGGGATTACCATTAACATCCTAAGTTTACAGCAATATTATTTACCATACTTTTATGCAAATAACACATGCTCTCTGCGTTTGTTTGCCGACCGCGCCCTACTCCCGCTTGGTACCCTTATAAGTGGTGACAATCCTCTTCCACATGTTGCTGTAAAAAAAGTAGCATAGCACACTTATGAAAATATCTCAGGGAGGAGGGCTCGGCCAGCAAACAAACATATGGTGTACTGATACCAACTTAAATTTAATAGCATACAAAACTCTGTATATATACAGCTTCAACTCTTCCCCTTTATGTTGTTTTCATCTTCACAAATTATACCTTTATGGAATCTATACCCCTTGTCAGTTGAGTTGATTTCGACTCATAGTGACTCTATAGAAGTGCCCCATAGGGTTTTCAGGGCTCTAAATCTTTATTATTATTATTTTAATTGTACTTCAGATGAAGGTTTACAGAGCAAATTAGCTTCTCATTAAACAATTAATACACATATTGTTTTCTGACATTGGTTGCCAACCTAATGACATGGCAACACTCTCTGTTTCTCAACCTTAGGTTCCCCATTACTAGCTTTCCTGTCCCCTCCTGCCTTCTAGTCATTGCCCCTGGGCTGGTGTGCCCATTTAGTCTTGTTTTGTTTAATGGGCCTGTCTAATCTTTGGCTGAAGGGTAAACCTCAGGAGTGACTTCATTACTGAGTTAAAAGGGTGTCCGGGAGCCAAACTCTTGGGGTTTCTCTAATCTCTGTCAGACCAGTAAGTCTGGTCTTTTTCTTTTGAGTTTGAAATATTTTGTTCTACATTTTTCTCCAGTTCTGTCTGGGAACCTCTATTGTGATCCCTGTCAGAGTCGTCCATTGTGGTAGCTGGACACCATCTAGTTGTGCTGGACTCAGTCTAGTGGAGGCTGTGGTAGTTGTGGTCCATTAGTCCTTTGGACTAATCTTTCCCTTGTGTCTTTGGTTTTCTTCATTCTCCCTGCCCCAGACATGGTGAGACCAGTGGAGTATCTTAGATGGCCACTCACAAGCTTTTAAGACCCCAGACAGTACTCACCAAAGTAGGATGCAAAACATTTTCTTTATAAACTGTATTATGCCAATTGAGCTAGATGTTCTCCAAGATCATGGTTCCCACAGCCCTCAGCCCAGTAATTTGGTCCTTCAGGGAGTTTGGATG
>NW_004444020.1:8887710-8913416 GCF_000243295.1 Trichechus manatus latirostris
AGTTCTTTATCTCTTCATTTGATGTTCTAGGGTTTCAGGATTGTTGATTCTCTGTTTGGCTTAGTTTTTCGGATCTTTGTTGTGGAGGGACGGCGTGGTGTTTCTGCCTAGAGTGCCATCTTGCCGGAAGTCTCCCCAGTATTTTTTACTGTCTTATCCTTCACCAAAGTTACTATTTATCTATCGTCTAGTTAGTGTTTTTCCCTCCCCACCTCTTCCCTACCTCGTAATCATCAAAGATTGTTTCTTTTTGTATGTAAATCCTTTCAGGGGTTTTTATAGTAGTGGTCTCAGACAATGTTTGTCCTTTTGTGATTGACTTATTTCACTCAGCATAATGCCCTCCAGATTCATCCATGTTGTGAGATGCTTCGCAGATTCATCATCGTTCTTTATCGTTGCATAGTACTCCATTGTGTGTATGTACCATAGTTTGTTTATCCAGTAATCTGTTGATGGGCATCTAGGTTGTTTCCATCTTTTTGCTGTTGTGAGTAATGCTGCAAAGAATATGGGTGTGCATATGTCTTTTTGTGTGATGGCTCTTATTTCTCTAGGATATATTCCTAGGAGTGGAATTGCTGGATCATATGTTATTTCTATTTCTAGCTTTTTAAGAAAGCATCATATTGTTTTCCAAAATGTTTTTGCCATTTTGCATTTCCACTAGCACTGCATAAGAGTTCCAATCTCCCTGCAGCCTCTCCAAAGGTTGTTATTTTTTGTTTTTTTGATTCATGCCAGTATTGTTGGGGTGAGACGGTATCTCATTGTGGTTTTGATTTGTATTTCTCTAACGGCTAATGATCTCCAGCATTACATCACGTGTCTGTTAGCTGCTTGATTGTCTTCTTTGGTGACGTGTCTGTTCATTTCCTTTGCCCATTTTTTAATTGGATTATTTGTCTTTTTGTTGTAGAGCGGTTGGATTTTCCCATAGATTTTAGAGATTAGAACTTTGTCGGATTTGTCATAGCCAAAAATTTTTTCCCAGTCTGTAGGCTCTCTTTTTACTTTGTTGGTGACGTCTTTTGATGAGCATAAGTGTTTAATTTTTAGTAGATCTAACTTACCTTCTGGAATTTCTTTGTTGTTAGTTATGGTTTGTATCTTGTTAATGCTGCTTATTAGGGCTCTAGCATTGATTCTGTTTTTTCTTCTATGATCTTTATAGTTTTTGGTTTTATATTTAGGTCTTTGATCCATTTTGAATTAGTTTTTGTGTAAGGTGTTATGTATGGGTCGTGTTTCATATTTTTGCAGATAGACATCCAGTTTTGCCAGCACCATTTGTTAAAAAGACTGTCTTTTCCCCATTTGATGGACTTTGGGCCCTTGTCGAAGATCAGGTGACCGTAGGTGGATGGATTTACATCTGGGTTCTCAATTCTGTTCCACTGGTCAATATATCTGTCTTTGTACCAGTAACAGGCTGTTTTGACTACCGTAGCTGTATAGTAGGTTCTGAGGTCAGGTAGTGCAAGTCCTCCTACTTTATTCTTCTTCAATAGTGCTTTACTTATCTGGGGCCTCTTCCCTTTCCATATAAAGTAAATGATTAATTTTTCCATCTCTTTAAAGAATGTTGTTGGTATTTGCATTGGGATTGCATTGTATTTGTAGATTGCTTTGGGTAGAATTGTCATTTTCACAATGTTGAGTCTACCTACGCATGAGCATGGTATGTTTTTCCATTTATGTAGATCTCTGTTTGTTTCTGGCAGTGGTATTTTGTAGATTTCTTTGTATAGATCTTTTACATCCTTGGTTAGATTTATTCCTATGTATTTTATTTTTTTAGGGGCCGTTATAAATGATATTGTTTTCCTGATTTCCTTTTCATTGTTCTCTTTATTGGTGGATAGGAATCCAACTGATTTTTTTTATGTTTATCTTATATCCTGCTACTCTGCTGAATCTATTAGTTCCAGTGGTTTTCTTGTGGAGTCTTTTGGGTTTCTATGTATACTATCATATCATCTGCAAATAGGGACAGTTTTACTTCTTCATTACCAATTTGGATGCCCTTTATTTCTTTTTCTTGTCTTATTGGTCTAGCTAGGACTTCCAGTACCATGTTGAACGGGAGTGGTGATAAAGGGCATCCTTATCTTGTTCCTGTTCTTAAGGGGAATGTTTTCAGCCTCTCTTCATTAAAAATGATGCTGGCTGTTGGTTTTGTATAGATGCCCTTTGTTATGTTGAAGAATTTCCCCTCTATTCCTATTTTATTGAGAGTTTTTATTAGGAATGGGTGTCGGACTTTATCACATGCCTTCTCTGTGTCAATTAAGATGATCATGTGATTATTTTCCTTTAATTTATTTATGTGGTGGATTACATTGATTGATTTTCTAATGCTGAACCATTCTTGCATAGCTGGTATAAATTCCACTTGGTCATGATGTACTATTTTTTTGAATGTTTGATGTTGAATTTTATTGGCTAGAATTTTGTTGAGAATTTTTGCATCTATATTCATGAGTGATATTGTTTTGTAATTTTCTTCTTTTGTGGTATCTTTGCCTGGTTTTGGTATCAGGGTTATGCTGGCTTCATAGAATGAATTTGTAGTATCCCTTCCTTTTCTATGTTCTGAAATAATTTGAATAGTACTGGTGTAAGCTCTTCTCTGAATGTTTCGTAGAATTCTCCAGTGAAGCCATCTGGGCCAGGGCTTTTTTTTGTTGGGAGTTTTTTAAATTACTTTTTCAATCTCTTCTCCTGTTATGAGTCTGTTCAGATTTTGAACATCAGTTTGTGTTAGTTTGGGTAGGTAATGTGTTTCTAAAAATTTGTCCATTTCCTCTAGGTTTTCAAATTTGTTGGAGTATAGTTTTTCATAGTACTCTGTTATGGTCCTTTCAGTTTCAGTTGAATCTGTGGTAGTGTCCCCCATTTTGTTTCTTATTTAGGTTATTTGCTTCCTCTCCTGTTGTTCTTTTATAAGTTTGGCCAGTGGTTTGTCAATTTTGTTGATCCTTTCAAACAACCAGCTTTTGGTTTTGTTCTTTCTTTCTATTGTTTTTCTATTCTCTATTTCATTTATTTCTGCTCTGATCTTTATTATTTCCTTTGTCCTGGTGGCTGTGGGCTTCTTTTGCTGTTCTCTTTCTATTTGTTTGAGTTGTATAGCTAACGTTTTGATTTTGTCCCTCTTCTTTTTTGATGTGTGTGCCTATTGCTATAAATTGACCTCTGAACACTGTTCTATATATATTAAAGAAGTCAAGTTGATTGATTGTGGCCTTTAGATCTTTTGTGTCTTTGCTGAGTTTCTTTCTAGATCTTCTGTCCTTTACTGTGAGTAGTGTGTTGAAGTCTCCTATTATTATTGTGGACTCATTTGGAGGTAACGACAGATCTCATGCAGCATGAAGGGGACAAGGAAATATTTTCACAGTTTGTCCCAAGAGGTTCTAGGGCCTTCCCTTGGACAGAGTTAACTTTTATAGCTTATGTTAGTGGCAT
Source organism: Trichechus manatus latirostris (assembly GCF_000243295.1). Classification (NCBI taxonomy): domain Eukaryota; kingdom Metazoa; phylum Chordata; class Mammalia; order Sirenia; family Trichechidae; genus Trichechus; species Trichechus manatus. The sequence goes on from NW_004444020.1 coordinate 8,891,182, forward strand.
CCATATACATGCTGTGTTATGTTATGCTCTAGGCATTCTTTTCATTTTGAGTGACTGCTCAGTATCCCTTTGCGTTGATAGTCGACCAGTTACTTAACCCTATCTTTCCAATGTCTGGCTTTTTTTTCTTTCACTTTTTATGTGAGTGTGTGTGTGTGAGAGAGAGAGAGAGAAAGAGAGAGAGAAAGAGAGAGAGAGACATAGCATCATTTTACAGTAGGGTTTACAGGTGTGATAATGTGATGGATAATCTCAGTTTTGAAACTTTGGAGATGGGTGACTTGGGGCACTGATGTAAGCACAACAATAATTGCTGGAGACCATTCTATGTTTTCTTCATCATGATACTGTCAAACAGAGCAGTTCTGTGAAATTCAGCTTTGGCTGCATCCTTTGAAAACAACGCCCCCCCTTCTTACCTTTTGAATCATATTATTATAGTGCTTATACACAGTAGGTGATCAATACGTATTTGGTTATTGGCTGGCTCCATAGTAAAGATGCTCCGATATAAATATAAACACTCTAAGTTTCTGTGTCTTAGTGTAAGTCATAGGGGAGAGCTTCTGCCCCACGTTTTTATGCTGTGGAATGGCTGTGCATCCTCGGGGCTGGGTGAAGGATGCTTTGTAAGGGTGAAAGGACACTTATTATTCCAATGTTGCAAGATACATCTAGCTATTTAATAGGTGGCTATTGCCCCTCTTTCTGATTTTCTGAGATGGTCCACAAAGGTGCCCAAACTGCTATCCATAAGGAATGAATTCTTTCAATCTTCCAGTTTTCGATTCACATTATTCCGACATTACTTTTGTGATTTCTCCCTTTCCCCTCTCACCAGATTGTGTGATATTTAAAAAATGAAATTAATGGATGCTTTAGCTTATTGTAGCTGCAGCCCTAAGAGCAAGGGAAGCAGAATGAGTCTACCTAGAATAGAGGAGTTGTTTTAAATTTAATTTTCTAGTGTCTAGTTGCTATGAATAGCCTGAGTAAATGGATGAACAGTGAATAAAGAGAATGAACGGATAAATCAATATTAATGTTTTCATTTCTGTGCCTCAGAATCAATCATAAGACCATGTCTGGGTCCCAATTTTTGGCACCTATCAAAATGACACCCTTGGTTCCTGGGACCGTTCCTTGTTGCATTTGTTTTTGTAGGACAGAAATAAAATATGGAAAGATGGAATGCTTTATTTTTCCAACTGAGACATTGTGTCGTTCTTGTCCTTTTTTCCTTTAAGGAAACCAACAAGGCCTTTTGGTCCAGGGCCATGTGCTAATGTTCATGGAGTCACCACTGTGCCACTCAGAGCATCTCCTTCCTTGGGAGATTCCAATGGCTCCTCCAACATCACCATCACAGTCTGTCCCACAAAATGTCCCACCTGGAGATTTCCTTTATAAACGTGGTAGCAAGTAAGTCTGCTGTCAGCAGGACTGGCTACAACATTTGCTAGGCCCAATGCAAAATGAAAATGCAGGGCCCCTTGTCCAAAAATTAAGCATTTCAAGATGGTAACAGTAAAGTATTACACCAAATGTGGTATCCTTCAAAGTGTGGGACTCTATGTAACTGCACAGGTTGCATGGCAATGAAGCTGGCTTTGACTGTCAGGGAGTTTACTTTTTCAAAGGATGCTTTGGAGATACTGCTTCTCTGAGGCAGAGGCAGTCAGATAGAATTTCTCCACTCTTTCCTTTTCCTTTCTTATCTTGTCTGGTGATGCTTGTCTCCCCACTGGCCTGTCAGGGTTCTGTCCACAGCCCCAGTCCCATCTCCCTCTCTTTACCTGCTTCCCACGTTGCACCTGCAAGTCTAGCTCTCCCTGTACCCATTATGCACATCACTAGCAAAAAAAGGCAAGGGTCTCTGCCAATTGCTTATGCCTCCTCTCCTTCAACATTGAAAAAATAGAATGACGCAGGAAACATCGAAAAAAGATGGAAGGAATACGCAGAGTCACTGTACCGAAAGGAATTGGTAACGTTCAACCATTTCAGGAGGCAGCATATGATTAAAAATCTATGGTACTGAAGGAAGAAGTCTAAGCTGCACTGAAGACATTGGCAAAAAACAGGCTTTAGGAATTGACAGAGTACCAATTGAAATATTTCAACACAGAAGCCACTCTGGAAGCGCTTACTCATCTATTCAAGAAATTTCGGAGACAATAACGTGGGCCAACCGACTGGAAGAGATCCATATACCTGCCCTTTCCAAAAAAGGGGATCCAGTGGAATGTGGAAATTATCAAAAAATATCATTAATATTACATGCAAGTAAAATTATACTGAAGTTAATTCAAAAACAGTTGCAGCAGTACATCAACAAGTAACTGCCAGAAATTCAAGCTGGATTCTGAAGAGGACGTGGAATGAGGGATGTCATTGCTGATGTCAGATGGATCTTGGCTGAAAGCAGAGAGTACCAGAAAGATGTTTACCTGTGTTTTATTGACTATGCAGATGCATTTTACTGTGAGAATCATAACAAATTATGGGTAACATTGCAAAGAATGGGAATTCTAGAATACTTAATTGTGCTCATATGGAATCTGTACATAGACCAAGAGGAGGTCATTTGAATGGAACAAGGAGATACTGCATGGTTTAAAAACAAGAAAGGTGTGCATCAGAGTTGTAGCCTTTCACCATACTTACTCAATCTGTATGCTGAGTAAATCTAAGAAACCAGACTATACGAAGAAGAATGTGGCATCAGGATTGGAGAGGAAGACTCATTAACAACCTGTGATATGCAGATGACACAACCTTGCTTGCTGAAAGCAAAGAGGACTTGAAGCACTTACGGATAAATATCAAAGTCTACAGCCTTCAGTATGGATTACACCTCAACATAAAGAAAACAAAAATCCTCACAACTGGACAAATAAGCAATATCCTGATAAGTGGAAAAAATACTGAAGTTGTCAAGGATTTCATTTTACTTGGATCCATAATCAACGCCCATGAAAGCAATGGTCAAGAAATCAAACGATGAATGTTGCATTGGGTAAATCTTCCGTAAAAGACCTCTCTAAAGTGTTAAAAAGCAAAGATGTCACTTTGAGGATTAAGGTGAGCCTGACACAAGCCATGGTATTTTCAATCTCCCCATATGCATGCAAAAGCTGGATAATGAATAAGGAAGACTGAAGAAGAATTGATGCCTTTGAATTCTGGTGTTGGCAAAGAATATTGAGTATACCATGGACTGCTGGAAGAACAAACAAATCTGTCCTGGAAGAAGTACAGCCAGAATGCTCCTTAGAAGGGAGGAAGGAGAGACTTCGTCTCACGTACTTTGGATGTGTTATCAGGAGGGATCAGCCCCTGGAGAAGGACATTATGCTTGGTGGAGTGGAGGGTCAGTGTACAAGAGGAAGACCCTTGACGAGATGGATTGACACAGTGGCCGCAACAATGGTTCAAACATAGCAACGATTGTGAGGATGGCTCAGGACCAGGCAGTGTTTCGTTCTGTTGCACATAGGGTCACCTAACAACAACAACAAAAAATGTTAAATAATAGCTACTTTTAATTGAACACCACTGTGTGCCAGGTGCTGTGCTTTGTGCTTTAGATACATTAAATACGATCCTCTTAATTTAACTGTCATCATCACCATTTAACTGATAAGGGCAATGAGTTCAGGAATTTAAGTCATTAGTTCAAGTTCACTTAGCTGGTGGGTGTGGAACCTAAATTTAAGTCCATGTATTCCAAAGATTGTGTTCCCGTCACTATTTTTTGAAGCTTATCTCTATAATCATTCACCCGAATTTTAACACAATTTAGAATAATTGTTCCAAATTACTGTGCTGCTTATTTTTAATATGCATAACAAGCTTTGTTTTACTGTGAGAATCCATCCCACTTCTGGAAGTTGGTTACGGTACGATGGTGCCTGGCTGGTCCAGGACAGAGACTATCAGTACAAATACTCTTTTAAAGAGTGCTCATCAGTGCAGAATGCTTCTGTGGACAGAAAGTCAGAGGGGGAGTGGGAAGGACTTCTGCCAGAGTCCTGACCAGTGAGTCACTGGCTCAGTTACATGTTCTCTGAGACCCTTAATCGCATTTATGAAAACTTGGAAATGTCAATAAAAATGGCATTTTGATCATAGATAATGTTCCAAAGCATAAGATATGTTTTGATCATTCTGAACAAAATGGTCAATGAATGTTATTGAATTAAATAATTAAAAAGAGACCATTCAAATACTGTATATAATCTCAGTGATATTACATTCTGATAGGTGATTTTCTTTTGTAATATCTGAGGCCATCCTGTCAAATATATATTTAATGGTATTGTTTGTTAGAGAGTTTTTGTCATTAATGTTTTGACTTTATGCTTACCATTCTCACTTTCAGTATCATATTTGTAATACCTTGATTTTTAAGAAATTACTACCTTTTCTAACTCCATATGTTCTAAATGTATTTGCCAAGTCTTCATACTGATTTGGAATTCCCAAAAGTTGAGGTATGTACTTATACATGAGTTCTTTTTATTTTCTTTTATCTTAGAATGTGACTGTCCTATAGTAGTGCTGAACTGCTTGGGAAGGGCTAGTATTTAAAATGAGACCTATGTACTGAGGCAGGGCAGGTACTGAGTGTAGACTCACCTACATTGACTGAGAAAGGTCAGTTCAGTAGAGAAAATAGGAAGCATTGGGATGCCGTGGGCTATTGGACTGATTAGAAGACCAGGCCAGAATCAAGCACTGGAGGGGGAGGTATATGTCCACTCAAAGGAATCGGAGTTCTGAGAGGCATGTGGAAAATGATGCATTAGCCAGTATACTTTCAGCTGTAATAATATAAAACCAAAAACAACAGATATAAACAAAAAGGAAATTCATTTTGCATGTAACTGCAACTCCAAAGGCAGGGCTGGCTTTGGGGTTGATTTTATTCAATGGTTTTGGCTCTAAGTCTGTGATTTTCTTCATTCTGCCTTCTCCTGCATGCCAGTATCATCCTCAGACTGGTGATGAGGTGACTAACCACTCCCAGGCATCACATATGGACATGACAAAGTCCAGAGGAAGAGTAAGAGTGTCCTTTCTGGATGGTCTTCCAGAAAAGAAGGGAAGCATTTTTCCAGAGGCCTCTAGCAGGTCTACCCTCATTGGTTCGTTCATGAACCAATCACTAGCAAAGAGGATAAGATTTCATTTGAACCAGGCCCATCCCTGGAGCTGGGGTAGCTGTCTGCTTTCCTGAGGCATGTGAGCTATGTAGGACAGGGATGCTTTGTTGTGGGGGAGGGGAAGGTGGGGAATAGATGCTGGCTAGACTATCTGGTACCCACTACAATGGGGAATCCAGAAATAACTGGCCTTCAGAAATTTAGGTATGTTGTGAGAATCAGGGAAGTTTGAGAACAGCTAGCAAAGTCCCAGGCACCAGGCAAGGGTTGGCATTATCAAGGGAATAGGACCAGAATATGATACTAAAATCATGGTCCATGGGCAGGATCATCAGCCAGAAACCTAGATAAGAGAACTGGGATTCAAGGTTGGATCTAGACCAGCAGCAAGTATGAGCTGATGGCTGAGATCAGGATTGGCCCTAGATAGCATATCTTATAAGTGCTGGCTGCTTGGGGCAGGAGTAGGGCAGTGGAATTTGAGAACATCAGTGCATGAGTTAAAAAACCAAAAACCAAACCGTTTGACGTCAAGTTGATTCTGATTCATAGTGACCCTGTAGGAGAGAGTAAAACTGCCCCATAACCATGGTCTCAGGGAACATCTAGCTCAATTGACATAACACAGTTTATCAAGACAATGTTCTACATTCTACCTTGGTGAGTAGCGTCTGGGGTCTTAAAAGCCTGTGAGCAGCCGTCTAAGATACTCCACTGGTCTCATCCCTTTGGGAGCAAGGGAGAATGAAGAGAACAGGATACAAGGAAAAGATTAGTCCGAAGGACTAATGGTCCACAGCTACCAAGGCCTCCACCGGACTGAGTCCAGTACAGCTAGATGGTGCCCGGCTACCACCGCTGACTGCTCTGACCAGGATCACAACAGAGAGTTCTGAACAGAGCTGGAGAAGGATGTAGAATGTAATTCTAACTCACAAAAAAAAAAAAATAGACCAGATTTACTGGCCTAAAGGAGACTGGAGAAACCCCAAGGGTATGGCCCCCAGACACCCTTTTAGCTCAGTGGTAAAGTCATTTCCGAGGTTCATTGTTCAGCTGGGGAGTGGACAGCCCCATAAAACCAAATGGGACTAATGAAGCACAGCAGTCCAGGGACAAGGACCAGAAGGCAGAAGGGGACAGGAAAGATGGTGATAGGGAACCCCGGGTTGAGTAAGGATAGTGTTGATGTGTTGTGAGGTTGTTAACCATTGTCATAGGCAACAGGTGTACTAACTATTAAATGAGAAACTATTTTGTTCTGTAAGCCTTCATCTAAAGTGAGAATGGCAGCACAATTGGAAGAGTGTAGTCGATGTCACTGAACTGTGCATGTAGAAATTTTTAAAATGGTGTATCTTTGGCTATGTATATTTTCACCAAAAAAAAAAAAATAAATAAAAAGTCGAGAAGGGAGAGGGTTGACAGGTTGTAGGGTTGTTAACCAATGTCATAAAACAATATGTGTACTACTGTTTCATGAGAAACCATTTGTTCTGTAAGCCTTCACCTGAAGTACAATAAAAAAAAACCCAGAAAAACCTGCCCGGTAGTGTTTCAAAGGCTATAAATCTTCATGGAAGCAGACTGCCACATCTTTCTCCTGCAGATTGGCTGGTGAGTTCGAACTGCCAACCTTTTGGTTAGCAGCCAAGCACTTAACCACTGTGCCACCAGGCTCCATCATGCATAGATTAGACAAGGGTAAATACAAGGAGAAAATTGGGCTGAGTAGACAAGGGGAGCTATTGCCCAAATGGAAGACCAAGGAAGGAACAATCTCTGTAATTGGAGCAACGTCACACAGTAAGAGGAGCAGGCCAGGTGGAGATGGGTGAGTTGGGATGCAGGAAAGTAGTTAAGTGCTAGAGAGCAGGGAGCCAAGCCAGGGCTGTTGGGGCAGGGAGGACTTTTTACTGTTTACTTCCACCTCTTTTGTAGCTGTGCTGGCCATACTTATGTTTAAAGTGATAGTACACATTGATTGTTGCTTAATACTGGTGGCCAAGTGGCCCTGGTTGAGGAGTAAGGAAGAAAGCAGACACTGGGGACTAGTTCTGTATGAAATTGAGAAATCTGATGGTATAGATGCATTTCTGGCTATAGTTGCTGCTCAGGTTTCTTAATGATGTGAAAAAATCTGCAAGCTGAAAAAATCTGTTTTCAGGTCAATGAGAAAGGTGACAGATAATATGTTACTAGCTTTTCTGTTGATTATCCATTATGTTATGAGAATTGTGTGTTGAAACACTGCAGATATAGTGTCTTAATTAAGACTTTAATTTAGATTTAATAGGAGAGTTATTATATGTTAATAAAAGATCAATTAGCAGTTACATAGCCATTGATCCAGGTAAAATAAGTATGTCAGAAAGACATCAAATTGTCATTGAGATAACTGGAGATTGCATGAGCAACACGTGAACAATTAGGTTCTCAATATATTCAGGCTATAATGAATGTCAGTGCATTTAATTGCCATTTAACAAGAAAGATTAATGTAAAGACTCATGCCTATTAACTCACATACCTGTTCACAGTTCTTCAATAGCTTCATTTATTCACTGGGTCATTCAACAAATATTTATTAAGCACCATGCCAGGTAAAGTGAGAGAAACATGAGTATTAGGCACCATCCCTACCTTTACAGAACTTAAAACTGAGTATTGAAATAAGATTCACCTAACATGGAAGAATAAATAAGGGACAAGGTAGATAATAGCACGTTTTTTACTTATTTTCTGATTAAATTCTGTAGTGATACCACCATCACCACCATCAACTAAAATTTCTCACATGCTGTGGGAAGATGCTGAGATTTAGGGGTTGTTTGTTACGGTAGCATGATGTAGCAAGACTGACTAGTACAGTGAATAGAATAGGGAGTGACAGAATCAGGCCAGAGATGTGTGTTCTGGTGTAATGTTATACCAAAAACCAAACCCATTGCCGTTGAGTGAATTCCAACTCATAGCCACCCTATAGGACAGAGTAAAACTGCCCCATAGGAGAAACTAAATCTTTATTATCCTAGATATTGGAGAGCAGCACTTGAGAAATACATTAGCTCCCTACCTAGGGCAAGTGAAGGCACTGATAAATAATAGTCTCAGTGTTTTCATGTCCAGCCTCCAAGAATCTCCCTCTTTCTGGAACCATAGATGACCCAGGAGGGAATAACCGTCATTGTCTGTGTGATAAAAATCAGAACCAAAACCCAAAACCAAAGGCATTGCCATCGAGTCGATTCTGACTCATAGCAACCCTATAGGACCTGATAGAACAGCCCCATAGGGTTTCCAAGGAGCAGCTGGTAGATTTGAACTGCTGGAAGTGATAATTTGGAAGCACCTAAAGTCACTCCTTAGAATATATATTGTTGCAGTAGCAAAATGAATTTACAAGCACTTCACTGAAATGTAGGGAAGGCAGGTCCCGAAAGGTGTGTAGAGTTTAGGGTGGGAAATGCAAACCAGTGGCACAATGCCTAATCTAAAATGTGGTTTATTGTCTTGTAAAAGTCTTCATTTGGTATGTTATCTTTATTGTTTCATTTTTTGAAAGTAAAAAAAAAAAAATCACAAAATATTTGCAAGGATTTACAAAGTTTCCTCCTGGTTCTCCTGCTCTTCTCTACTTGCAGCCTCAGAGGATGGAATATACTGTTTAGAGTCAAACCCTCGCTTGTACTCCTGGTGTCACTTACCCCACCTCTGCAGGGAACTGCATTATTGGTCATTATCTCTCTTTCCTCCACATCCAATCTCTTCCTCTCTCCTGGATCTACCTCAGGCACCTATAGACATGTCTTCTTGTCGTTGTTAAGTACTGTCAAGTTGGCTCCCACTCATAACGACCTTATGTACAACAGAATGAAATGCTGGCTGGTTATGTGCCATCCTTATCATCTTTGCTATGTTTGAGCATATTGTTGCAGCCATCTCATAGACGGTCTTCCTCTTTTTGGTTGATGTCCTTCTGCAGTGATTGATCCCTCCTGATTACGTGTCCAAAGTAAGCAAGAGTGAATATCGCCATCCTTGCTTCTAAGGAGCATCCTGGCTATAGTTTCTCCAAGACTGATTTGTTCCTTCTTCTGGAAGTCCATATTCAATATTCTTTGCCAACACCACAATTTGAATGTGTCAATTCTTCCTCTGTCTTCCTTTTCCATTGTCCGGCTTTTGCATACATATGAGGTGACTGAAAATGTCATGGAACAGGTGTACCTTAGGCATGTCTAGATCTCCCTAAACTAAAAAAGAAAGAAAACCAAAACAACAGCAACAAAAAACATCCTATCTTCAGCCTGGCTTCTACCCTCAGTGTTCAGCTGACCTTTTGGATGCCAAGATCCAAAGAAGCAAATCCAATGGAGGCTTTAGTAAAATATTTCTTCTGCATCTGAATTCTTAGAGAACCACTTTTTTTCCTTAAACTTTCTTGTTTCTTTACCTGGCCCTCATCTTCATGTTCTTCCTAAGGGATCTAATCCATCCATCCATCTGTCTATTTGTCTATCTATCTGTCTGTCTGTCTGCCTGCCTGTTTGTCTAGCTATCTAAATATTATTTTTCATATGATCATTGACCAATATCCTGTGAACTTTATTCACTTATTCTAGTAGGTTTTTGGGAGGTTTTCTTAGAGTTTTCTATGTACAAATCATGTCATCCTTAAATAATGATAATTTTACTTCTTCCTTTCAAATCTTTATCATTTCCATGCCTTTTTTTTTTTTTTTTTTGGTGCATTTGACTGCTGTTCAAATCCACCAGCTGCTCCTTGGAAACCCTATGAGACAGTTTTACTCTGTCCTATGGGGCGCTATGAGTTGGAATCGACTCTACGGCAATTGTTTGGTTTGGTTTAGTTTATGGCACTGGCTAGGACTCTAGTACAGTGTTGAATAGAATAATCATCCTTATCTTGTTCCCAGTTCTTAGGGAGAAAGTGCTCAGTGTTTCACTATTAAGTATGATGCTACCTGTAGGTTTTCTTCCAGATACCCTTTATTAAATAGGGAAACTGCTCTTCTATTCCTAGTTTGCTGAGAGGTATCTCTCTTTTTCTCTCTCTGCCTCTGTTTCATAAGTGGGTAATGTAATTAATCAAATGCTTTTTTCTGCATCTATTAAGATGATCTATGGCTTTTGTCCTTTATTCTGCTAATGTGGTGATTTACATTGATATTTGAATATTAAACCAACCTTCCATTCCTGTGATAAAGCCCACTTTGCCATGAGGTTGTATCTTTTTTATATTTTGCTGGATACAATTTGATAATCTGTTGTTAAGGATGTTTGCATCTATGGCCTCTTGGATGTCTCAAAAGCATTTCAGACTCTGTGTTCCAAATGAAACTAATCCTCATTTTCCTCCACAAGCCTGCTTATTCACTTGTTTTCCTGATCCCAGTGAATGGTGTCATCATTCACTCTGCCTGGTCAGAAATTGGTCGTTAACTTTTATTTCTCTACCTCCTTTATCTTTAATACCCAAATCCAATGCCAAGTTATGTGAACAGACTAAGTATTTCCTGACTTAGTGCTCTTCTCTTTATCCCAACTTTTATTGCCTAAGTTCAATCCTCTAGCCTAGATCATTGTAATAGCCTAAGTAGGCTCTCTGCCTCCAGCCTAACAGTCTCTAATCATCCCTCACATCTCTGCCAGACAGATCTTTCTGAAATGCATACTTCCCTGCTACACCCCTCCTTGCACCCTGCCATGGCTCCCCTGAACAGGGCATCCAAGGCCCTTCGTGACTGACCCTGCATGTGACCCCAGCTTCACCACCTCCTTTCTTCATCTCTAGCCTTGCCATTCACCCTTCAGCTACGCTGAACTATTTGCTGTTTCCCACACCCCAGCTCTTCATACCTCTGTGTAGTTACTTATTTTCCCTTTCTCTCCATCATGGCATAGGAGCATCCTCAAAATTTTCTCTAGATACCCTTCCTGCAAGATAGGGCCAAATATCCTCCTCCCGTATCTCCATAGCTCCCATTTAGACCTTCCTTAATGTTCTTACCACATGACATTGTCTGCAAATGTGCCAGCCTTCTCTATTGAAAGGTAAGTATCTTGAAGGCAGGAACTGTCTCTGTACAGATATGTACTGATCTGAAGGTCTTACCCATGTGGGTTCTCTTATTGGGGAGGTTTTCAGAAATATTTCTTGAGGTTGGGGAGGAAATACTATAACTGATTATCATAAGTATAACCAATAAACTTTTGTTGAAATCCCACTGTGTGCAAAATGCAACGTGAAATACAAGAGAAATAAAAAGGGACATACCCCAAAGAGGATAAAAAATATATGCTCATACAAAACTTGTACACGAATATTCATAAGAGTATTATTCATAATAGCAAAAATGTAGAAACAATCCAAATGTCTATCAACTGATGAATAAATAAAATGTAGTATATCCATTCAATGGAATATTATTCAATAATAAAAAGGAATGACGTTCTGATACATTCTACAATGTGGATGAACCTTGAAAAAATTATGCTAAGTGAAAGAAGCCAGACACAAAAGGCCACATATTGTATGATTCCGTTTATATGAAATGTCCAGAATAGGCAAATCCATAGAGACGGTAGGTTAGTGGTTGCCAGGGCCTGGGGGTGGTGATGGAGGGAATAGAGAATGCTAACAGGTATGGGATTTCTTTCTGGGGAGACAGAAATGTTTTGGAATTAGTGGTGATGGTTTTACAACATTGTGAATATACTGAAAACCACTGAAATTGTACACTTTAAAATGGTTAATATGATAATTTTTTTTAAAGCAAACAGATTTATTTTGTGGATATGGCCATGCCCTGAGCCCTGTGGGGTCCACATGTGGTCAGGTTTGGGTTTCAGGAGGGCGTAAGGCTTGGGCTGAGTGAACTGGGGAGGAATGAGGAATGAGGCCACAACAGCCCTGAGGTTCACACTGTTGGTTCCAGATGGGGGAGGAAGAAGGAGGCAGAGCACAGTTGGGGTGAAGCTGCAACCTGTCTTTCTGTGAAGGAGACAGTGGCTGAGGGCAGTGTCCTGAGAGGACAAGCTTGACCACACCCCTTTGTCCTAGCTGGAGGCTGACTCTTGCCTTAGCTTTTTGATGAAAAAGACTTCATCACGATTCCGAATGCTGTAATCTCAGAGCTTCTTCCTGTCCTCTGTGAGCTTCGCTTCAGTGTAGGTCAGATGGTATGTTGTCCACACGTAGGACCTGCAAGAGGGAGACTCAGGAAACAAGGGGCTCTCTTTCAGCTGATGTGCTGAATACCCACTGCACACTCCTGCCTGAGCTACATGTATCTCTGAATGGCCTTCTTTAGGTCTAGGACCGTGGCGTTCTGCAGACGACCACAGGCATGACCTCTCCGTCCATCCTGCACATATGGACAGTCATGGCCTGGCAGTACTCCAGTGCTATCTGGGAGCTGACCTCTTCCAAAGGAACCTCCAAGTGCAGCAGTGCCTTGTCATTGTCCTCATCATCCCCTGGAGCCTTGGGCTCTACCTTGGTCTTCGCCCCCTGCAGGACCGCATCTGCCGCGGGGCTTTCTGCTGGGCCAGTCAGCGAGAGGAGCGCAAAGCACGTACAAGTGGGGACTCCAAAATGATAAATTTTTTGTAATGTGAATTTTATCTCAATAAAAACCAGGGCTTCGAACTGGTTCTTCTTGCTTCAGTCATGGCTGAGGAAGCGAAACCGGAACAGACCCGAATTTTAAAAATTTGGGTAAACCGGAATGATATGTGGAACGGGAAAAATTACAAGTTGAAGCCCTGCTAGAAATCTGATCTCCCTCTTAGAAAACAAGAGCAGTATATACATTGTACAGCAACCAAATCTCTTGTTCATTGGATTTTGAGCACAGTGGGGAACAGTGGTGCCCCAGTCAAAGATGGAGGCCGACTGTGCAGCTCTGAGTGTGTGTTGCTCTCCACAGTCCTTCCAATCATCCAGTCTCATGCATCAGGCTCCTGAAAGGGCCCACTACGCCTCTTCCAAGTCTCCCATTCCAGGGCTTCGAGCTGTAATTTTTCCCATTCTGGTTATTCCAGTTAACCCGAATTGTAAAAATTCGTGTCTGTTCCAGTTTCACTTTGCTGGCCATGACTGAACCAGTTCCAACTGGTTCAAAGCCCTGATAAAAACAAAGGGACGTAGATGTATATTTTTTGTAACTGGAGTGGTCCCCTTTTGGAGTTCCCCAGAGGTCAAGTCTCTTTCACTGAGAACTGCACCCTCAGGGAAGGGAGGCCCTCTTTGCCACATTCCCATCTTCTAGTTTGGCTACACTGGTCATGCTAAGGCCTTTTGGATGCAGAGACTCTCTAGGAATCTGGTACTTACTTCCGAGGCTATGTTTTAGAAAGTGAGGCACTGGTTCCTTATTCTTTCTGCATCCCTTTTTTCTCCAGGGTCTTTTCCCCAGGACCAAGAAGGTTTTCTTTTTTTCAAATATCATTGTCAGGAAGAAAAATGGCTCGTGTCATTACTCCATTCTTCTCCACTCTAGAATGTATTTCACAAATTTAGTGTTCAAGTGCTTCGAGGGCCTGGATCTTGGAAATCCCAATTTCTTTTCCCTCCAGGAAGGTGCAGCTCTTTTTAGGAACTCTAAGATCTTATTTAGTTGCTCAAAGAACAATAAACTGTCTCTCTCTTCAGTCCTTTTTTGAGTGCACAAGAGGGTTGGGGCTGTCTCAGTGCTCACTGGTGGGCAGGCATTGGGTTCTTGGAAGCAAAGGAGTGAATATTATTTGTTGTGTATGCTGTGACCTAACAGACCCCCAAAGACATATTTCAGTAAAAGTCTCCCACATATAAGTCTTGTTTAGTGTTTGACTGAGAGAAAGATAAAAGTCCTGTGTTACACCTGAAATGCACCTTGGTGGTGCAGTAGTTAGTTGCTTGGCTGCTAACCAAAATGTCAGCAGTTTGAATCCACCAGCCGCACTGCTAAGGGCTTCAAACTGGTTCGTTCAAAACTTGCATTCCTAACAAGTTCCCAGGAAGTTACACATAAGAATCACCAGAAATCTGGTTAAGATTTAGATTCTGACTCAGTATATCTGGGGTGGAAATGCAAATTCTCAGCAGAGGTTTGAACTGGAACAAACCAGTTTGAAGCCTTGGCTCGCGTGAGAAAGATGTGGCAGTCTGCTTCTGTAAAGACTACAGCCTTGGAAACCCTATGGGGCAGTTCTATTCTGTCCTGTAGGATCACTCTGAGTTGGAATTGACTCGACGACAAGGGGTTCGGTTTTTTGGTTTTGATTCAACCTGAAATCAACTGAAAGCTTAGGGAAGAGATGCACCAGAGGAGAAGTGTGTGTGTGTGTGTGTGTGTGTGTGTGTGTATAACAGAAAGAGAGAGAGACAGATTGAGAATTCAGCAAAGGGGAGGTAATTGAAGTCAGAGGTGGCCATCAGAACTAATGCCTTCAGGAATTGGCAGGAATCTAGGAGACAGTGCAGTGCTGGACATCCTACTGTGGTGGGAAAGATAACCCCAGAAGGCTGGACATCTGGGAACACTCTTGGAGATGACACCTGAATTACAATTGTAAAATAAATGAGTAATCAAAGGAACTATCTGCTCAAAAAGTGAAAAATTTAGCCAAAGAAGATAATTTCGAAGATGGTTTAAAACTGTTTCTAAATTCAATATCCTTTCTACATCTCAATTTCACCTTAGTTAGATATCTAGTTTGTATCAACATGGTTAAACTTTAGCTTTGAATCCATCCATTAAAGTATATTAAAAAAACCCAAACCCACTGCAACTGAGTTGATTCTGACTCATAGCAACCCTATAGGACAGAGTAAACCTGCCCCACCAGTCCAAGGAGTGACTGGTGGATTTGAACTACTGACCTTTGGTTACTTGCTGAGCTCTTAACCATTGTGCCACCAGGGCTCCTTAAAGAATATAGATTAATTAGAAGTGTCTTGAGAAATGGCTTTCTAGGATCTGATTTTCACACTCATTTACTTCTGCAGAAAGATGGTCAATCATTATGTGAGGGGACCAAGATGGAAAAGACAAATCTTAGACTTGAGTAGAGAGAGTAGAGTGTGGTGTGAAGGAGGGCGGGCACACAGACATAAACAAATGATTGTAATGTATACGATTGTAACACACATGACAGTGCAGAGCTAGGTCATTGTTAAGGGAACTGGGGGTCTTGTCTAGGTCCAAGTCTTATTTTATCAGATGACCAAATAGATAAAGGTGCTACATGGAGTAATTATTTTGCAGTTAAGCTGCCTCCTCATTTTTGGCAAGGAGATGGAAGAGCACAAAAAAAAGGAATCTAGGTGATAGTGCTTCTTGTCCTCTGATCCTCCCATCCTCTAGAGGAGTCTGGGCTGGAAAAAGCATGACATCACTGAATAAATTAATCCTGATGGTAGGAGGCAGGCGAAGCTTCCACTAGCGCCCTACAACATACAAATGATGGGCTTAAAGGAAGTAAAACCGCGATTTGAATAGCAAACACTTAAAAAACTTCCCTTTTTTTACATCTCCAGTCTAATAGCCCTCCCCAGAGCGGACGCAGAGCTTTCTAACAGAGATAAGAATATCCCTCCTAAACACAAGCAAGGACACAATGAAAGACAAGCTAAGAAGGTTATCAACTTAGTTGTCTCAGCAACATGTCATCAAGTTGAGATGAGCAGGAAGCACAGATAACACAAGGAAGAAGCGAAACATCATAAGCCCAACAAAGAGGGAAAAGCCAGGATGCTGAAATAAGACAAGCAAAACCCTTTTTCTTTGCTGTTTCATTAAGGGGAACTTAACTTTTAAACAGCCTCTCAAAAAAGCTAAAATAGAAGCTGCTTTTGTGTAACCTGTGTGCTTGGTGCATATTAAGAAATTGTGTTATCAGCATTTCCTGTGTGGTACCACACTCAAAAGCGTAATTGTTAGGTATGTTGATGTAATTCCACAGTGAAACAAAATGGTTTTTTGTTAAAATGGGATTTCATTGTCTTTAAATATTTTATTAGAAATTAGTGGTATGGGATAAACATACAGAAATCACTAAATGCAGATTACCTTGCTTATCTGAGCCAAAACTCATCACAATACTGTATTACACTACAAAATGAAACAAATGGACATTTTAGAGACTGATCTGCTCTCTGCTCTTGCAAGGTTGTATTCAGAAAATTGCTGACATTTAGTTCCTAGTATAGGGAAATTTTTGGTTATGGAAATGTGAGCTCTACATGCTCAGCCAGGGCTGTAAATTTATTATTGGATAGTAGCATGGGGGTAGGGAGAGTGAAGAGAGGGCAGGAGAGGGGGGAGAGGACCTGCCTATTCCATTGTTACACGACTCTAGTTATTAGAAAATGTGTTCCTGTAGCCACACAGAACAAATCAGCTTTTTCTGGGCCACAGCATTTCTTTAGATATTTGAATGATATAATGTGTTTATTTGATCTTCTCTCATCTGGTCTGGGGATTCTCTAAGTGTAGTTCCTGACCAGCATCACCTGGGGACTTATTAGAAATGCAAATTCTCAGGCACAAACCCCAGAGCTACTGTATCAGAAGTTCTGGGCATGGGTCCCAGCAATGTGTTCAAACAAACCTTCCAGGTCATTCTGATGCACTCTCAAATTTGAGAAACACTGCTCTATGAGTCAGAATCGACTTGATGGCAATGGGTTTGTTTTTTTGATGGCCTCTAGGCTAAAGGAGGACCCCTGGTGGCACAGTGGTTAAGAGCTTGGCTGCTAATCAAAAGCTCAGCAGTTCAAATCCAACAGCCGTTCCTTGAAAACTGAATAGGGCAGTTCTACCCTGTCCTATAGGGTCGCTATGAGTCGGAATCAACTCGACAGCAGTGGGTTTGTCTTTTTTTTTTTGTAAAGGAGCCCTGGTGCGCAGTGGTTAGAGCACTCAGCTGCTAACTGAAAGGTCGGTGGTTTGAACCCACCAGCCGCTCAGAAGGAAAAAGATTTGGCAGCCTGTTTCTGTACAGATTTACAGCTTTGGAAACCCTATGGGACAGTTCTACTCTGTTCTATAGGGTGGCTATGAGTAAGAATCAACTCCACAGCAGTGGATTTGGTTTGGTTTTGGCTCTAGGGTAAGCATTCCTTTTTCATTCAACTCTCCCATCTTAATCCATTCATATATTTATTTATTCATATATTCATTCATTCATCCATCCATTCATTCTTACAACAAACATTTGTAGGTCTAACACATTCAGACTCTATTTGGGATTAGTGATAAAGACATGAAAGGCATACTTTGTGCACTCAGACAAGAGATGGTTTCTAGATCCCTTACCAACCTGACTGTCCTCTGGTTACCTGGTTGGTTACAATTCTCAGATGTGATCAATCAGTAGCATGTAGAGCAGAATTGATTCTTCCCTAAATGTAACATTTATTCCACATTTTATCCACAAGTTGGTTATAAGAGAAATTATTCAATGCCTTGTTGAATCCAAGAGATGATTGAGCAAGGGGTTAGGATAATGGCACAGGTGTTTGGGGGAGGTTAATCTAGGAACAGTGCTTAGAACTGAGAAGGTGTGGTAGATTACTCCTCTTAATTGGCCTCCAGTGAATCACTTCTCTCCCTTGTCCATGCTTTTGAATATTTCCTTTTCCTTCCCACATTGAGTCTAGGCTTGGCCATATGACTTCCTTTGGCCAATTGGACCTCAGCATTCATAAAGTTAGTAGAAGCTTGATAAAAGTTTTGTGCATGGGGGCTTGCCCTCTTGGAATGCTGTCTCCACCATATGTGAAAGCTAGCTAGATATACAGTAGTGTCCTTGAGAATGAAAGACCACATAAAGAGAGAGGCCCATAAATCCCAGTTGAGTCCAACTTCAAGCAGACCTTCCAGTTGAATACAGTTGCATGAGTTAGCCCAGGTGAGACTAGCAAAGAATCATCTAGGCAACTCACCAAGTTGTGAAAAATAATAAGTTAATGTTGTCTCAAACTACTAATTTTTGGGGTGGATTGCTATGCAGCAGTAGATAACTGACACCAGAAAGGACTAAGGAAAAAGGGGGTTTTGGGGGATAGGGTGATGGGTATTCCAGAGTAGCAGGACAGTGAAGATGGGAAAGGGAGAAGACTCATATGAATGGTAGTTTCTCTGTGGAAGAAGATAGCCTTTGTACGGTAAAGGGAAAAGTCAAAGATGGTTTTGAGATTTCAGAAACAGAATGACTGAGCCTAAACAAAATATATTTTATTTTATTCCTGGAAAGTATCTCTATTATGTGTTCTTAAGAGGGAAAAATGCTAGTTATGAGATTATCTCTAATAGTTGTGGTTGTCATCAGATTGTCAAGTTGCTTTGTTGGAGCCCATCAGAGCTGGTATACAAGGTGTATTAATTATCTATGGCTACATAACAAATTACGCTAAAATTTAGCAACAGCTCTAAACAACATTCATTTTCTCACCATTTCTGTGCTTCATGAATCCAGGTGCAGCTTAGCTGGGTTCTTTGAGTCAGGGTCTCTCACAGGCTGCAATTGAAGTGTCAACTGCACTGCAGTCATCTCAGGCTCAATTGGGGAAGGATTCACTTCCAAGTTCACACACCAGAGTTTTGGCAAGATTAAGTTCCTCGTAGGTTGTTTGACTGAAGGGGCCTCAGTTCCTTGCTGGTGTTGGCCAGAGAACTCCCTCTGTTCCACGTCACATGGACTTGTCCAAAGGCAGATCACAATATGGCAGCTGGCTTCATCAGAGTGAGGAGCAAGAGAGCAAGCAACATGGGAAGCCAAAGTCCTTTTGTAACCTAATATCAGAGGCGAAATCCCATTACTTTGTTGTTGTTAGGTGCCATCAAATTTGTTCTGACTCATAGCGACCCTATATACAACAAAACGAAATACTGCCTGGTCCTGCGCCATCCTCACAATTGTTGTCATGCTTGAGTCTGTTGTTGCAGCCACAGTGTTGCAGCCACAGTGTCAATCCATCTCCTTGGATTTTTGCTGACCCTCCACTTTACGAAGTATGATGTCCTTCTCCAGTGACTGATCCCTCCTGATAACATGTCAAAAGTATGTGAGACAAAGTCTTGCCATTCTTGCTTCTAAGGAGCATTCTGGCTGTACTTCTTCCAAGACAGATTTGTTCGTTCTTCTGGCAGTCCATGATATATTCAATATTCTTTGCCAACACCATAATTCAAAAGCATCGATTCTTTTTCAGTCCTCTTTATTCATTGTCCAACTTTTGCAGGCATATGAGGCTATTGAAAAACAGCATGGTTTAGGTCAGGCACACCTTAGTCCTTAAAGTGACATCTTTGCTTTTCAACACTTTTAAGGGGTCTTTTGCAATAGATTTGCCCAATACAGTGCATCATTTGATTTCTTGACTGCTGCTTCCATGGGTGTTTATTGTGGATCCAAGTAAAATGAAATCCTTGACAGCTTCATTCTTTTCTCCATTTATTATGATATTGCTTATTGGTCCAGTTGTGAGGATTTTTGTTTTGCTGAGGTGTAATCCATACTGAAGGCTATAGTCTTTGATCTTCATCAATAGGTGCTTCAAGTCTTCTTTGCTTTCAGCAAGCAAGGTTGTGACATCTGCATATTGCAGGTTGTGAATGAGTTTTCCTGCAATCTTTGTGCCTAGTTCTTCTTCATATAGTTCATCTTTGCAGATTATTTGCTCAGCATACAGATTGAATAGGTTTGGTGAAAAGACACAACCCTGACACACACCTTTCCTGATTTAAAGCCACGTAGTATCCCTTTGTACCGTTAGAATGACTGCCTCTTGGTCTATGTACAGGTTCTGCATAAGCACAACTAAGTATTCTGGAATTCCCGTTCTTCAAAATGTTATCCATAATTTGTTATGATCCACACAGTGGAAAACCTTTGTATAGTCAATAAAACACAGATAAACATCTTTCTGGTATTCTCTGCTTTCTGCCAAGATCCATTTGATATCAGCAATGATGGCCTTTGTTCTACATCCTCTTCTGAATCTGGCTTGAATTTCTGGCAGTTCCCCATCGATGTACTGCTGCAGCCGCGTTTGAATGATCTTCAGCAAAATTTCACTGGTGAGTGATATTAATGATATTGTTCGATAATTTCCACATTCTATTGGATCACCTTTCTTTGAAATGGGCACAAATATGGATCTCTTCCAGTCAGTTGCCCAGGTAGCTGTCTTCCAAATTTCTTGGCATGGACCAGTGAATGCTTCCAGCACTGTATCCATTTATTGAAACATGTCAGTTGGTAGTTAGTCAATTCCTGGAGCCTTGTTTTTCACCAATGTCTTCAGTGCAGCTTGGACTTCTTCCTTCTGTACCATCAATTCTTGATCATATGCTACCTTCTGAAATGGTTGACTGTCAACCAGTTTTTTTGGTACAGTGACTCTGTGTATCCCTTCCATATTCTTTTGATGCTTCCTGTGTGGCTTAATATTTTCCCCTTAGAATCCTTCTATGTATATATTTTAATTTTTTATTGTACTTTAGATGAAGGTTTACAGAACGATAGTCTCTCATTTAATAGTTAGTACATATATTGTTTTATGATATTGGTTATCAACCCCAAGACATGTCAACACTCTCCCTTCTCAACCTTGGGTTCCCTATTACTAGATTTCCTATCCCCTCCTGCCTTCTAGTCATTGTCTGTGGGCTGTTGTGCTCCATTAGTTTTGTTTTATGGAGCTGTCTAATCTTTGGCTGAAACATGAACCTCGGGAGTGACTTCATTACTAAGCTGAAAGGGTGTCTGGAGGCCATACTCTCGGGGTTTCTCCAGTCGCTATCGGGCCAGTAAGTCGAGTCTTTTTTTGTGAGTTAGAATTTTGTTCTACATTTTTCTCCAGCTCTGTCCAGGACCCTCTGTTGTGATCCCAGTCAGAACAGTCAGTGGTGGTAGCTGGGCACCATCTAGTTGTACTGGACACCGTCTGGTGGAGGCCTTGGTAGTTATGGTCCATTAGTCCTTTGGACTCATCTTTCCCTTATATCTTGTTTCCTTCATTCTCCCTTGCTTCTGAAGGGGTAAGACGAGTGGAGTATCTTAGATGGCTGCTCACAGGCTTTAAGACCCCAGACGCCACTCACCAAGGTAGAATGTAGAACATTTTCTTTATAAACTATGTTATGCCAGTTGAGCTAGTTGTTCCCTGAGACCATGGTCCCCACAGCCCCCCGCCCAGAGATTTGGTCCCTTAGGGAGTTTGGATGTGTCTATGGAGCTTCCATAACCTTTCCTTGTACAAGTTGTGTTGGCTTCCCCAGTATTGTGTACTGTCTTACCCTTCACCAAGTTACCATTTATCTATTGTCTTTTTAGTATCCCCCCCACACACCTATCATCCCTCATAACCATCAAAGTGTTTCTTTTTGTGTGTAAACCTTTTCATGTATTTGTACAGTAGTGATCTCATACAATATTTGTCCTTTTCTAATTGACTTATTTCACTCAGCATAATGTCCTCCAGTTTCATCCAAGTTATGAGATACCTCACAGACTCATCATTGTGCTTTATCGTTGGATAATACTCCATTGTGTGTTTGTACCATAGTTTGTTTATCCATTCATCTGTTAGTGGGCATCTAGGTTGTTTCCATCTTTATGCTATTGTGAACAATGCTGCAGTGAACATGGGTGTGCATATGTCTATTCATGTGACGGTTCTTATTTCTCCAGGATATATTCCTTGGAGTGAGATTGCTGGATCCTATTGTATTTCAATTTCTACTTCCTAAAGAAGTGCTATATCGTTTTCCAAAATGGTTGTATCATTTTGCATTCCCACCAGAAGTGCGTAGGAGTTCTGATCTCCCCACAGCCTCTCTAACATTTGTTATTTCTGTTTTTTTTTGATTTGTGCCAGTAGTGCCCGGGTGAGATGGTATCTCATTGTGGTTTTAATTTGCATTTCTCTAATGCCTAGTGATTGAGAGTATTTCCTCATTTATCTATTAGCCGCCTGAATGTCTTCTTTGGTGAAGTGTCTGTTCATTTCCTTTGCCCATTTTTTAATTGGATTATTTGTCTTTTTGTTGT
>NW_004444020.1:8913767-8949907 GCF_000243295.1 Trichechus manatus latirostris
TTCTGAGGTCAGATAGTGTGAGTCCTCCTACTTTATTCTTCTTCAGTAGTGCTTTACTTATTTGGGGCTTCTTCCCTTTCCATATAAAGTTAGTGATTAACTTTTCCATCTCTTTAAAGAATGTTGTTGGTATTTGGACCAAGATTGCATTGTATTTGCAAGTTGCTTTGGGTAGAATTGTCATTTTCACCATGTTAAGTCTACTTATCCATGAGCATGGTATGTTTTTCCATTATATAGACCTCTTTGGGTTTCTTGCAGTAGTATTTTGTAGATTTCTTTGTATAGGTCTTTTACATCCCTGGTTAGATTTATTCATAAATATTTTATTTTCTTAGGGGCTATTATAAATGGTATTGCTTTCCTGATTTCCTGTTCATCGTTCTCTTGGTGTATAGGAATCCAACAGATTTTTGTATGTTTGTCTTGTATCCTGCTACTCTGCTGAATCTTTCTATTAGTTCCAGTAGTTTTCTCAGCGAGTCTTTTGGGTTTTCTATGTATAGTATCATATCGTCTACAAATAGGGGCAGTTTAACTTCTTCAGTACCTATTTGGATGCTCTTTATTTCTTTTTCTTGCCTTACTGCTGTAACTAGGACTTCCAGCACAATGTTAAATAGGAATGGTGATAAAGGGCATCCTTGTCTTGTTCCTGTTCTCAGGGAAAATGTTTTCAGCCTCTCTCAGTTGAGAATGATGTTGGCCATTGGTTTTGCATACATACCATTTATTATACTGAGAAATTTCCCTTCTATCCCTATTTTATTGAGAGTTTTTATCAGGAATGGGTGTTGGACTTTGTCAAATGCCTTTTCACCTTTTCTTCATTGATAGAGATGATCATGTGATTCTATTCTCTTCTTTTTTGTGTGGTGGATTATGTTGATTGATTTTCTAATGTTGAACCATCTTTGCATACCTGGTATGAATCCTACTTGGTCGTGGTGTATTATTTTTTTGAAATGATGCTGAGTTCTATTGGCTAGAATTTTGTTGAGAATTTTTGTATCTATATTCATGGGAAATATTGGTCTGTAATTTTCTTTTTTTGTGGTGTTTTTGCCTTATTTTAGAATCAGGGTTATGTTGGCTTCATAGAATGAATTCGGAAGTGTTGCTTCTTTTTCTATGTTCTGAAATACTTTGAGTAGTACTTGTATAAGCTCTTCTCTGAATGTTTGGTAGAATTCTCCAGTGAAGCCATCTGGGCCAGAACTTTTTTTTGTTGGGAGTTTTTTAAAATTACCTTTCCAATCTCTTCTCTTGTTATGGGTCCGTTCAGATTTTCAACATCACTTTGTGTTAGTTTGGGTAGGTAGTGTGTTTCTAGAAATTTATCCATTTCCTCTAGGTTTTCAAATTTGTTGGAGTATAGTTTTCCATAATACTCTGTAATGATCCTTTTTATTTCCGTTGGGTCTTATGTGTAATGTCCCCCATTTAATTTCTTATTTGGGTTATTTGCCTCCTCTCCTGTTTTTATTTTATCAGTTTGGCTGGTGCTTTGTCAATTTTGTTGATCCTTTCAAAGAACCAGCTTTTGGTTTTGTTGATTCTTTCTATTGTTTTTCTACTCTCAATTTCATTTATTTCTGCTCTGATCTTTATTATTTCCTTTCCTCTGGTGGCTGTGGGCTTTTTTTGCTGTTCTCTTTCTACTTGTTTGAGTTGTGTAGTTAATGTTTTGATTTTGTCCCTTTCTTCATTTTTGATGTGTGCATCTATTGCTATAAATTGTCCTCTGAGGACTGCCTTTGCTGTGTCCTAAATGTTTTGGTATGCTGTGTTTTCATTCTCCTTTAATTCTAGGAATTTTTTTATTCCATGTGTATTACCCAGTGGTTTGTAAGCAGGATGTTATTCAGTTTCCATGTAATTGATTTTTTTTCCTTGCTCTTCCTGTTGTTAATTTCTACCTTGATGACATTGTAGTCAGAGAAGACACTTTGTATTATCTCAATGTTTTGGATTTTGTTGAGGGTTGCTGTGTGGCATAAGATGTGGTCTATTCTGGGGAACGTTCGATGTGTGTTGGAAAAGAATGTGTAGTTTGAAGCTGTTGAGTGGAATGTTCTATATATGTCTATGAGGTCACGTTGGCTGATTGTGCCCTTTAGGTCTTCTGTATCTTTGATGTGCTTCTTTCTAGATGTTCTGTCCTTTACCAAGAATGGTGTGTTAAAGTCTCCTACTATTATTGTGGAATCAATTTTTCTTTTTAGTGCTGTTAGAGTTTGTTGTATGTATTTTGGAGCCCTGTCATTGGGTGTGTAGATGTTTATTATAGTTATGTCTACATGAGAGATCATGCATTTAATCACTATATAGTGTCTTTCTTTGTCTTTTGTGGATTTTGTTTTAAAGTCTATTTTATCTGAGTTTAGTATTGCCACTCCTGCTCTTTTTTGGTAGGTGTTTGCTTGACACATTTTTTCCAACCTTTGATTTTTAGTAACTTTACGTCTTTGTTTCTAAGGTATGTCTCTTGTAGACAGCATATTGATGGATCCTGTTTTTTTATCCATTCTGTCACCTCTCTTTCTCTTTAGGGGTACATTTAGGCCATTTACACTCAGTGTAATTATTGATAGGTGTGAGTTTATTGCTGTCATTTTGTAGTGCTTTTTTTTTGTGGTGCTGACCTTTTCTTTGTTCCTCTTACACTCCTGTGCTGAATTTCTTTTGTTTGTGGATTTTTTTTTCATTTCTTTTGTGTTTTTAGATTTTGTTTTTACTGAGACTTTATGTCCTTCTTTATTTTGATGAGTAGGTTTGTTAACTTTCTTTGTGCTTACCTTGCAATTTATCCTTATCTTCCTAGGTTTGAACCAGTCTATTATTACTTGGTATTGCCTTGCTTTCCTCTCCATTAGAAGGTTCTATACTACACCATTTAGTCCCTCTTTTATTGTTCTGATGTTGTTGTTATTTACAGATTAACCTGTCTGGTTCCCTGTTGTAATTCTTTTGGTTTTGAATTTCCTAGTTTGGTATCTGTTTGGTATAATCCTGTGTCCTAGATTCAGCCTGTGGTCTGTTGTTTGTTCTCAGACTGAAGGACTTCCTTTAATAATTTCTGTAGATTTGGTTTGGTTATTACATAATCCTTTAATTTCTGTTTATCCAGAAATGTCCTAATTTCACCCTTATATTTGAATGAGTGTTTTGCAGGATATATTATTCTTGGCTGGCAATTTTTTTCTTTCAAGATTTTATATATGTCATGCCATTGCCTTCTTGCCTGCATGGTTTCCGCTGAATAATCTGAGCTTAGTTGTATTGTTTGTCCTCTGTATGTGACTTTTTGTTTTTCTCGAGCTGCTCCCAGGATTCTTTGTTTGTCTTTGGTTTTATCGAGTGTGATTATGATATGCCTTGGTGATTTTCTTTTGGGTTCTCTTCTATATGGGGTTTGTTGAGCTTCTTGGATAGTCGGCTTTTCATTTTTCATGATATTGGGGAAGTTTTCTGTCAGCAGTTCTTCAATGATCCTCTCTGTGTTTTCTGTTTTCTCCCCCTGTTTTGAAACTCTGATCACTCGCAATTTTTTGCTTTTGATTGTATCCTACGTGTTTCTGAGGGTGTCTTCCTTTTTCTTTGTTCTTTTTTCTGATTTTTCCTCAAACAGAGTTGTATCCAGGTGTTTGTCTTCAATTTTGCTGATCGTGTCTTCTATCGTTTGCTCCTCAGCCCTTCTATGACACTGTCCATTTCTGAAATCTTGTTTATGTTTT
Source organism: Trichechus manatus latirostris (assembly GCF_000243295.1). Lineage (NCBI taxonomy): Eukaryota > Metazoa > Chordata > Mammalia > Sirenia > Trichechidae > Trichechus > Trichechus manatus. Next base: position 8,917,505 of record NW_004444020.1, read on the forward strand.
GGATTTCTAATTATTGTTTTTGTATGATTTCTAGTTGTGAATTTATTTTGGCATTTTGTTCCTGTATTATTTTCCTGAATTCTTCTTTTATTTTGTAGGCATTTTCCATGAGTTTGTCTGCCTTTTCCATAAATTTGTCTATTTTTTCCTCATTTTTGTCTGCTTTTTGCTTCAACTCTTGGATATTTCTGATTATTATAAAGTTGCGTTCCCTATCAGGTAGTTCTAGTGCCTTTTCTTCTACTGGAAAGTCATCTGGTGTTTTATTTTGGTTGCCTAATGGAACCATCCTGTCCTGTTTATGTATATGTTTTGATATTGTCTACTGTCTTTAGGACATTCAGTAGTTATTTTCCTCATTTATTGATTGTAGATTTGTTTGTTTCATCCTGTTTTTTAATTTTATTTGGTTTTGTCTGAGCAGGCGGGCTGTGTGTTCTTTGTTGGTTGCTCGTCTGTGGGCACGATTCTTTTTGCTTCCTTGTCCAACAGACAGGGTCAGTAACTCAGTTATCATGCAGCAGGGTAGGTCCAGCTGAAAGGGAGTCTCTGGAAAGGGTTGTTTGTGGCACATAGTAGGGCCTACAGAGTGGACCAGGAATCAGTGCAGGGCAGGTTCCAGTAGGCCGTGCCAGAGTTGCCCGTGGGTGTGATGTTCAGCACACGGTGCAGGTAGTCAGGAAGGAGAGGGGAGATTGTGATGTGTGGAGCTAGATGGGTATGAGGAGAGACAGAGGACAGAGAAACAGAAGCCAAAAACAAACAAGAAACAAAAAACTGTGCTAAGGGAGATTACCGTTAGAGTGGAGAGATGAGAGACTGAGAAATGGAGAAAAACAAAAAGAAAACAAAAAGAAAAAGCTTAAAAGAAAATAAGTAAATAAAAATTAGAAAAAATAAAAAGAAAAGCAAAGCCCCCAGGCATCCCACTGGTGGGGCTGTGAAGACTGGAGAAGTGGCTCCCAGGTTGTGAAGTACAGCCTGGCTAGAAGGGGTAGAGGTGTAACACAATGCCAGGTATTCGGGAAACAGGAAGAGGAGATAAGTATAGAGAGATGAGAAACTGAGAAATGAAGGAAGACAAAGAGGATAAAAGAAAGAAATGAAAACAAAACAAACCAAAAACAAAACAAAAAAAAAAGTAATGCTCCCAGAGATCCCACTATGTGGCTGCGCAGACTGAGGAGTAGCTCCCAAGCTGCACGGTACAGCTCGGTTAGAAGGGGCTCCCAAGCTGAGAGAAGAAAAATAAAACAAATCAAAAGAGAACAAATCAAAACAAACAAACAAAAAAAGCCCTGGGGATCCCACCAGCATGGCAGTGTGGGCTGAGAAGCAGTTCCACAGTCCAGTGACGCTTCACAGCCTTTCAGGAGGAAGCAAAGTTGGCAGATGGAAGCAGGTATTTGATAGAAAGAAGGTGTAGGTGGTGAGAGGTATGGAAGAAACCAAAAGAAGCAGAGAAAAGCAACACCAGCAACAAACAAATTGCACTCAGGGAGCTGGCCAATGTGGGCGGGTGGAATCCAAGTGTCACAGTGTTGAAGTCAATGCCTCCTGGAGAAAAGACTGTGGCCACAGGAAACAGAGGAGGCCAAGTGGGGGTGAAAAAGGGTGAGGGGTGGGAAAGCATATATTGCTGGTTACCAGTTGTTCTGTCTCCGGCTGGGAGCTCCGTGAAGCTGCTTTCCTGTACTCCTTGTTTGCTGATCTCCAACAGGAATCCAAGATGTTGAATCCATGCTGCATTAGCTGCTAGGGGACCTCTGCATGTATCTCTCTTTGCTCTCTTATCTCTGTCAGTTTCTTATTCCATTTGGTGCTTGGATGAGTTCTTTATCTCTTCATTTGATGCTTAGGGTTTCAGGATGGATGTTTGTCTCTGTTTGGCTTAGTTTTTTGGGTCTTTGCTGTGGAGGGACAGCATGGTGCTTTTGTCTATAGTGCCATGTTGCCTGGAAGTCCAGAATCCTTCAGTATTGCATCTCAAGGCTTAAATTTTTCGTCAGTTCTTTCAGATTGAGAATTGCTGACCATATTCTTCTCTTTCATTTTTCTAACTCCAGGTCTCTGCACATTTCATTCTAATACTTTACTTTTTCTTCTCGATCTGTCCTTTGAAGTCTTCTGTTCAGCTCTTTTGTTCATTCCTTCTTTTGCTTTAGGTACTCTACATTCAAGAGCAAGTTTCAGAGTCTCTTTTGACATCCATTTTGGTCTTTTCTTTCTTTTGTGACATTTTTATGACCTCTTGCTTTCTTCAGGTATGATGTCCCTGATGTCGTTTCACAACTTGTCTTTGGTCATTAGCGTTTAATGAGTCAAATGTTTTCTTGAGATTGTCTCTAAATTCAGGTGGAAAATACTCAAGTCATACTTTGGCTCTTGTGGACTTGTTTTAATTTACTCAGCTTCAAGTTGAACTTGCATATGAGCAATTGATGGTCTGTTCCACAGTTGACCCCTGGCCTTCTTCTGACTCGTGATATTGAGCTTTTCCATCATCTGTTTTCACAGATGTAGTCAGTTTGATTCTGTATTTTCCATCTGGTGAGGTCCACGTGTATAGTTGCTATTTGTGTTGCTGACAAAAGGTGTTTGCAATGAGGAAGTCATTGGTCTTGCAAAATTCTATCATGCAATTTTTATCACCAATGCCATATTTTCCAACTACCAATCCTTCTTCTTTGTTTCCAGCTTTCACATTCCAATCACCAATAATTATCAATGCATTTTGATTGCATGTTTGATCAATTTCATACTACATAAGTTGGTAAAAATCTTCAGTTTCCTCGTCTTTGGCATTAGTGGTTGGTGCATAAATTTGAATAATAGTTGTATTAACTGGTCTTCCTTGTAGGCGTATGGATATTATCCTATCACTGACAGCATTGTACTTCAAGATAGGTCTTGAAATGTTCTTTTTGATGATGAATACAATGCCATTCCTCTTCAATTTGTCATTCCTGGCATAGTATACCATGTGATTGTCCAATTCAAAACGGCCAGTACCAGTCCATTTCAGCTCAGTAATACCTAGGATTAGTACAGATGTAGTCAAAAAAGGGAAGAACAAAAGGGAAGTACATGGTTGGCATTTCTCAATCTGAAAAACTGAAGAAAAAAATTCAATGCCTAGGATTATTGAAAAATATCATTAATACCACATGCAAGTAAAATTTTGCTGAAGATCATTCAAAAGTGGCTACAGCAGTATATTGACAGGGAACTGCCAGAAATTCAGGCCAGATTCAGAAGAGGATGTGGAACAAGGGATATCACTGATGATGTCAAATGGATCTTGGCTGGAAGAAGAGAATACTGGAAAGATGTTTACCTGTGTTTTATTCGACTGTGTGGATCATAACAAATTATGGATAACATTGCAAAGCATGGGAATTCCAGAACATTTAATTGTGCTCATGAGGAACCTTTAGATAGGTCAAGAGGCAGTTGTTTGAACAGAACAAGGGGACACTGCGTGGTTTAAAGTCAGGAAAGGTGTGCGTCAGAGTTGTATCCTTTCACCATACCTATTCGATCTGTATGCTGAGCAAATAATCCGAGAAGCTCTACTATACAAAGATGAACAAGGTATCAGGATTTGCGGAAGACTCATTAACAACCTGTGTTATGCAGATGACACAACCTTGCTTGCTGAAAGCAAAGAAGACTTGAGGCACTTACTGATGAAGATCAAAGACTATAGCCTTCAGTATGGATTACACCTCAACATAAAGAAAACAAAAATCCTCACAAATGGGCCAATAAGCAACATCCTGATAAATGGAGAAAAGAATTAAGTTGTCAGGAATTTCATTTTACTTGGATCCGCAACCAACACCCATGGAAGCAGAAGTCAAGAAATCAAAGGACGCATTGCATTGGGCAAATCTGCTGTAAAAGACCTCTTAAAAGTATTGAAAAGCAAAGATGTCACCCTGAAGACTAAGGTGTGCCTGACCCAAGTCATGGTATTTTCAGTTGCATCATATGCATGTGAAAGCTGGACAATGAGTAACGAAAACTGAAGAAGAATTGATGTCTTTGAATTGTTGTGTTGACAAAGAATATTGAATATACCACATACTGCCAAAAGAATGAACAAATCTGTCTTGGAAGAAGTACATCCAGAGTGTTCCTTGGAAGCAAGGATGGCAAGACTATGTCTTACATAGTTTGGACATGTTGTTAGGAGGGATCAGTCCCTGGAGAAAGACATCATGTTTGGTAAAGTACAGGGTCAATGAAAAAGAGGAACACCCTCACTGAGATGGATTGACACAATGGCTGCAACAATGTGCTGAAGTATAACAACGATTGTGGGCATGGCGCAGGATGGGGCACTGTTTCGTTTTGTTGTACATAGGTTTGCTAAGAGTTGGAACTGACTCGACAGCACCTAACAACAACAACAACAACAGTGCCTAGGATATCGATCTTTATGGGTTCCATTTAATTCTTGAGGACTTCCAATTTTCCTAGATTCATACTTTGTACATTCCATGTTCCGATTATTAATGGATGTTTGCAGCTACTTCTTCTCATTTTGATTCGTGCCACAACATCAAATGAAGGCCCCTAAAGCTTGACTCCATCCACATCATTAAGGTCGACTCTACTTTGAGGAGACAGCTCTTCCCTGGTTGCATTTTGAGTGCCTTCCAACCTGAGGGGCTCATCTTCTGGCAGTATATCTGACAACGTTTCACTGCTATTCATAAGGTTTTCGCTGGTTAATTTTTTCAGAAGTAGATTTCCAGGTCCTTCTTCCTAGTCTGTCTTAGTCTGGAAGCTGTCCACTATGGGTGTCGCTGCTAGTATATGAAATGCCAGTGTCATAGCTTCCAGCATCTCAGCAACACACAAGCCACTACTGTACAACAAATTGACAGACAAGTGGGGCCTATTATGTTAGCCACATTTTATTCATTAGAAGTGAGTCATACTAGGTTCATCCCACATGACAGGGAGGGCATTAGGCAAGGGTATGCATACCATGAGGTGGTTCTATTGGGAGTGATTTTAAATGCTTCCTACCACATCAGGATTGTGGGGTATGTAGTACCTCTGATAACCCAACACATCTAGGCAACATCTTGTAAGCCTGGGTGACAGTTTCCATCTGCTTGGATGGGGAAGGTTGAAAAACATACTAGAGCCACCCTCCAGATTATAGAGATTCTGAATTGGTCACATAGATTATGGCCCACTGCCATAGTCTTCTAAAGTTGAGCTCACTCCTCCTTTGCTGAGATCTGGACCATCTGCTTGGATGGTCCAGATCTTCTCTTCATTTCACCTCAGGACATCAAAGTATGTGTATTTATCTTGTCATGTTTTCCTCTAGTCAAACTCAAGTTCTCTCTCTTCAACAAACCTACTACTTGATAAAGTCTTTACTTAACTCAGCAGCTCCCTGTGATTACTATCATATTCCTTTCCCCCCTGTCATCCCCAAACTTTCTAAAAATGTGGTGTTATAACCCCTGTATTCACCTTCTCCCCATTACTCCATTTATAACTTTTACCATCTGCATCCACTTCCACCTCTCTACTAAAATCTCGATCTCCAGAGTAATCAAGGATTCCCTTCCTTCATCACAGCCACTAGCCCTTTTTGAAACCTTGTTCTCTTTGACTTTTTTACAGCATTTGACAGCCTCAGCATCCTGTCTGTCTTACAGTGCTTTCCTTTGGTTTCTAGTGTATATTTTGTGCCCAGCACATAGTAGAAAGTCAATAAATGTTTGTGGTTGAATGAATACACTGCTAGTGTTTACTTCTGTGATCTCTCCCTATCTGCCTCATTTCTTGGTTCCTTTTCCTCTTCTTCTTTCCCCCGTAAAAAGGGTTCAACATTTGATTCTAGGCAAAGTATTTATCCCATTGCCCAGGGTTTAGCTATTGCTTAGACAAGGGTTTGCTGGAATATGTTTTTAATAATATTGTTCAGTATATGTGAGCAACTCTTGTTTTTCCTTTCTGGATGACTCCTAATATTTTGGATAGTTAGTAACTGCTAAGCCCTATGTTCAGGGACAGTGATCCCCTCCCCAGACCCAAGGGGTGAATCATGATGTATGAGCCAGTCTTCATAGTTCCATTTTCCTTGTTAGGGATTTGTTTAGATGTGAATATTCGACTTAGTCTTAGCCAATGGAATTTGTTCCTATGACTTTATTCTCTTTTGTATTTCTTTAATGTCAGTTCAATGGATTTGAAGAGGAAATGTAGACAAATATGTGTTCAGTTTTCCATCTTGAATTGTAAGCCTGACTGTGTTTTTTTTGACAGATAGTAATATGTATCAGTTATTTATTGCTACATGAGAAAATCAGTCCAAAATATAGCAGCTTAAAACAATAGCTGTTTTATTTGCTCACAGTTTGGTGGGGAAACAATTTGAATTGGGCACAGTGGGGCAGCTTTTCTTCTGGTCTCCTCTGGGATCACTCAGTGGCTATAGTCATCTGGCAGTTCTGCTAGAGCTACCCACCACATTGTGGTGTGGTGGTTGGTGCTGGTTGTCAGTTAAGTCTGTGGAGCTGGGACAGTTCATTTCTGCTCCATGTGGCTTCTCTTCCTCCAGTGAGTTAACCTAGGCTTCTTCACAAGGCAGTCTCAGGGGAATATTAGGAGAAGATAAAAGAAGAAGCTACAAGGCCTTTTAAATGCTAGGATCATAAGTTGCGTATTATTTCTGCCACATTCTACTGGACGGAATACGTCATAAGGCCAGTCCACATTCAAGAGATGGGAAGATAGGCTTCACCCCTTGATGGCAGAACTGCAAAATCACATTGCAAATGAGCATGCATACAGCGACGGGAGGATTTTGTGAGCAATTTTTACAGTCTGGTATTTGTGTACTTAAGACTAAATGACTTTATTGTTTTTATATAAGTAATATTTGCTGAATATAAAATATGTAATAAAAAAAACCCACAGAGGAGAACAAAAATATCACCCCAAATTCTACTGTCAAAAAGTAACTTAATAACTCCAGGTGGATATCATTCTAGGTAGCGCTTTAAATATAAAAATTGAATGAATGAAAACTGCAGAAATAATTTTGTAAAAATTGGGTTTTACCTTTTGAGAAAAATAAAAAAAGCATTAAACTGAATTTGGCTAAAATTTAACAGAAGAAAAAGCAATCAAAGAGAAATCAAAGGAATTATGGAACTTCAGATAATATTTTTCACCACAGAGATATTAGATCCTAAAAGTTCTCCCTAAGGTTACAAAAAAAGATTATAAAAAAATTAAGAAAGTGAGAGTTGTTATTTTTTTAAGATCCATGTTTAATTTTAGACATGTTAATTGACTGTCTGCTATGAAAGATAAGGAAATTAAAACTTCTAATCTTCGTCTCACCTCATTTCCTACTCCCTCATCTTCTGAGTTTTGTAGTAACATTATTTTAAAATCTATGTCAGGGTATAAAACATTTATATTCTACAAGTATAATTCTATAATTACTGTGGTTTAGTTTTACATCTATTATTAAATGAATTTGTGGCTTCCCACATGTCCTCGTGCCACAGTTTCTGCTTTCCTGTGTTATTTATTTTTTTAAGGTTATGTTATGATTCATTTTTGGTTATCTGGATTTCCTTGTCAAGTTCTTCTTTCAAGATGAACTCATGGTACTTGCTATCTGAGTTTTTGCATACTTGAAAATTTCTGTCAGTTGTCTTCACATTGACTTGGCTGGGTATAAAAGTTTGGTGTTCCAGTTTCTTTCCCACAAGACTCTCTGGAATTTGTTCCACAGTCTTTGGGTACTGAATTTTGCACTGTATCCTCTAGCACAGCTCCTCCATTCTTGATTGGTTGGCTTCGTTACTGATTAGGTTTTTCAAGAAAGACTCTTACATGCTTTATTCTCAAAGTTCTTTTATGTTGAGACTGTCTGTTACTTTTACGTGACTGATTTTTGCCTCCTTATAGGTGATTCTATGTTTTTTTGTAGGGTGCTGGATGCCTGGATAATTCTTTTACGGTCTTTTTTTTTTTTTAATTTTATTGTGCTTTAGGTGAAAGTTTACAGCTCAAGTTAATTTCTCATGCAAAAAATTATACACATATTATTTTGTGACATTGGTTACAATCTCCATAATGTGACACCACGCTCCCCCTTTCAACAGGTTTCTCTGTGTCCATTCATCCAGTTCCTGTCCCTTCCTGCCTTGTTGTCTTGCTTTTGGGCAGGAGTTGCCCATTTGGTCTCGTATATTTGATTGAACAAGGAAGCACGTTTCTCACGTGTGTTGTTGTTTGCTTTATAGATCTGTCTAATCTTTATCTGAAAAGTGGGCTTCGGGAAGGGTTTCAGTTCTGGGTTAGCAGAGTGTCTGGGGGCCATAGTCTGAGGGGTTCCTCCAGTCTCTCTCAGACCAGTAAGTCCAGTCTTTTTTTGTGAATTTCAATTCTGTTCTACATTTTTCTCCCGCTCTGTCTGGGACTCTCTGTTGTGATTCCTGTCAGAGTGGTTGGTGTTGGTAGCTGGGCACCATCTAGTTCTTCTGGTCTCAGGCTAGTGGAGTCTCTGATTCATGTGGTCCTTTAGTCCTTTAGGCTAATATTTTCCTTGTGTCTTTGGTTTTCTCCATTTCCCTTTGCTCTGTATGGGATAGGACCTATAGATGTATTTAGATGGCCTCTCGCAAGCTTTTAAGACCTCAGACTCTATTCACCAAAGTCGGATGGAGAACATTTTCTTTATGAACTATGTTATGCCAATTGACCTAGATGTTCCCTGAGACTATAGTCCCCAGGTCCCAGCCCCAGCAACTCAGTCCCTCAAGGTATTTGGATGTGTCTAGGAAACATCGATGCCTTTGCTTTGGTCCAGTTGTGCTGACTTCCCTACATTGTGTGTTGTCCTTCCCTTCGCTGAAGTTGACACTCGTCTGCTATCTAGTTAGTAATTTCCCTCCCTCCCCTCCCCACCCTTGTAACCACCAAAGTATGTTTTCTTTCTGTGTGTAAACCTTTTTTTGAGTTCTCATAAGAGTGTCTTATACAGCATTTGTCCTTTTGTGACTGATTTATTTCACTCAGCATAATGCCCTCCAGATTCATCCATGTTGTGAGATATTTCACAGATTCATCATTGTTCTTTAGAGTTGCATAGTATTCCATTGTGTGTATGTACCACATTTCGTTTATCTATTCAACTGTTGATGGGCATTTAGATTGTTTCCGTCTTTTTGCTGTTGTAAACAGTGCTGCAATGAACATGGGTGTGCATATGTCTATTCATGTAGCAGCTTTTATTCCTCTAGGGTATAGTCCTTGGAGTGGGATTGCTGGATGGTATGGTATTTCTATTTCTAGCTTTTAAAGGAAGCACCATATTATTTTCCAAAGTGGTTGTACCATTTTACATTTCCACCAGCAGTACATAAGATTTCCAATCTCCCCACAACCTCTCCAACATTTGTTATTTTCTGTTTTTTGGATTAGTGCCAGTATGGTCAGGTTGAGATGGTGCATAAGTCATCTTGTGCTACTGTAACAGAAATGCCACAAGTGGTTGGCTTTAACAAAGAGAAATTTATTCTCTCACAGTCTAGGAGGATAGAAGTCTGAATTCAAGGTGCCAGCTCCAGGGGAAGGCTTTCTCTCTGCCAGCTCTGGAGGAATGTCATTGTCATCAATCTTCCCTTGGTCTAGTTGCTTCTCTGTGTAGGAACCTCAGGTCCAAAGGACATGCTCTGCTCCTGGTGCTGCTTTCCTGGTGGTATGAGGTCCCCATGTATCTCTGCTTGCTTCTCTCTTTTATATCTCAAAAGAGATTGGCTTAAGACAAATCTAATCTTGTAGATCTCATCAGTATAACTGCCACTAATCCATATCATTAACATCATAATGATAGGATTTACAACACATAGGAAAATCACATCAGATGCCAAAATGGTAGACAACCACACAATACTGGGAATCATGGCCCAGCCAAATTGATACATATATTTTTTGGGGACACAATTCAATCCATAACAGATGGTATCTCATTGTAGTTTTGATTTGCATTTATCTAATGGCTAATGATGGTGAGCCTTTCCTCATGTATCTGTTAGCCACCTGAATGTCTTTGGTAAAGGGTCTGCTCATATCCTTTGCCTTGATTTTAATTTGATTATTTGTCTTTTTGTTATTGAAGTGTTGAAGTATTTTGTAGATTTGAGAGATTAGACCCTTGTTGGATATGTTGTAGCCAAATTTTTTTTGCCAGTTTGTAGGTTCTCTTTTTACTCTTTTGGTGAAATCTTTTGATGAGCGTAAGTGTTTAATTTTTAGTAGCTCTCAGTTATCTGGTTTCTTTTTCGGTGTTCATGCGTTGTTAGTTATGATTTATATACTGTTTTTACCATACTATTAGAGCACCTAGCATTGTTTTTATTTTTTCTTCCATGATCTTTGCAGTTTTAGATTTTATATTTAAGTCTTTGATCCATTTTGAATTAGTTTTTGTGAATAGTGTGAGGTATGCATCTTATTTCATTTTTTTTCACAGATGGACATCCAGTTATGCCAGCACCGTTTATTAAAGAGATAGTCTTTTCCCCATTTAATGGACTTTGGCCCCTTATCAAATATCAGCTGCTCATAGATGGATGGATTTATGTCTGGGTTCTTAATTCTGTTCCATTGGTCTATGTGTCTGTTGTTGCACCAAAACCAGGCTATTTTGACTACTGTGGCTGTATAATAGATTCTAAGATCACGTAGTGTGAGGCCTCCCACTTTGTCCTTCTTCTTCAATAATAATTCATCTGGGGCCTCTTCCCTTTCCATACGAAGCTGGTGATTGGTTTCTCCGTCTCGTTAAAGAATGCTGTTAGAATTTGGATTGGGATTGCATTGTATTTGTAGATCACTTTTGGTAGAATTGACATTTTCACAATGTTGACTCTTCCTATCCATGAGCATGGTATGTTTTTCCACTTATGTAAGTCTTTTTGGATTTCTTGCCATAGTGTTTCGTAGTTTTCTTTGTGTAAGTCTTTAACGCCGCTCATTAGATTTATTCCTATTTAATCTTCTTGGGAGCTATTGCAAATGGTATTGATTTGCTGATTTCCTTTTCAAAGTTCTCTTTGTTTGTGTAGAGGAATACAACTGATTTTTGTATGTTAATCTAGTATCCTGCTACTTTGCTGAAATCTTCTATTAGTTCCAGTAGCTTTCTTGTAGCAACCATGGGGTTTTCTGTGTATAAGATCATATCGTCTACGAATAAGGATAGTTTTACCTCTTCCTTACCAATTTGGATGCCCTTTATTTCTTTTTCTTGCCTTATTTTTGCTCTAGCTAGGACCTCCAGCACATTGTTGAATAAGAGTGGTGATAGAGCACATCCTTGTTTGGTTCCCATTCTCAAAGAAAATTCTTTCAGTCCCTCTCTGTTTAGAATGATGTTGGCTGTTGCTTTTGTATAAATGCCCTTTATTATGTCAAACAATTTCCTTTCTATCCTATTTTTCTGAGAGTTTTTATCAGGAGTGGGATTAGACTGTCAAATGCTTTTTCTGTGTCGACTGATATGATTATGTGATTCTTTTATCTTGTTTTATTTATGTGGTGGATTATATTGATTGATTTTCTGATGTTGAACTATCCCTTTATACTTAGTATGAATCCCACTTGATCATGATGTATTATTTTTTGATATGCTATTGAATTCTGTTGGCAAGAATTTTGTTGAGAATTTTTGTGCTTATGTTTATGAGGGATACTGGTCTGTAGTTTTCTTTCTTTCTTTTTTGTGGTGTCTTTGCCTGGCTTTGGTATTAAGGTTATGTTGGCTTCATAGAATAAATTCAGAAGTATTTCTACTTTTCTATGCTCTTGAATAGTTTGAGTAGTATCGGTGTGAGCTCTTCTCTGAAAGTTTGGTAGAATTTTCCAGTGAAGCTGTCTGGGCCAGGGCTTCTTTTGTTGTTGTTGAGTTTTTTTTATTACCTCTTCAATCTCTTCCTTTGTTATGTCTGTTTAGTTTTTCTACCTCACTTTCTGTTCATCTAGGTAGGCAGTGTGTTTCTAGAAATTTCTCCATTTCCTCTAGGTTTTCAAATTTGTTGGAATACAATTTTTCTTAGTATTCTGTTATGATACTTTTTATTTCTGTTGGGTCTGTTTTAATATCACTTGTCTCATTCCTGTCTGGGTTATTTGCTTTCTCTTCTTCTTTTTTTTTTTTTTTTTGTCAGTTCAGCCAATGATTTGTCGATTTTGTTGATTTTTTCAAAGAACCAACTTTTGTTCTTGTTGATTCTTTCTATTGTTTTTCTGTTCTCTATTTCATTTATTTCTGCTCTAAATTTTATTATTTCTTTTCTTCTAGTGTCTGAGGGCTCCTTTTGCTGCTCTCTTTCTATTTGTTTGAGTTGTGGGGTTAATGTTTTGATATTTTTCCCTTTCCATTTTTTTGATGTGTGCATTTATTGCTATAAATTGACGTGAAAGCACTGCTTTTGTTGTATCCCAAAGGTTTTGGTCAGATGTGTTTTCATTCTCATTTGAATCTATGAATTTTTTTATTCTATCCTTGATTTCCTTTATTACCCAGTAGTTTTTAAGCAAGATGTTGCTCAGTTTCCATGTATTTGGTTCTTTTTTCTTGCTGTTTCTGTTATTGAGTCCTACTTTTATGGAATTATGATCTGTGAAGATGCTTTGTATTACTTGGATGTTTTGGATTTTGTTAAGGTTTGCTTTGTGGCCTAAGATGTGGTCTATCCTGGAGGATGTTCCATGTGCATTGGAAAAGAATGTATATTTTACTGTTGTTGGGTGGAATATTCTGTATATGTCTGTGTGGTCAAGTTTGTTGATTATGGCATTTAGATCTTCTGTATCTTTACTGAATTTCTTTCTAGATGTTCTCTGCTTCACCGAAAGTGTTGTGTTCTATTCTCCTACTATATTGTTGAACTATTTCTCTTTTCAACGCTGTTAGAGTTTGTTTTATGTATTTTGAAGCCCTCTTATTGGGTGCATAGTACAGAACCTTTAATCTTTATGCAGTGTCCTTCCTTATCCTTTGTGGTAGATTTTGCTTTAAGGTCTATTTTATCAGAAATTAATATCATCACTCCCATTCTTTTTTGGTTATTGTTTGCTTGATACATTTTCCCATCCATTGAGTTTTAGTTTGCTTACGTCTTTGTGTCTAAAGTGTGTCTCTTGCAGACAGAATATAGATGGATCCTGTTTTTTTATTCATTCTGCCCCTCTCTGTCTATTAGTGCATTTAGGCAATTTACATTCAGCGTAATCATTGTTAGTTATGTGTTTACTGCTCTCATTTTGTTGTGTATGTGTTTTGGGGATAAGATGTTGATGATTTCTTTGTTCTGCTTAATTTTCTGTGCTGAGCTCTTTTGTTTATGGATTTTCTTTTCATTTCTTTCATTATTTTTGATTTTATGTTTGCTGAGTCTTTATGCTTTCCTTCCTTTTTGTATTGATGGGTAGGTCTGTTAGATTCCTTGGTGGTTACCTTGAAATTTACCTTTATTTTTCTAAATTTAAACAAATGTTTTATTTCTTGATGTCACCTTGGCTTTCTTTTTATATGGAAGTTCTATGACTGCACTGTTTATTTCCTCTTTTTGTTTTGACATTGTCATCGTTTACACATTGACGTCTCTGGTTCCCTATTTTAGGTCTTTTAGCTTTCTTTTGTTTTTGTGAATTCCCTATCTGAGTTGTGATCTGGTTGGTCTGTACTATGTCCTAGTCTTGGATTGTTGTCTAATGTTGTTGGTTCTCTAACCAGAGGACTCTCTTTAATATTTCTTGTAATTTTGGTCTGATTTTTACATATTCCCTTAATTTCTGTTTATCTGGAAGTGACCTAATTTCACCATCATATTTGAGAGACAACTTTGCTGAATATATAATTCTTAGCTGGCAGTTTTTTTTCCTTCAAGTCTTTATATATATATATATATCATCTCATTGTCTTCTTGCCTTCATAGTTTCTGCTGAGTAATCAGAGCTTAGTGTTATTGGTTGTCCTTTGTAGGTGACTTTTCATTTATCCCTAGACACTCTCAGGATTCTTTCTCTGTTTTTGGTTTTGGCAAGTTTGATTATGATATGTCTTGGTGACTTTCTTTTGGGGTCTGTCCTTTATGGGGTTCATTGAACTTCTCATCTTTCATGATGTTAGGGAAGTTTTCTGCTAGCAACTCTTCAACAATTCTCTCTGCATTTTCAGTTATACACCTCTTTTCTGAAACTCTGATCACTTACAAGTTTTTCATCTTGATAGTATTCCATATAATTTCTTCATTCTTTTGTCTGATTTTTACTCAAATAAATTGGTGTCAGGAATTTATCTTCAATCTCACTAATTCTGACTTCCATTGTCTCAATTCTGCTCCTATGATCTTCTGTACAGTTGTCTAATTCTGAAATTTTATTGTTAATCTTTAGGATGTCTAGTTACTGTTTTTGTATGGTTTCTAGCAGCCTACTTATTCTATCATTTTTTCTTGTATTGTTCCTGAATTCTTCTATTGCTTTGTCTGTGTGTTCCTTGGTTTCTTTTGTGTTTTGCCTGATCTCCTTCTTGATCTCTGGGAGAGTTCTGTATATTATTCTTTTGAACTCTTTAACAGGTATTTCCACTGTCTTATCTTCCTCTGGAAGGTTTTAGGTTCTTTATTTTGGTCGCTTGTTGGAGACATCTTGTCCTGCTTCTTTTCGTGATTTGATATTGACTATTGTCTCTTAGGCTTCAAGAAATTATTATACTTATTTATTGTATGTTTGTTTATTGCATCCGGAATTTTTGTTTTGTTTTGATATATCCAGGTAGGCTGGTCATGTGTGCTACTCTGGTCATTAGTCTGGCCACATTGTACCTCTCTTACCTCCTTTCTTGAAGTGGGTAGAGCAGCTACTAGGTGTGTGAGCCCAGGTGTCTATTCACTGTTCTTGCAGGGCTGCTGAGGATATAGGTGGCATTTTTGGTGAGGTGATGAATTTGTTCTGCTGGTCACCTGGCTGTGGGTGCAGGGGGTGTTCTTTATGGTCATTGGGTTGGGTGTTGTGTGTGTTCTCTGCTGCTTGCTGTTTGGTTGGGGCACAGGTGTCTGGGTTGTTGGTTGAGTGTGTGATGTGGAGATTCTCCCCTACAGTCCTGGGTGGGCGGAGCTGCATAGGAGTGTTTGGAGCAGACACAAGTCTCTGGTTGCAATGAGGTGGTGATGTGGGAGGCAAGGCAGAGAGAGTTGTCTGTTCCTGGTTGTCTGTATGGAGGGTGTGCCCTGTCCACTAGAGCACATAGTAGAGGATAATGCAGCCAGTCCTTGGGTGCCCGGTGCCATTGCCTAGAGGGATTGGGGGACAACACTGGTTCTCAGGGTCCTTTTGTGGGTGGCAGGATAGAGTGGGTGGTACGGCTGGCCCTCAGGCACAGGATGTGGGTGGGTGAGACCTCTTCTTAGCGGGTGGGGCAGTGTCAAATGTTACAGATTTGCAGCTCCCATTTGGCTGCTGCAGGTGAAAATGAGCTTCCTCTGGGAAACTCTCCCACTTTGTCCTAATGAGAGCGTGCCTTGCTGGTTCAGCCAGCAAGCACTGGTGCAGGTGATTGCTGGGATGAAGGGCCCTACAAGTCCCTGGACCCCCTACATCAGTGGCTGGGCTAACAGGCAGGTGCTACAGGCTGGCTGAGAGCTACAGGCTTAAGGAATGGGGCAGTGTCAAATGTCACAGGTCTGCAGCTCCTACTTTTCTGCTGCCGGTGAAAATGGGCTTTAGCTGGGAACTCTTCATGCCTTATGCAAAGTATGGGTGATATGCAGAGTTGGCCAGCAAGATACTGGTGCGGGTAATCAGAGTATGTGGAGGTTGCTGCAGGCCTGTGGACCTCTTGTGCCCATACCTGGTTGAACTGGCAGGTGTCTCCAGACCAGGCTGTGAGTTCCTGGCTTAGGGGACATGGCAGTGTTGAATGATGCCAGAGTGATGTTGAAGTGGGAAGGGGGATGGGTGAGGGGGAGGGAGTGCTCTTTGGCCCTTGGAGCTCTGGTGGGGGAGAGGTCTGTTGTGTGTGTGGTGGGTTAGGAGCGTGTACTGTACTTTTGCAGGTCTAGTATCACTCTTGTTTTGTTCTGGAGGTGCGTGCAGAGTCACTCCTGCTTAGCTGCACCAGATGTCGTGGGTTTTGGCTTGGGATTCTGCTTGTCTCAATATGTCCATGCAGTGCAGACTCAGCTAGCAGGACACCAGCAACCCGGAGATCCGTAATTCCTCGTTTCTGCTGTTTTTGAATAGTCTCTCCTTCCACCTGTCACTCAATCTGATTCTTAAGCTTTCTTTGATGCTTAGTGTTCCTAGATTGTCATATATATACAATTCACTTGTTTTTTTTTTTCAGTCTTTGTTGTAAGAGAGATGATACAAAGCATTTCCTATGCTGCCACCTTGCCCCTGCCTCCTCTTTCATAGCCTTTGGATCTCAATAATGCAAGAAGGAGATGTCTTGTTGATAATTCCATGCTGGCATTTTCTTGCACATGGTATTAGTTATTCCTTTACATCAGGGAATTTTCTTGTGTTATATCTCTAACTACATTTCTATTTTATTTTTGATGTTTTCAGGGACAATTCCTATGTTTTGTCTATTATAGGCCTTTTCCTTCATATCTATTAGCTTATAAGTGCTTTTTTCTCTTGTCTTTTCTGACATTTATTCTTGATTATCTCAAGTTATTCCTCGATCAGTAATTCATTCTTCAGTCAGGCCTAGATAGTTCACTGATGTTTCTAATTTGTTTATTAGTTCTTTAATGATATGAATTTGGTCTTTAAGTTGCTTCATTAGCTTTGTAATCTCTCTTGGTTTCATTCTATCGTTTTGTAATTTTCCCTTTATATGCTTGATTATTGATTTCATGTTTTTATTAAGTTTCTTCATGGTCCACATGGCTTGCGGGAATTTTTCTTCCAAAATGGGTACTTTGTCTGTTATTAGCATGCTATATTCCTTTTGCTGCAGTATATTTGCATACTTGCCACGCCTTTTCTTTTTACCTTGTTCATATTAATGCAGGCAGCTCTGTTCATCCTCCTGTTTTCTCTGGTTGAGTCCGGCTGAATTATCCTTGCATCCCTTCCCTCTGTAACTGATATCTGTTTTTCTCCTCAGCTACAGATTGAAGGCTGCACTCTTGCAATTTTATTCACTTTTCAGTTTTCCCAAGGGCACAGGGCAGGAGCTGGGATGGGAGGCAGGGGAGGAAAAGTCTTCCAGAGCTTTTGTCAAATGCCCAATTCTGAGCTTACACCTCTTAGTCAGGGTGTGTTCTGTGTCCTAGAGAGGATAAAAACCAGTAACCATCAAGTGGACTCTAACTCATGGTGACTTCGTGTGTGTAGAACTATGGTCCATAGTTTTTTTTTTTTTTTAATTTTGTTGCTGTTGCTGAGAATATACACGGTAAAACATACACCAATTTCAACAGTTTCTACACGTACAATTCAGTGACATTGATTACATTCTTTGAGTTGTGTTACCATTCTCATCGTCCTTTTCTGAGTTGTTCCTCCCGCATTAACATAAACTTACTGCCGCTTAAGATTCTTATCTAATCTTTCGAGTTGTTGTCATTTTGATACCACATAGATAGTTCTTAAAAGAGCATAATGCTCAAGGCAGACATTCTTTACTAGTTAAGCTAAACTATTGTTTGGTTTTAAGACAAATTCAGGTAATATTTTTGGTTTAAGGTTTAAAGATTATCTCAGGGCAATAGTTTCAAGGGTCCATCCAGCCTCCATGGCTCCAGAAAGTCTACAGTCCATGAGAATTTGAAATTTTGTTATGCATTTCCCCCCTTCTCTATAGGGTTTTTAGTGGCTAATTTTTTGGAAGTAGATCACCAGACATTTCTTCAAAGGTGCCCTGGGTGCACTCCAACCTCCAACCTTTTGGTTAGCAGTTGAACCACCCATGGACTCCAGGGAGCATACTCACAGGCTTCAGATCATCCCCTCAGTTCAGCATGGCACCTTGTAAGGCAATTTTCCTGCTTCCATGAAACACCCAGATTCCATGGTGAGTGGTAGAGGTTTTTACCTTGAGAGCTTAAGCATGTTATTTATATAGCTCACCTTCCAATAGTCTCTCTAGACTGAAGGCTATTGGAGAAAAGTGATTTTTTTTTTTTTTTGTTGACTCACCTTTTGCCCCTGTTTGGTTTCTTGGAGCTTAGAGCAATGTCAGGACCTTACAGAGCCACACCATAAGCTTGATTCATTTATTGGCCACCATTTCTTGAAGTTTATAAATATTTGAGTTATTGCTGATTAATTTTTTTGCTGGTATTACTATTTATTAATTTTGGATTATTTTATTGCATATTGAGGGAGAGAGACTGTATGTCTGGCTTCTTTTTACTCTTTCCTTTGAAGCTCTGATATACTTTATTTCTATACAGTCATATATGTTAATTGCTTCCTTTGAGATTTTGAAGAGGTAATATAGACACACCTCGTTTTATTGTGCTTTGCTTTATTGCACTTTACAGACATGAGTTTTTTATGAATTGAAGGCTTGTGGCAACCCTGCATCATGCAAGTCTATTGGCACATTTTTTCCAACAGCATGTGCTCATCTCATGTCTGTGTGCCACATTTTGGTAATTCTTGCAATATTTCAAACTTTTTCATTATCACTGTATTTGTTATGGCTATCTGTGATCAGTGATCTTTGATGTTACTATCGTAATTATTTTGGGACACAACAAATTGCATCCATATAAGATGATGAGCTTAATTGATAAATGTTGTGTGTGTTCTGACTTCTCCACCGATGGGGCATTTCACCCTTCTCTCTCCCTCTCTTCAGGCCTCTCTATTCCCTGAGACACCACAATATTGAAATTAGGCCAATTAATAACCCTGCAATGGACTCTAAGTGTTCAAGTGAAAGGAAGAGTCACACGTCTCTCACTTTAAATAAAAAAAATAGAAATGATTAAGCTTAGTGAGGAAGACATGTCAAAAGCCAAGACAGGCCAAAAACTAGGCCTCTTGTGCCAAACAGTTAGCCAAGTAGTGAATGCAAAGGAATAGTTTTTGAAGGAAATTAAACATGCTATTCCAGTGAACACATGAATGATAAGAAAGCAAAACAACCTTGTCTTAGTTATCTAGTGCTGCAATATCATAAATACCACAGGTAGATGGCTTTAACAAACAGAAGTTTATTCTCTCACAGTCTAGTAGGGTAGGAGTCTGAATTTAGGGTGCCAGCTCCAGGGGAAGGTTTTCTCTCTCTGTAGGCTCTGGCAGAAAGTCCTTATCGTTAATCTTCCCCTTGTCAAGCTTCTCAGTGCAGGACCCCAGGGTCCAAAGGGTATGTTATTCTCCTGGCTCTTGTGTCTTTGTGGTATGAGGTCCCCCGTCTCTCCACTCGCTTCTATCTTTTATATCTCTAAAGTGATTGGCTTAAGGAGGCAGATCCAACATGGCACTATAGATAGAAGCAACACGCCATCCCTCCACAGCAAAGACCTGAAAAACTAAGTAAAACAGAGACAAATGTCAATCCTGGAATGGTAAGCATCAAATGAAGAGATAAAGAACTCAACAATGCGCCAAATGGAATAAGAAACTGACAGAGAACAGGGAGCGAGGAGAGATATGGAGTGGAGGTCCCCTACCAGCTAATGCAGCATGGATTCACCATCTTGGACTCCTCAACCACTGAAAATGGTGAGCAGGGAGTATGGGAAGACAGCTTCAAGGAGCTCCCAGCAGGAGACAGAGCACCTGCTAACCAGTGATACAAGCTTTCCCACCCCCAACCTCCTTCCCCTGCTTGGCCTCCGCTGCTTCCTGTCAGCCTGCGGTCACTTGGCTGGGGAGATGCCAGTCCTTGCCACTTGAATTCACCCCACCCACACTGGCCAGCTCCTTCAGTGCCATTTTTTGTTGCTGTTGTTGCTTTTTTCAGCTTCTTTTGGTTTCTTCTCTCTCACCCTTCCTTTCTCTTGAATACCTGACTCCGTGTGCCATCTCCACTCCTTCTTGACAGGCTGTGAAGCATTGCTTGGCTGGGGAACCACTTCCCCAGTCTGAGATGCCATGCCAGTGGGATCCCTGGGGGCATCATTTTCTTCTTTTTTGTTTTTCTTCCTTTCTCAGTTTCTTGTCTCTTTTGACTTTCCTTCTTTTCCTGTCTCTTGAATATCTGGTGCTGTGTGCCATCTCAGCCCCTTATAGACAGATGTGCAGTGCTTGGGAGCCACTTCCCCCATCAGCACCAACACACCAGTGAGCTTCCTCGAGGCATTTTCTTCTTTCTTTTATTTTGTCGATTTCTTGTCTCCCTCTACCTTCCTTCCTTACCCTTCTCCTGAACACCTGGCACCATGTGCCATCTTTGCTCCTTCTTTATGGGCTGTGCAGTGCCACTCATCTGGGGCCCCCCTTCTGGTAGACTATTTACTTTCTTTCTTCTTCTTCTTTTCTCAGTTTCTTGTTTCTCTTTACCTTTCTTTCCTTCCTACAAACCACCTGGCATTTTTTTTTTCTAGATTTCTTGTCTCTCTCTACATTCCTTCCATTCTTTTCTCCAATCCACCTAGCTGCAGGTGACTTTCTCTCTCCTATGTTTTTTTAAATCTAGTTTCTTATCTCTCTCTCCATTCCTTCCTCTTACCTCCTTAGCTGCATATGCTGTATCTCTCCCTTCTTGATGGGCTGTGCCTTCCCACCTGGCTAGAAAGCCCCTGGCACACGGCTTTCCTAGGTCTGCATCACTCCAACAGCAGGCTCCCTTAGCACTGTTTTTGACTCCTGTTTCTCTCTCCTCTTTCCCACACCCACTTAGCTCCACACATCTCACCCTTCTACTTCCCTCCTGCCTATCTGCAGTGAGCATTGAGTATCGCACCCTGGAGTGTTACAACCACAGTCTACTGGAACTTGCCCTGCACTGACCCCTGGCCCCATGCTGTTGGCCCTAGTGCATGCCACAAATGATCCATCCCAGCCCCTCCCCTTACTGGACCTGCTGTGGTGCATAGTAGAACAATTGGACCTGCCCATTGGACAATGTGGTGATAAGTATCATGCACACAGACAGACAAACAACAAAGAACACCCAGCCTGCCTCCTAAGACATAACCAAATAAAATAAAAAGTATGATGAAACAAACAAATCTACAATCAACAACTGAAGAAAATAACTACAGAATGTCCTGAACAGCAGACAATATCAAAACATATACAAAAACAAGACAAGATGATTCCAGTAAGCATCCAAAATAAAACACCAGATATTTTCCAGTAGAAAAAAAGACACTGGAAATAAGTGATAGGGAATTCAAATCTCTAATATTCAGAGCTATCCAAGTGTTGAAGGAAAAAGCAGACAAAAATGAGGAAAAGATAGACACAATCATGGAAAATACAGACAAAATCACGGAACAGACAGACAAAACAATGGAAGATTTCAAGAAAAAAAGTCAAAATAAATTAACAACTAGAAATCATACAAAAACAGCCTTAAAAATCCATAAGATAAACAACAAGATTTCAGAAACAGACAGTGTCATAGAAGGTTTGAGGAGCAGGTTTGAAACAATGGAAGACAGGATCAGTGAAACTGAAGACAAAGCCTTGGATACCACTTTGAGGAAAAATCGTAGAAAAGACCAAAGAAAAATAAGGAAACCTTGAGAATGATGGTGGATACAATCAAAAGCAAAACTTTGTGAGTGATCGGAGTTCAAGAACAGAGGGAGAAAACAGAAAAAACAGAGAGGATCATTGAAGAATTGCTGACAGAAAACTTCCCTAATATCAAGAAAGATGAAAGCTGACCAACCGAGAAGCTTAAAGAATCCCACATAGGATAGACATCAAAAGAAATTCACCAAGGCATATCATAATCACACTCACTAAAGCCAAGACAAAGAAAGAATCCTGAAAGCAGCTCAAGAAAAATGAAAAGTCACATACAGAGGGGAAACATTAAGACTAAGTTCTGATTACACAGCAGAAACTATGCAGGAAAGAAGGCAATGGGGTGACATATATAAAACCTTGAAAGAAAGTAATTGCCAACCAACAATAATATATCCTGCAAAACTTTTACTCAGATATGATGGTGAAATTAGGACATTTCCACATAAACAGAAATTAGGGAAATATGTAAAAACCAAACCAAATTTGCAAGAATTATTAAAAGGAGTCTTAAAGTTAGAGAACAAACAACATCAGACGACAGCATGAATCTAAGATGCAAGACCACATCAACCAGATATCAACCTAGGAGTGAACTCTCAAGCATTAATCAAAACTAAAAGATTTACAACAGGGAATCAGAGAGGTTAATCTGTAAATGACAACAACGTTAGAACAATAAAAGAAGGAATAAATCATGTAGGAAAATAAATTTCAAATGGAGAGGAAGGAAAGGCAATACCAACTAATAAAAAACTGTTTCAAACTTAGGAAGATAAGGGTAAATTTCAAGGTAACCACAAAGAAAGCTGACAAACCTACTCATCAAAATACAGAAGAAAAACATAAAGTCTCAGTAAACACAAAATCTACAAAAACAATAGAAATGGAAAAAAATTCACAAAACAAAAGGAAATCAGCGCAGGAGAGTAAGGAACAAAGAAAATGTCAGCACCACAAAAAAAGCACTACAAAATGACAGCAATAAACTCACATCTATCAATAATTAGACTAAATGTAAATGGCTTAAATGCACCCATAAAGAGACGGAGAATGACAGAATGGATAAAAAATATATCAAGCAAAGAGCAACCAAAAAAGAGCAGGAGTAGCAATTCTAATCCCAGATAAAATAGACTTTAAAACAAAATCCACCGTAAAAGACAAAGAAAGACACTAGTGATTAAAGGCAAGATCCATCATGAAGACATAGCCATAATAAATACCTGCGCACCCAAAGACAGGGCTCAAAAATACTTAAAACACACTCTAACAGCATGGAAAAGAGAAACTGACAGTTCCACAGTAATAGTAGAAGACTTCAACACACCACTCTCGGTAAAGGACAGAACACCTAGACAGAAGCTTAACAAAGATACAGAAGACGTAAAGACCACAATCATCCAACTAGACCTCATAGACATATATAGAACACTCCATCCAGCATCTTCAAAGTACACATTCTTTTCCAACACACATGGAACATTCTCCAAAATAAACCACATTTTAGGCCACAAAGCAACCCTCAACAATATCCAAAACACTGAGATAATAAAAAGTAACATCTATGATCACAATGTCATCAAAGTAAAAATTAACAACAGGAAGAGCAAGGAAAAAATCAAACACATGGAAACTGAATAATACCCTGCTTAAAAAAACACTGGGTAATAGAAGAAATAAAAAATGGGGAAAAAAATTCCTAGAATCCAACAAGAGTGAAAACACATCATGCCAAAAACTCTGGGACACAGCAAAGGCAGTGCTCAGAGGTCAATTAATAGCAATAGATGCACACATCAAAAAAAAAAAAAAAGGGACAAAATCAAAACATTAGCTACACAACTCGAACAAATAAAAAGAGAATGGCAAAAGAAGCTCACAGCCACCAGAAGACAGGAAATAATAAAGATCAGAGCAGAAATAAGTGAAACTGAAATAGAAAAACAATAGAAAGAATCAACAAAACCAAAAGTCGGTTCTTTGAAAGGATCAACAAAATCGACAAACTACTGGCCAAATTGACAAAAGAAAAACAGGAGAGGAAGGAAATAACCGAAATAAGAAATGAAATGGGGGACATTACAACAGATCCAACTGAAATAAAAAGGATCATAACAGAGTACTATGAAAAATTATACTCCAACAAATACTAACACTTAGATGAAATGGACAAATTTATAGAAATATATTACCTACCCAAACTAACATAAACTGATGTTGAAAATATGAACAGAGTCATAACAAGAGAAGAGATTGAAAAGGTAATTTAAAAAACTCCCAACAACAGAAAGCCCTGGCCCAGATGGCTTCACTGGAGAATTCTACCAGACACCAGTGCTACTCACAGTATTTCAGAACATAGAAAAAGAAAGGATACTTCCAAATTCATTCTATGAAGCAGCAAAACCCTGATATGAAAACCAGGAAAAGACACTACAAAAAAAGAAAGTTACAGACCAATATCTCTCATGAATATAGATGCAAAAATTCTCAACAAAAATCTAACCAATAGAATTCAGTATCATTTAAAAAAAAAATAATACACCATGACCAAGTGGGATTCATACCAGGTATACAAGGATAGTTCAACATTAGAAAAGCAATCAATGTAATCCACTACATAAGTAAATTAAAGGAAAAGAATCACATGGTCATCTCAATTGATGCAGAAAAGGCATTCAACAAAATCCAACACCCATTCCTGATAAAAAATGATCAATAAAATAGGTATAGTAGGGAAATTCCTCCACATAATAAAGGGCATCTATACGAAACCAACAGCCAATGTCTTTCCTAATGCAGAGAGGCTGAAAACATTCCCCTTAAGAACAGGAACAAGACAAGGATGCTGTTTATCACCACTTCTATTTAACATTGTGTTAGAAGGCCTAGCTAGAGCAATAAGGCAAGAAAAAGAAATAAAGGGAACCCAAATTGGTAAAGAAGAAGTAAAACTTTCACTATTTGTGGATGATATATAGTATACATAGAAAACCCGCAAGACTCCATGAGAAAACTACTGGAACTAATAGAAAGACTCAGCACAGTCGCAGGATACAAGATCAACATACAAAAATCAGTTAGATTCCTATATACCAAAAAAGAGAACTACAAAAAGGAAATCAGGAAAATAATACCATTTACAATTGCACCTAAAAAAATAAAATGCTTAGGAATAAATCTAACCAGGGATGTAAAATACCTATAGAAAGAAAAATATAAAACACTACTGCAGAAAACCAAAAGAAATCTACTTAAATGGAAAAACGTACCATGCTCATGGATAGGTAGATTCGACATTGTGAAAATGACAATTTTACCCAAAGCAATCTACAAATACAAATGCAATCCCAATGCAAATACCAACAACATTCTTTAAAGAGATGGAAAAATTAATCATTTACTTTATATGGAAAGGGAAGAGGCCCCAGATAAGTAAAGCACTATTGAAGAAGAATAAAGTAGGAGGACTTGCACTACCTGACCTCAGAACCTACTATACAGCTATGGTAGTCAAAACAGCCTGGTACTGGTACAACAACAGATACATTAACCAATGAAACAGAATTGAAAACCCAGATGTAAATCTATCCACCTTTGGTCACCTGATCTTTGACAAGGGCCCAAAGTCCATCAAATGGGGAAAAGACAGTCTTTTTAACAAATGGCAAAACTGAAGGTCCATCTGCAAAAAAATGAAACAGGACCTATATGTCATACCATATACAAAAACTAATTCAAAATAGATTAAAGACCTAAATATAAAACCAAAAACTATAAAGATCATAGAAAGAAAAATAGGATCAACACTAGAGAACCTAATTAACAGCATTAACAGGATGAAAACCATAACTAACAACACACAAACTCCAGAAGATAAGGTAGATAACTGGGATCTTCTAAAAATTAAACACTTATGCTCATGAAAAGACTTCACCAAAAGACTAAAAAGAGAACCTACACTGGGAAAATATTTTTAGCTATGACAAATCTAACAAAGGTCTAAAGTCTAAAATCTCCAAGAAAATCCAACATCTCCACAACAAAAAGACAAACAACCCAATTAAAAAATGGGCAAAGGAAATGAACATTCAAGCGGCCAACAGACACATGAGGAAAAGCTTGAGATCACTAGTTATTAGAGAAATGCAAATAAAAATCACAATGAGATACCATCTCACCCCGGTATTACTGGCAAGAGTCAAAAAAACAAAAACAAAAACAAAAAACCCCAGAAAATAACAAATGTTGGAGAGGATGCAGGGAGATCGGAACTCTTATGCACTGCTGGTGGGAATGCAAAATGGTACAACCATTTTGGAAAACGATATGGCACCTCTTTAGAAGGCTAGAAATAGAAATACAATAGGATGCAGCAATCCCACTCCTAGGAATATATCCTAGAGAAATAAGAGCCGTCACACGAATAAACATATGCACACCCATGTTCATTGCAGCATTGTTCACAATAGCAAAAAGATGGAAACAACTTAGATGCTCATCAACAGATGAATGGATAAACAAAGTGTGGTACATACACACAATGAAGTACTACTCAACAATAAAGAACAATGATAAATCTGCGAAGCATCTGACAATATGGATGAATCTGGGGGGCATTATGCTGAGTGAAATAAGCCAATCATAAAAGGACAAATATTGTATGAGACCACTAGTATAAAAACTCTTGAAAAGGTTTACACACAAAAAGAAACAATCTTTGATGGTTACAAGGGAGGGGAGCAATGGAGAGGTAAAAACACTAAGTGGACAGTAGATAAGTGGTAACTAAGGTGAAGGGTAAGACAATACACAATATTGGAGAAGCCAGCACAACTGTCCAAGGCAAGGTCTTGAAAGCTACATAGACACATCCAAACTCCCTGAGGGACTTAATTACTGGACTCAGGGCTGTGGGGACCATGGTCTTGGGGAACACCTAGGTCAATTGGCATAACAGTTTATAAAGAAAATGTTCTACATCCTACTTTGGTGAGTAGCGTCTGTGATCTTAAAAGCTTGTGAGTGGCCATCTATGATACTCCACTGATCTCATGGCATCTGGAGAAAGGGAGAATGTAGAAAATCAAAGACACAAGGGAAAGATTTGTCCAAAGGACTAATGAACCACGACTACCACAGCCTCCACCAGACTGAGCCCAGCACAACTAGATGGTGCCCAGCTACCACCACTAAATGCTCTGACAGAGAGCACAATAGGGGGGCCTGGACAGAGCTGGAGAAAAATGTACAACAAATTTCTAACTCACAAAAAAGACCAGACTTAGTGGTCTGACAGAGATTAGAGAAACCCCAAGAGTATGGCCCCAGGACACCGTTTAGCTCAGTAATTAAGTTAATCCTGAGGTTCACCTTCAGCCAAAGATTAGACAGGCCTATAAAACAAAATAAGACTAAATGGGCACACTAGCCCAGGAGCAAGGACTAGAATGCAGGAGGGAACAGGAAAGCTGATAATAGGGAACCCAAGGTCTAGAAGGGGAGAGTGCTGATGTGTAGAGTTGGTAACCAATGTCACAAAACGATATGTGTACTAATTGTTTAATGAGAAGTTTGTTCTGTAAACCTTCATCTAAAGTACAATAATAAAAAAAAAGTGATTGGTTTAAGACACAACCTAATCTTGTAGATTGAGTCCTGCCTCATTAACATAACTGCCACTAATTCGACCTCATTAACATCATAGAGGTAGGATTTACAACACATAGGAAAATCACATCAGATGACAAAATGGTGGACAATCACACGATACTGGGAATCACTGCCTTGCCAGGTTGGCACACAGCTTTTGGGGACACAATTCAATCCATAACAAGCCTTATTGCTGATACGGGGAAAGTTTTAGAGGTCTGGATAGAAGATCAAATCAGCCACAACATTCGCTTAAGCCAAAGCCAAATCCAGAGCAAGGCTCTAACTCTCTTCAGTTCTCTGAAGGCTGGGATAGGTGAGGAAGCTGCAGAAGAGAAGGTTGAAGCTAGCAGTGGTTTGTTCATGAGGTTTAAGGAAAGAAGCTTCCTCCATAACATAAAAAGTGCAAGGTGAAGAAGCAAGTGCTGATGTAGAAGCTGCAGCAAGTTATCCAGAAGATCTAGCTAAGATAATTGATGAAGGTGATTACACTAAACAACATACTTGCAGTGTAAATGAAACAGCCTTATATTGGAAGAAGATGCCATCTAGGACTTTCATAGCTAGAGAGGAGAAGTCAATGCCTATCTTCAAAGCTTCAAAAGACAGGCTGACTCTTTTGTTAGGGGCTAGTGCAGCTGATGATTTTAAGTTGAAGCCAATGCTCATTTAGATTCCAAAAATCCTAGTGCCCTTAAGAATTATGCTAAATCTACTCTGTGCTCTGTAAATGAAACAGCAAAGCCTGGATGACAGCACATTTGTTTACAACATGGTTTTACTGAATATTTTAAGCCCACTGTTGAGACCTACTGCTCAGAGAAAAAGATTCCTTTTAAAATATTACTGCTCATTGACAATGCACCTGATCACCCAAGAACTCTGCTGGAGATGTACAAGGAGGTTAATGTTATTCTCATGCCCACTAACACAATATCCATTCTGCAGCCCATGGGTCAAGGAGTAATTTTGACCTTCAAGTCTTATTATTTAAGAAATACATTTTGTAATGCTATAGCTGCCATGAAGCCCTGGTTGCGCAGTGGTTAAGGGCTCGGCTGCTAACCAACATGTTGGCAGTTGAATTCCACTAGCCGCTCCATAGAAAAAACCTTATGGTGCAGTTCTACTCTGTCCTATAGGGTGGTTATAGGTTGAAATCAACTCGACAGCAGTGGGTTTGTTTTTTGTTTTTTACAGCAGCCATAGATAGAGATTCCTCTGATGTATTTTGGGCAAAGTAAATTGAAAACCTATAAATGATTCACCATTCTAGATGCCATTAAGAACATTCATGATTCATGGCAGGAGGTCAAATATCAACATTAACAGAAGTTTGGAAGAAGTTGATTCCAACCCTCATGGATGACTATGAGGGGTTCAAGACCTCAATGGACTCACTTCCAGGCAACATGGTGCTATAGATAACAGTACAATGCTGTCCCTCCACAGCAAGATCTGAAAAACTAAGTCAAACAGAGATGCATGTCAATCCTGAAACCCTAAGCATCAAATGAAGAGATAAAGAACTCAGCCGAGGACTGAATGGAATAAGAAACTGACAGAGAACAGAGAGCTAGGAGAGATACATTCAGAGGTCTTCTATCAACTAATACAGCACAGATCAACTATCTTGGAGTCCTATCAGAGATTGGTGAATGGGGGTATGAGAAAGCAGCTTCACGGAGCTTCCAGCAGGAGACAGAACAACCGGTAACCAGCAATATATGCTTTCCCAACCTCCACCCTTCTTCACCCCCACTTGGCCTCCTCTGCTTCCTGTGGCCATAGTCTCTTGGCTGGGAAGCACTGGCTTCACCCCAGTGCCGCTTGGATTCCACCCGCCCACAATGTACGGCTCCCTGAGTGCCATTTGTTGGCTGCCGAGCTTGCTTTTTTCTGCTTCTTTTTATTCCTTCCTTACCTCTCACCACTTCCTGCTCCTTTCTCTCAAATACCAGCTCCATGTGCCATCTTCGCTTCTTCCTGAAAGAAAGCAGTGAAACACCGCGTGACTGTAAAACTGCTTCCTGGCCCGTGCCGCCATGATGGTGGGATCCCTGGGGCTTTTTGGTTCATTTGTTATGATTTGATTTGTTTCTTTTCTTTTTCTTTTCTCAGCTTGGGAGCCCTTTCTAGCTGTGCAGTACTGCACAGCTTGGAAGCTACTCTTACTTTGGGCAGACGTGCAGTGGGATCCTTGGAGGCATTTCTTTTTTCTTGTTTTTATTTTTATTCTTTGTTTTGTTTTATTCTCTCTCTTTTCTCCTTTTTGTCTTTATTCATTTCTCAGTTTCTCTTCTCTCTATACTTACTTTCTCTTCCTGTCTCCTGAATAGCTGGCACTGTGTGACACCTCTACCCCCTCTAGCCAGGCTGTACTTCACGGCCTGGGAGAAACTTCCCTAGTATTCACAGCCACACCAGTGGGATCCCGGATGGCTTTTCTTTTTTCCTAATTTTTATTTATTCATTTTTTTCTTTTAAACGTTTTCTTTTTTTTTTTACTTTTTGCTTTTCTCCATTTCTCAGTCTCCCATCTCTCACTGCAACAGCAAGCTCCCTTAGCACTCTTTTTTGTTTGTTTGTTTGTATGTTTTTGGCTCCTGTTCCTCTCTTCTCTCTCTCTCCTCTTTCCCATATTGATCTTAGCTCCACACATCACAATCTCTCCCCTCCTTCCTGTCTACCTGAACCGTGCACTGAACATCATACTCCCAAGCAGCACAGGCACGGCCTACTGGAACCTGCCATGCACTGATTCCTGGCCGCTTCTGTTGGTTCTAGTACATGCCACAAACAACCAATCCCAGAAATTCCCCTTCAGCTAGACCTTCCCTGATATACCATACCTAAGTGACTGACCCTGCCCATTGGAGAAGGAAGCAACTATCTTGCCTACAGGTGAGCAAACAAAGAATGCACAGCCCGCCTGCTCCTACATAACTAAATAAAAGGAAAAAGCAAGATGAAACAACAACAACAAAAAAATCTACAATCAATAAATGAGGAAAATAACTACTGAATGCCCTGATGATAGCAGGCAATATCAAAACATATACAAAAACAGGACAGGATGGTTCAGTAGACATCCAAAATAAAACACCAGACGACTTTCCAGTAGAAGAAAAGACAGTAGAACTACATAATAGGGAATTCAGATGTCTAATATTCAGAGCTATCCAAGAGTTGAAGCAAAAAGCAGACAAAAATGAGGAAAAAATAGACAAATTTATGGAAAATGCAGACAAATTCATGGAAAACACAGACAAAAAAAGAAGAATTCAAGAAAATGATACACGAACAAAATTCCAAAATAAAGTCAAACTAGAAATCATATGACAACAACAGTTAGAAATCCAAAAGATAAACAACAAGATTTCAGAAATGGACAGTGTCACAGAAGGGCTGGGGAGCAGGTTTGAAAGGACGGAAGACAGGATCAGCGAAATTGAAAACAAACACTTGGATACAACACTGTTTCAGGAAAAATCAGAAAAAAGAATGAAGAAAAATGAAGAAACCCTGAGAATTATGTGGGATACAATTAAAAGCAAAAATCTGCAACTGATCGGGGTACCAAACGGGGAGAAAAGAGAAAACACAGAGAGGATCATTGAAGAATGGCTGACAGAAAGCTTCTCCAATATCATGAAAGAAGAAAAGCCGACCATCCAAGGAGCTCAATGAAACCCATATAGGATAGACCTCAAAAGAAAGTCACCAAGGCATATAATAGTCATGCTCATTAAAACCAAAGACAAACAAAGAATCTTGAGAGCGGCTTGGGAAAAGTCACATAGAGAGGAGAAACAATAAAACTAAGCTTGGATTATTTGGCAGAAACCATGCAGGCAAGAAGGCAATGGAATGACATATATAAAACCTTGAAAGAAAAAAATTGCCACGCAAGAATAATATATCCTGCAAAATTCTTACTCAAATATGATGGTGAAATTAGGACATTTCCAGATAAACAGAAATTAAAGGATTATGAAAAAACCAAACTAAACTTACAAAGATTATTAAAAGGAGTCCTTAAATCTGAGAACAAACATCAGACCACAGGCTGAATCTAGCATACAGGATTGTACCAGCCAGATACCAACTTTGGAAGTGAACTCTCAAGGACTATCCAAAACTAAAGAATTACAACAGCGAACCAGAGAGGTTAATCTGCAAATGACAACAACATCAGAACAATAAAAGAGGGAATCAATGGTGTAGGTATAGAACCTTCTAATGGAGAGGAAGGCAAGGCGATACCAAGTAATAATAGACTGGTTCAAACCTAGGAAGATAAGGGTAAATTTCAAGATAAGTCCAAAGAAAGTTAACAAACCTACTCATTAAAATAAAGAAGAAAAACATAAAGTCTCAGTAAACACAAAATCTACAAAAACAAAAGAAAAGAAAAAAATTCACAAACAAAAGAAATTCAGCACGGGAGAGTAAGAGGAGCAAAGAAAACGTCAGCGCCACAAAAAAAAAAGTACTAGAAAATGACAGCAATAAACTAACATCTATCAATAATTACACTAAATGTAAATGGCATAAACGCACCTATAAAGAGACGGAGAGTGACAGAATGGATAAAAAAACAGGATCCATCAATATGCTGTCTACAAGAGACACACCTTAGAAACAAACATGTAAATTTATTAAAATTCAAAGGATGGAAAAAGATATATCAAGCAAACATCTACCAAAAAAGAGCAGGAGTGGCGGTACTAATCTCAGATAAAATAGACTTTAAAACAAAATCACCATAAAAGACAAAGAAGGACACTATATAATGATAGAGGGGATGATCTATCATGAAGACCTAACCATAATAAACATCTACACACCCAATGACAGGGCTCCCAAATACATAAAGCAAATTCTAAAGCACTGAAAAGAGAAATAGACAGTTCCACAATAATAGTAGGAGACTTTAACACACCACTTTTGGTAAAGGACAGAAAGAAACTCAACAAAGATACAGAAGACCTAAAGGGCACAATCAGCCAACTTGACCTCATA
>NW_004444020.1:8950367-8952574 GCF_000243295.1 Trichechus manatus latirostris
AAAGGAAAT
Source organism: Trichechus manatus latirostris (assembly GCF_000243295.1). Taxonomy (NCBI): domain Eukaryota; kingdom Metazoa; phylum Chordata; class Mammalia; order Sirenia; family Trichechidae; genus Trichechus; species Trichechus manatus. The sequence continues at coordinate 8,950,377 of NW_004444020.1, forward strand.
AATAAAAATCAGCAGAAATAAATGAAATAGAGAACAGAAAAACAATAGAAAGAATCAATAAACCCAAAAATTGGTTCTTTGAAAGGGTCAACAAAATCAACAAATCCCTGGCCAGACTGACAAAAGAAAAACAAGAGAGGATGCAAATAACCCAAATAAGAAATGAAATGGGGGACATTACAACAGACCCAACTGATATAAAAAGGATCATAACAGATTATTATGAAAAACTATACTCCAACAAATTTGAAAACCAAGAGGAAATGGTATCAATTTCAAGAAACACAGTGCCTAGCCAAACTAACACAAAGTGATGTTGAAAATCTGAACAGACCCATAACAAGAGAAGAGATTGAAAAGGTAATTAAAAAAAACTCCCAACAAAAAAAGCCCTGACCCAGATGGCTTCACTGGAGAATTCTACCAAACATTCAGAGGGGAGCTTTTACCAGCACTACTCAAACTATTTCAGAACATAGAAAAGGAAGCGACATTTCTGAATTCATTCTATGAACACAGCATAACCCTTTTACCAAAACCAGGCAAAAATGCCACAAAAAAGAAAATTACCGACCAATATCTCCCATGAATATAGATACAAAAATTCTCAACAGAATTCTAGCCAATAGAATTCAGCATCATATAAAAAAAATAATACACCACAACCAAGTAGGATTCATACCAGGTATGCAAAGATAGCTCAACATTAGAAAATCAATCAACATATTCCACCACATAAATAAAATAAAAGAATCACATGATCATCTCAACTGATACTGAAAAGGCATTCAACAGAGTCCAGCATCCATTCCTGATAAACATTCTCAATAAAATAGGTATAGAAGGGAAATTTCTCAACATGATAAAGGGCATCTATACAAAACTGATGGCCAACATTATTCTTAATGGAGAGAGGCTGAAAATATTCCCCTTGAGAAAAGGAACAAGACAAGGATGCCCTTTATCACCACTCCTATTTAACATTGTGCTGGAAGTCCTAGCTAGAGCAATAAGGCAAGAAAGAGAAATAAACAGTATACAAATTGGTAATGAAGAAGTTAAACTGTCCCTGTTTGCGGATGATATGATACTATACATAGAAAACCCAAAAGACTCCACAAGAAAACTACTGGAAGTTATAGATTCAGCAGAGTAGCACGATACAAGATAAGCATAAAAAAGCAGTTGGATTCCTGTACACGGAGAAAGAGAAAAATGAAAAGGAAATCAGGAAAACAATACCATTTATAATAGCCCCTAAAAATAAAATTCTTAGGAAGAAATCTAACCAGGGTTGTAAAAGACATATACAAAGAAAACTATAAAACACTACTGCAAGAAACCCAACAGGATCTACATAAATGGAAAAACATACCAGGCTCATGGATAGGGAGACTGAACATTGTGAAAATGACAATTCTTTCTAAAGCTATGTACAAATACAGTGTAATCTCGATCCAAATACCCACAACATTCTTGAAAGAGATGGAAAAACTAATCATTAACTTTTTATGGAAAGGGAAGATGCCCCGGATAAGTAAAGTAATATTGAAGAAGAAGAAGAAAGTAGGAGGACTCACACTACCTGACCTCAGAACCTACTATACAACGAAGGTAGTCAAAATAGCCTGGTACTGGTACAGGGACAGATATATTGACCAATGGAACAGAATCAAGAACCCAGATGTAAGTCCATCCATCTACAGTCACTTGATCTTTGACAAGGGCCCAAAGTCTATCAAATGAGGAAAAGACAGACTTTTTAACAAGTAGTGCTGGCAAAACTGGATGTCCATCTGCAAAAAAATGAAACAGGACCCATACCTCACACCATATGCAAAAACTAATTCAAAATAGATCAAAGACCTAAATATAAAGCACAAAACTGTAAAGTTTATAGAAGAATAGGATTAATGCTAGAGGCCCTAATACACAGCATTAACAGGATACAAACCATAACCAACAACACAAGCTTTAGAAGGTAAGCTAGGTAACTGGGATCTTCTAAAAATTAAACACTTGTGCTCATCAAAAGACTAAAAAGACCAAAAGATTAAAAAAAGAACCTACAGACTGGGAAAAAATTTTTGGACATTACAAGTTAGACAAAGGTTTAATCTCTAAAATCTACAAGAAAATCCAACACCTCTACAACAAAAAGACAAATAATCCTATTAAAAAATGGGCAAAGGAAATGA
>NW_004444020.1:8953835-8954920 GCF_000243295.1 Trichechus manatus latirostris
ATGAGGCACAACAGTCCAGGGAGAATGACTAGAAGGCAGGAGGGGACAGGAAACCTGGTAATAGGGAACCTCAGGTCGAGAAGGGAGAGTGCTGACATATCGTGGGGTTGTTAACCATTGTCATAAAACAATATGTGTATGAACTGTTTAATGAGAAACTTTTTGTTTTGTAAACCTTCATCTAAAGTACAAGAAAAAAAAAAGACTTCAGTGGAGGAAGTAAATAACTCCAGATGTGGTAGAAATAGCGATAGAAATAGAATTAGAAGTGGAGCCTGAAAATGTGATTGAATTGCTGCAATGTCATGATAAAACTTTAACGAATGAGGAGTTGTTTCTTATGGATGAGCAAAGAAAGTGGTTTCTTTTTTGTTTGTTTGTGTATTGTAATTTAAATGAAGTTTACATTTCAAGTTAGTCTCTCATACAAAAATTTATATATACATTGTTATGGGACCCTATTTGCTCTTCCCATGCTGTGACAGTACACTGCTTCTTTCCACCTCTGATTTCCCATGTCCATTCAACCAGCTCCTAACCCTCTCTGCCTTCCCATCTCACCTCCGGACAGATGCTGCCCATTTAGTCCCTTGTATCTACTTGAGCTAAGAGGCACACTCCTCACGAGTATCACTTTATGTCCTACAGTCCAGTCCAATCTCTGAAGAGTTGGCCTCAGAAATTGTTTTAGTTCTGGGCTGATAGAGACTCTGGGGCTATGCTTTCTGGGGTTCCTCCAGTCTCCTTGAGACCATTAAGTCTGGTCTTCTTACTAGAATTTGAGTTCTGCACCCCACCTTTCTCCTACTCCATCAGGAACTCTCTGTCATTTTCTCGGTCAGGGCGGTCATTGGTGGTAGCCGAGCACCGTTTAACTCTTCTGGACTCAGGCTGATGAAGTCTCTGGTTTATGTGGCCCTTTCTGTCTCTTGGGCTAATAACCTTCCTTGTGTCTTTGGTGTTCTTCATTCTCCTTTTCTCCAGGTGGTTGGGACCAATTGATGCGTCTTAGATGGCCACTTGCAAGCTTTTAAGACCCCAGACGCCACTCACCAAAGTGGGATGCAGATCATTTTCTTAATAAA
>NW_004444020.1:8956959-8973701 GCF_000243295.1 Trichechus manatus latirostris
TCCCTACCTATTTGGATGCCCTTTATTTCTTTTTCTAGCCTAATTGCTCTGGCTAGGACCTCCAGCACAATGTTGAATAAGAGTGGTGATAAAGGTCATCCTTGTCTGGTTCACGTTCTCATGGGGAATGCTTTCAGTCCCTCTCCATTTAGGATGATGTTAGCTGTTGGCTTTGTGTAAATGCCCTTAATTATATTGAAGAATTTCCCTCTTGTTCCTGTTGTTTTGAGAGTTTTTATCATAAATGGGTGTTGGTCTTTGTCAAATGCCTTTTCTGCAACAATTGATAAGATCATGTGGTTCTTGTCTTTCGTTTTATTAATGTTATGGATGACACTGATTATTTTTCTAATGTTGAACCATCCCTGCATACCTGGTATAAATTCCACTTGATCATGGAGAATTATTTTTTTTGATATGTTGCTGAATTCTATTGGCTAGAATTTTTTTTATTGTACTTTTGTTTTCCTTGTACTTTAGATGAAGGTTTACGGAACAAATAGTTTCTCATTAAACAGTCAGTACACATATTGTTTTATGACTTTGGTTAACAGTACCATGACACTGTCCGTTGGAGAACTTTTTATTTTATTTATTTTTTGGTGAAAATATATATAGCCAAACTTACACCATTGCAAAAGTTTCTACATGTACAATTCACTGACATCAATTCAATTCTTCCAGTTGTCTTCCTGTTCTCACTATCCTTTTCCGTATTATTCTATCACCATTATCTTCAACTCACTGCCCCCTAGGCTTCCCATGAAATCTTCTGAGCTGCTGTTGTCAATTTGATCTCACATAGAATATTCTTTTTTTTTTTTGTACCTTAGAGGAACATTTACAGAACAAATAGTTTCTCATTAAACAGTATTACTTCTTTTTCTATGCTCCGACATACCTTTCTTAGTAGTAATGTTATCTCTTCTCTGAAAGTTTGGTAGAATTCTCCAGTGAAGCCATCCGGGCCACAGCTTTTTTTTTGTTGGGAGTTTTTTAATTACCTTTTCTAGCTCTTCTTTTGTTATGGGTTTATTTAGTTGTTCTACTTCTGTTTGTGTTAGTTTAGGTAGGTAAGAGTTTCTATAAATTTGTCCACTTCCTCTAGGTTTTCAAATTCGTTAGAGTGCAATTTTTCATAGTATTCTGTTATGATTGTATTAATTTCAGTTGGGTCTGTTGTGATATCGCCCATCTCATTTCTTATATGGGTTATTTGCTTCCTCTCCTGCTTTTCTTTTGTCAGTTTGGCCAATGGTTTATCAATTTTGTTGATCATTTCAAAGATCCAGCTTTTCATCTTGTTGACTCTTTCAGTTGTTTTCTATTCTCTATTTCATTTAATTCTGCTCTAGTTCTTATTATTGCCTTTCTTCTGGAGCCCGAGGTCTTCTTTTGCTTCTCTCTTTCTACTTGTTCCAATTGTTAAAGGTTAATATTTTTGTTATGGCCCTTTCTTCTTTTTGGATGTGTGCATTCATTGCTATAAAGTGACCTCTGAGCACTGCTTTTGCTGTGTCCCAAAGGTTCTGGTGGGAAGTGTTTTCATTCTCTTTTGATTCTATGAATTTCTTTATTCCATCCTTAATTTCTTCTATAACCCAGTAGTTTTTGAGCAAGGTGTTGTTCAGTTTCCATGTGTTTGATTTTTTTTCCTTGCTTTTTGTGTTGTTGATTTGTACTTTTATGCTTTATGGTCAGAAAAGATGCTTTGTAATATTTTGATGCTTTGGATTTTTTTAAGGCTTGCTTTATGGCCTAATATGGGGTCTATTCTGGAGAATGTTCCATGTGCATTGGAAAGGAGAGTATACTTGGCGTCTGTTGGGTGGAGTGTTCGGTATATGTCTATGAAATCAAGTTGGTTAATTGTAGCATTTAGATCTTCCGTGTCTTTGTTGAGCTTTTCTCTGGATAGTCTGTCCTTCACCAAAAGTGGTGTGTTGAAGTCTCCTACTACTATTGTGGAGCTGTCTATCTCTCTTTTGAATGCTGTTAGAGTTTGTTTTATGAATTTTGGAGCCCTGTCATTGGGAACATAAATATTTATTATAGTTATGTCCTACTGGTGTATTGACCCTTTAATCATTATAGAGTGCCCTTCCTTATCCTTTGTGGTGGATTTTACTTTAAAGTCTATTTTGTCACAGATAAATATTGCCATTCCTGCTCTTTTCTGAGTGTTGTTTGCTTGATATATTTTTTCTATCCTTTGAGTTTTAGTTTGTTTGTGTCTTTAAGTCTAAGGTGTGTCTCTTGTAGGCAGCATGTAGAAGGATCGTGATTTTTTTATCCAATCTGCCACTCTCTGTCTCTTTATTGGTGTATTTAGTCCATTTACATTCATCATAATTATTGGTAGGTATGAGTTTTGTGCTGTCATTTTGATGTCTTTTTTTCTGTGTGTTTTGTTGACAGTTTCTCTGTTCCACTTAATTTTCTGTACTGATTCATTTTTCTTTATGTATTTTCTTTTCATCTTTTTCATTATTGTTGATTTTGTATATGCTGAGTCTTTATATTTTTCTAGTTTTTTATTTTGACTTGTAGGATTGTTAGTTTCCTTTGTGGTTACCTTAATATTTACCCCTGTTTTTCTAAGTTGATGCCAGTCTTTTATTTCTTTATATCTCCTTGGCTTCCTTTCCATATGAAAAATCTATGTCTACATTTTTAAGTCCCTCTTTTTTGTTTTAATGTTGCCATCTTTTACATATTGACATCTGTTTCCCTATTTTCAGTGTTTTAGCTTTGGTTTATTTTTGTGACTTCCCTATCTGGGTTGATATCTGGTTGCTCTGTCCTGTGTTCTAGTCTTGGGTTGTTATCTGGTGTTATTGATTTTCTAACTGGACGACTCCGTTTTGTATTTCTTGTAATTTTGTTTTGGATTTTGCACATTCCCTAACCTGCTTTTTTTCTGGAAATGCCCTAATTTCACAATCATATTTGAGAGACAGTTTTGCTGGATATATAATTCTTGGCTGGCAATTTTTTTCCTTCAAGTCTGTCTATATGTCATCCCATTGCTTTCTTGCCTGCATGGTTTCTGCTGAGTAGTCCGAGATTATTCTTATTGATTCTTATTTGTAGATGACTTTTCAATTATCCCTAGCTGCTCTTAAAATTCTCTCTTTATCTTTGGTTTTGGCAAATTTGATTATAATATGTCTTGGTGACTTTCTTTTGGGATCTACCTTATGTGGGATTTGATGACCATCTCGGATAGATATCTTCTCATCTTTCACGATATCAGGGAAGTTTTTTGCCAAAAAATCTTCAACAATTCTCTCTGTATTTTCTGTTATCACCCCTGTTCTGGTACTCCAATCACTCCTGATAGAATCCCACATAATTCTTATGATTTTTTCATTTTTTAAAATCCTTTTATCTGATTTTTCCTCAGATAAGTTGGTGTCAAGTGCTTTATCTTCTATCTCCCTAATTCTGACTTCCATTGCCTCAATTCTGCTCCTATGACTTTTTATTGTGCTGCCTAATTCTGACATTTTATTGTTAATCTTCTGGATTTCTGGTTGCTGTCTCTGTATGGATTCTGCAGCCTTTTAAATTTATCATTATGCTTGTCTCTAATTTTTTTAATTTCCCCTATTGTGTGTTCTGTGTTTTGCTTGATTTCCTTCCTAATCTCTTGAAGAGTTCTGTTTATTGATCTTTTGTGTTCTACCTCTGGTAATTCCAAGAAATTTTCCTCCTCTGGAAAATATCTAGATTCTTTATTTTAGGAGCTTGCTGAAGCCATCATGGACTGCCCCATTATGTAAATTGATATTGACTGTTGTCTCTGAGCTATCAGTAAGTTATTATATTTATTTATTTTATGTTTGATTATTGTGTCCTAGCTTCTTGTTTTGTTTTGATATGCCCAAATAGGCTGCTCGTGTGAGCTAGTTTGATTATTGACATCTTCGAAGCTCTAATGTCCTGTCACCAGGTGGTTAGATCTATTACTAGGTATGTGAGCTCAGGAGTCTGCCCACTCCTCCTGTACGTGTTCAGCTCAGGTGGCCAGGTAAATATCCACCAAGTGTGTGGTGCAGGCTCTTATCTACAGTCCTAGACAAGCATGGGTGATTGGTGTAGTCACAGGCATCTGGCTGCAGTAGGGGGACACACTCTGAGCAAGGTAGGGGGCTGACAGCTGTCCCCAAGTGTCCAGGAGGAAGGCATGTCCCTGTTCCCTACAGCATGTAGGTGGGTGGGTTTTGCTGCCAGACTATGAGCACCCAATGCTGTTAGCTGTAAGAACTGGGGGGCACCTCTTATTCTTGGAACCCTATCACAGGTGGCTAAGTGGCATGTGTGGAGCCACCAGTCCTCAGGTCCCTGATGTGGGTAGGTGAAGACCCTGTTTAATGGGCAGAGCAGTGTCAAATATCATGAACCTGCCACGTCACAGCTGAAACAGTTGAAGTTAGAGTTCAGGTATATACCCTGTTGTGAGGTGGTAATGAGGGCCTACACTGTTGAAATGGGCCCACACAAGTCTATGCAGGGGGAAAGACACTCAAAGTCCATGAATCCCTTATGTCTGTGCCTAGGCAAAGGAGCTGTGTCTACCCTGAGTTCTTGGCTTAGGGGAGCCAGCAGTTTATTTTTTCCCCGTTTGTTAATTTGTTCAGTCTCTAAGGCCCGGAGAATGGCTCAGGGTGTGTGACAGATCCTACTTCCGATCCAGGGGACTCGACATTTGCTGAAGCTAGTCCAGGACCCAGTGCAGAGCAGGGAGTGGGAAGGTAAATGGGAGAGAGGTTTTCCCTTAAGGGACATGTTTTTGATCCGGGTGGTAGGCTGGACGCAAGTACTTATCTTTCACCAATTGAGTGCTACTTGTCACTGGTTCTGGGTGGCCGAGTAGATTTTCTGCCACTGGGTCTCTCCTGGTGTGGAATACACCTCCCAAACACTGCTGTTTGCCTGCGTCACTGCTCACTCATGAGCTGATCAGGCCTGAAGGGCTCAAGATCTCGCTGGGTCAGGTCTGCCAATTCCTTGCTGCTTCTGAACTGTCTGTCCCTCCCCCTCCCACTCGGTCCAGTTCCTCAACTTTGCCTTTGATGTTCAGGTCTCCTAGATTGCCATATATAATCAATTCACTTTTGTGTGTGTGTCTTTGTTGTAAGTGGGTCCACTGGAAGCATCTTACTACTCTGCCATCTTGGCCCCACCTCCAGAAAGTGGTTTCTTAAGATAGAATCTTCTCCTGGTGAAAATGTTATGCACATCGTTGCTATGACAGCAAAAAATTTAGAATATTACATAAACGGAGTTGATAAAGCAATGGCAGGGTTTGAGAGAACTGACTCCAATTTTGAAAGAAGTTCTACCGTGGGTAAAATGCTATCAAACAGCATTGCCTGCTACAGAGAAATCGTTGGTGAAAGGAAGAGTCAATCGATGAGGCAAACTTCATTGTTGTCTTATTTTAAGAAATTACCACTGCCTCCCTAACCTTCAGCAACAACCACCCTGATCAGTCAGCAGCCATCAGACATTGAGGCAAGGTCCTCCACCAGCAAAAATATCACACTCTCTGAAAGTTTAGATGATGGTTAGTATTTTTTAGCAGTAAAGTATTTTTTAATTAAAGTATATACTTTTTTTAGACATAATACTATTGCACACTTAATAGACTACTGTATAATGTAAACATAACTTTTACAGGTATAGGGAAACAAAAAATTTCTGTGACTTTCTTTATTGTGATATTCTTTTTATTGGAGTGGTCTGGAACTGAACCCGCAATATCTCCAAGGTATGCCTGTGTAAGACATTTTTTCAAATGTACTTTTCTCTTTTAGGAAGTCCTCTTTTTACTTCTTTAGTTGTGAGAGTTCCCAAGACACAGTAAAGAATGGTAATTAGATAAAAATAGAAAACAAAACTCACAAAATAGCAACAGCTAAAAAAAAAATTAAACAATAAAAAACACCCTATAACTTTTACTGAATCACAATATTAAGTCCAGGAGTCCAGTGTCAATTATTTCTTACAGATGATATTATTTAGTTTGGGATGTGTAACAGCCTCATTTTTCAGACAAGTAAAATGAGATCTAGAGACTTTACGTAACCTACTCAATGTCACAGAGCTAATGAACTTGAGATTCATGCTTTAAATGCCAAGCTGTCTGGCTCAAAACCTGCAGTTCCCCCCTACCCCCAGAATTCCTTCAAGAAGGATCCTAGAAGCATCCGGTGCTATTTGGTTGGAGGGAGTTTTGAAGGGAGCTGAGACAGCAGCTTCATTAGACAAAAAGAAGACAGAGGAACAGTTAGATAAAGTTCCGTCTGTTTGTAGAAAATACTCCATTTGTGATAGCTTCCCAAGGGACAGGCTCCCCTCAAAAATTTTTAAAATTTTAAAGCCTGGTCATCCTTTGGTTTGGGCTTACAGAGGAAGACCTAACAGGATTGTAGAGAGGAGGGACTTAGGAATGTTTATACCAGTTGTAGGAGACTGTATCAATCATCTGTTGCAGTGTACCAAAGCACCCCAAACTTAGTGCCTTCAATCAACAATCATTTATCGTCACTCATGCACCTGTGAACCATTTGAGGGTGGGCTAATCTAGACTGAGTTCTGCTGGACTGGACTTCAGGTTGCAGATTGAGTCCAGGCCTGTTCTAGGTGTCTTTCATCCTCCTTGTGTCAATGGAATGCCTGGGGCTTGCTCTTGTCTTGGTAATAGTGGAAGTACAAAGGAGCAAGCCAGAGCAAGCAATTTTTTTTTTTTTTGCGTCATGTTTGCTAACATCTGTTGGCCAAAGCAAATCTCATGGCTGAGCTCAAGGTCAAGGTCCTCCAGTGGGAGGAATTGCAAAGTTACTTACTTGGCAAAGGGCGTGAATGCAAGGAGGGATGACTAATTGGAACTAATAATTCAATCTACCACTGGGGCTAGGAAGGTTTCCTTTTAAAGGAGACAAGAAAAACAGCACAAAAATCCTCAGAACTTAGATTGAGAAGGTTTTGTCTTTTTTGGGCAGGTTATCTCTGGGAAAACAAAGTACAGGCTCTGTTGGTGTCTCAGTATGACCCCTAGATGAGACCTGAAGTTGAGCGATGAAGACAGAAATGTGGCCTTGAATAAAAGTCAGAAATGGCCCATTATCCTGGGGCCTTGTATTGCCTTATATACTAGTTTGCTAGGCTGCAAGTTCCAGGAGAACAGGGGTTGTTTCTTTTTCTTTGCTATTTCCCTGTGCTTGGCATATAGTAGATGTCCCACAGCTCTTTATTGAATGAATGAGTGAATAAATAAATGAATGAAATATGGCAGCTACGTTTGGGGGAAAACTTAGGCTATTGCTTTATTCTGTAGCTTGCATAAAAAATCTGAGTAATGGTCAGTAGCAGGTTGAACTGAACCAGAATCCAGAAAAAAATGGGTTCAAAATGTGACTTCACTCTTTGATCAGAGATTTCATAATTTTCTGAGGATTAATCAATAATTAATCCAGGAAAAAATGCCTGGGGAAGCTGTGGCCTCAAATTGATCCCCAGAGAACGGTTAAAATGAGTGCTTATTGGGAGGAAATAGATACGAAGCACTTTTCCAGATTGAAGAGCAAACCATTCAGAAGCTTCTCTTCATAAACCAGATGGCAGCCTTCAGCTGGCTGCTGGAGAGATACTGAAATTGGAAGTGATAGAAGTTAAGCAGACCCACTCTCTTGCAGGTCTGCGAGAGGCCTGGGATGCTATGGTTTGTAATTACCTCCCAACTGAGCCTTTGTGTAGAGACATAGCTGGCAGAGCTGAAGCTACTGTAGCATTTTCTGTATTAATTTGAAATTTCCTCAAATCATATTATTTTATGGATGTAAAGACATAATGCTGGCAAAATAAACATTTAGGCCCTAAGAGTTTTTCTGGTATAGGGTGGTGGTAAGATGGGGAGGAGTTAAAAAAAAAAAAAAGTTTCTCATTCGCACTTTCAAATATCATTGGTGGTGATGTATCTTGGCCTACCTTTCTGGAGACCAAATTAATAAATATTATCAAAATTTTTAATGTGCATGATCTTTTGCACCTACACGGACCTTCTCTAAGGACCCATGGGTCATATTAAGACATAGCTCAAGAATAAAGAGAACTTATAACAGTGTTTTTAAAGCATGGGAACTAGATGCTGGGGTTGGTAAGCTGATCAGATTTATATTTTGAAAAGCTACTAATTGAGAGACAATTGCAAAAGTTTAGGTGAGAGAAGATGGTAGTTTGGATTTGAGTGGTGGTGATAGTGATGGAGAGGAGTGGATTTATGTGAATTCAGGAGGCAAATTCACCAGGACTTGGTGAATGACTGGTTTTGGGGAAATGTTGAGGGAGGAAGGAGTGCCAAGGAAGATAGCTTGCTTTTTATCTGGATGAATGGAGATTCTCTTCACTCAGATAGGTTTGCTTTTGGAATATGCAGTGATTAGTATGAATAAGGTAGATCTATCTTTCAAATTTTACACACGTGTTCTAATGTGAAAAAAATGTTTTTGAGTGAGAAAATTAGATTATAGTATAGTAAAAATAATATTTTATAATTTATGTTAACATCTATCTATATCTGTCTATCTATCTATAGTTTTATATGCTTTGAAGGGATTTATAAATATAGGAACCGAGCTAATAAGAAAGATCGTCTCTGGGGTGTGGGTGGAATTACACGGGGCTTTCACTTTCTCCTTTTGTGTTGCTGTGAGGCTGGAAGCTATGTCTTCAGTATTTCAAATACCAGCAAGATCACCCATGGTGGACACGATTCAGTGGAGCTTCCAGACTATGACAGACTAGTAGGAGGGACCTGGAGATCTACTTCAAAAAAAAAAAACAAAAAAAACAATTATCCAGTGAAAACCTTACAGATAGCAGCATAACACTGACCCCTTCAGGTTAGAAGGCACTCAAACTATTACTGGAGAAGAGCTGTCTCCTCAAAGTATATAGCTGACCTTAATGATGTGGATGGAGTAAAGCTTTTAGGACCTTCATAGGCTGATGTGGCATGACTCAAGATGAGAAGAAAAAACTGCAAACATCCCTTAATAGTCGGAATGTGGAATGTATGAAGTATGACTTCAGGAAAACTGAAAATCATCAAAATTGAAACAGAACTCATAAAGATCGATATCCTAGGCATTAGTGAGCTAAAATGGACTGGTCTTGGCCATTTTGAATCTGACAATCATATGATCTACTATGCCGGGAATGACAAATTGAAGAGGAATGGCATTACATTCACTGTCAAAAAGAACATTTTAAGATCTATCCTGAAGTACAATGCTGTCAGTGATAAGAAAATATCCATTCACCTACAAGGAAGACCAGTTAATACAACTATTATTAAAATTTACGCACCAACCACTAATGCCAAAGATGAAGAAATTGAAGACTTTTACCACCTTCTACAGTCTGAAATTGATCAAACATGCAATCAAGACACACTGATATTTACTGGTGATTGGAATGAAAAAGTTGGAAACAAAGAAGAAGGAACAGTAGTTGGAAAATATTGATTGCCTTGGTGATAGAAATGATGCTGGAGATTGAATGATAGAATTTTGCAAGACCAGTGACTTATTCATTGGAAATACCTTTTGCCAACCACATAAATGGTGACTATACGCGTGGACCTAGCCAGATAGAATACACAGGAATCAAATCAACTACTTCGGTGGAAAGAGACGATGGAGAAACTCAGTATCATCAGTCAGAACAAGGCCAGGGGCCAATTGCAGAAGAGACCATCAATCGCTCATATGCAAGCTCAAGTTGAAGCTGAAGAAAATTAACACAAGTCCATGAGATCAAAGTACGACCTTGTATTTATCCCACCTGAATTTAGAGACCATCTCAAGAATAGATTTGATGTATTGAACACAAATGATCAAAGACCAGACCAGTTGTGGAGTGACATCAAGGACATCATACATGAAGAAAGCAAAAGGTCATTAAAAAAACAGGAAAGAAAGAAAAGAACAAAATGGATGTCAGAAGAGACTCTGAAACTTGCTCTTGAACATACAGTGGCTAAAGTGAATGGAAGAAATGATGAAGTAAAAGAGCTGAATAGAAGATTTTAAAGGGTGGCTTGAGAAGACAAAGTAAAGTATTATAACGAAAGGTGTAAAGACCTGGAGTTAGAAAACCAAAAGGGAAGAACACACTCGACATTTCTGAAGAAAAAATTCAAGCCTCAAGTAGCAATACTGAAGGATTCTATGGGCCAAATATTGTATGACACAGGAAGCATCAAAAGAAGATGAAAGGAATACACACAGTCACCGTACCAAAAAGAATTTTTCAATGTATAACCATTTCAGGAGGTAGACCAATGAAAGAAGATAATGAAAGAAGTCCAAGCTGCCCTGAAGGCATTGGCGAAAAATAAAACTCCAGGAATTGACAGACTACCTATTGAGATGTTTCAACAAATGATGCAACACTGAAAGCTCTTACTCATCTATGCCAAGTAGCAAGACAGCTACTTGACCAACCAACTGGAAGAGATCCAGATATATACTCATTCCAAAGAAAGGTGATCCAACAGAATGTAGAAATTATTGACAATACCATTAATATCACACGCAAGTAAAATTTTGCTGGAGATAATTCAAAAATGGTTGCAGCAGAACATCAATAGGGAGCTGCCAGAAATTCAAGCCGAATTCAGAAGAGTATGTGGAACGAGGGATATCATTGCTGGTGTCAGATGGATCTTGACAGAAAGTAGAGAATACCAGAAAGATGTTTACCTGTGTTTTATTGACTACACAAACTCATTCAACTGTGTGAATCATAACAAATTACGGACAACATTGCGAAGAATAGGAATTCCAGAACACTTATTTGTGTTCATGTGGAACCTGTACATAGACCAAGAAGCAATCGTTCAAGCAGAACAAGGGATACTGCGTGGTTTAAAGTCAGAAAAGGTGTTCGTCAGGGTTGTATCGTTTCACCATACTTATTCAATCTGTATGCTGAACAAATAATCTGAGAAGCTGGACTATATGAAGAAGAATGAGGCATCAGGATTGGAGGAAGACTCATTTACAACCTGCGATATGCAGATGACACATCTTTGCTTGCTGACAGAGAAGAGGACTTGAAGCACTTGCTGATGAATACCAAAGACTATAGCCTTCAGTATGGATTATACACTTCAACCTAAAGAAAACAAAAATCCTCACAACTGGGCCAATAAGCAACATCATGATAAATGAAGAAAGCATTGAAGTTGTCAAGGATTTCATTTTACTTGGATCCACTATCAACACCCATGGAAGCAGCAGTCAAGAAATCAGACGGTGTATTGCATGGAGCAAATCTGCTGCAAAAGACCTCTTTAAAGTGTTAAAAAGCAAAGATGTCATTTTGAGGACTAAGGTGTACCTGAGCCAAGCCATGGTATTTTCAGTCGCTTCATATGCATATGAAAGCTAGGCAATGAATAAGGAAGACTGAAGAAGTATTGATGCATTTGAATTATGGTGTTGGCAAAGAGTAAGGAATATACCATGGACTGCCAGAGGAATGAACAAATCTGTCTTGGAAGAAGTACAGCCAGAATGCTCTTTAGAAGGGAGAACATGGACTCTTTGTCTCATGTACTTTGGACGTATTGTCAGGAGGGTCTAGTCCTTGGAAAAGGACATCATGCTTGGTAAAGTAGAGGATGAGTGAAAAAGAAGAAGACCCTCAATAAGATGAATTGACACAATGACTGCAACAATGGGCTCAAGCATAAAAACTATTGTGAGGATAGTGCAGCACCGGGCAGTGTTTTGTTCTGTTGTATATAGTGCCGCTATGAGGTAGAATCGACTCAATGGCACCTATCATCAACAACATTCACTTTCTCCTTAATGCAGTTTTATGTTATTTAATGTTTTTCCAACAAGAATGTTATAGTTTGATAATAGTCACATAGCTGACCAGAAGAAAGGTCAAAAAGATTGAGGGTTGGGTCTTTAAGGGTCAGTACTTCTAGGGGTCTCCAGTTCCAGCTCAAAACCTGGTGTACAGGGAGGAGCCAGTGAAAGGAAGAATATCTTTAGAAGAAATTATTGAGGCTTTTCCCAATGTCACACAAACTGTGTATGGAAATCTACAATGTCCCTAGTGTCTGTATAATACTGTACGGTGTGCTAAGAGCTGTGTGGCTGTTGTGTTGTAGTCAGTCTGTAGGGTGGCAGAGTTAGGAGGGAAGAAGGAGGATGGCCAGGTATCCCTGCTCATGGAATGATCACAAAAAGGGAGAAAACTTGAGCAGGCAGAAGTAAAAACTTGAAAGATTTTCTGTGGTTTATTTTCCTGTTCTATTTTTCTGAAGTTCTATCTGTCTCTACATGGAACCACAACCACAGTGACATTTGTACCATCAGTAAGACTGATGCTTGTCAAGGATGCCTGCAGTCAGCCCAAATATGAGACGATTTAATCCTCTAATTACAGTTGACTCCAATAGCAACAGGCTGTCTGAACCCCCAGCCAGGATCACAAGAGACACAATCCTGGCTCCTCCAGTTAAATCCTTCGATTACCCAACACAGGAAAAAGGTGGGATCCGAAGAGTTCTTTATTGGAACATCCCATGAACACTGGCTTTCTGAAGCCCAGCTTCACAGACCCCATGTGGTGCCCATCAGCTCTGTCTTCTCTTCACCACACAACCCAGGCCATGCTGCTCAACCTGCCAACCAATTTGCAGTGTGAGCTACAATTAATAATACTGTGATTTTCAACTCTGAATATTTGATGCAGCATAGCACTATTGGGTTTGAATCCAAATCTACTACTTACTAACTGTATGACTTTGAAAAAGTTACTCTATGTACCTCTTTTTATTCATCTGCAAAATGATGATAATACTAGTACTTGCCTCATCTGATTGCCCTGAAGATTGAAGGAGTTACACATGAGACTTTTATGGAAGTTCCTGTAAAGAGTAAGCACATAATAAATGCTAATAATTTTTATTTGTTATATTCTGACTGATGTTAGGCAGTGGTTGATGTGAAATGGATTTACGCTGAGTATGTCTCTGTTGTCAGTATTTAGGCATACAGTGGGGATCTTCCAAAAGTTTGAAAATGAGGAAAATAAATGTTTTCTTTGAGAATGAAAGAAAAAATAAATGTATAATGGATCACACTAAAATCACCTCAAAGTGACAGAATGGTGCCCAGACAAGCAGGACTCAACTCTAACCATCCATTCGTTCATATAACAGATGATTTCAGACATACTTCAGACACCATACTGGGTGCTAGATGTAAATTGGAACTTCATGCTTGCCTTCATGGAGCTTACCAACCAGTGGGGGAAACAGTCAGTAAATAAGTAAACAAATGAACACATATATTGTAATAAATTGCTTTAGGTGTTTTAAAAAAAACAGGGCACTGTTAGAAAAGGGTTTGAATGTAGAGTATTCATGACTATACCATAGGCTATTAGTCCATTCTATTGTTGATGGACATTATGGTTGTTTCCATATTTTGGGGCAGTTATGAACAATATTGCCATGCACATTGTTATATACATGTTTTGGTGCCCAGAGAGTCAGTTTTGATAAGATATTTTTGTTTGGCATTTTGTCCATTCGGTACCAAGGTCAGGGTCGTGGAAGCAGTGCACCCTGGGTGCATGCAGTAAGGGAGTCAATTGTCTGTAGAGAATTTAAAAAGAATAAAGTGAAAAAAAGTTCCAAACAATACTCTCTCCCCTACAATCTTTCATTGGTTAATTTCCAAAATACTGCTTTTTGTTGAGTTTTAGTAATATACATTTAAGCTTGATATTGGCACTTACAAATACAAAAAATCGTATTCTATGTGATAGTTAGTTTGGAGAATTCTCAGTTAAGAGTTGACTCTTCACACACTTGGACTCAGCTACAAAAACTTTGTTTCAAGAGTAAGTTTGTAATTGTTTGGAATTATTTGAGCTGGGTGCCAGTCATGTCCCTAACCCCTGTGGTACTACAAGTTCCTGCACTTAAATAGTAGATTAGAAATTAATAATGATAACAGGATGGTTGGAAAGACAAAGAAACAAAACTGGAGTTACATAAATTGTCATTTCATGTGACTACTTGGAGTTTTTATTTAAAATATTTGACTGTAGAGACTTTCGAAGCAGTTAGAATCAATCCCAAACAAATACATGACAGTATTGCAATTTCTGGAATTTATTGTAAAATGAGATTTTTGTGAATTATGGCCAAATTAAACACTTTAGTTGAGACTTTTCCTAACTACTTGTATATCTGCTATTTTTATATGAAAGATAGGATTCAAACTAAAATTAATAAACAATTTTTTTTGTTGAACTCTGAGCGAAGATAGATTGATAAATCTGGTTACACAGTCTACGAGCTTGAATATGTGAAATAAATTTTGATGAAATAATTATTATAAGTTTAGGCTCAAAATGTCCCTGGGTGGCACAAACAGTTAAGCGCCCAACTACTAGTCAAAAGGTTGGTAGTTCGAACCCATCCAGAGGCATCTTGGAAGATAGGCCTGGCCATTTTCTGAAAGGTCACAGCCTTGAAAACCCTATGGAGCAGTTCTACTCTGCACTCATGGGATCACCATGTGTTGGAATCAATTTGCAAAAGACCTCTTTAAAGTTTTAAAAAGTAAAGATGTCACTTTGATGACTAAGGTCTATTCCAAGCCGTGGTCTTTTCGAATGCCTCATATGCATGGGAAAGCTAGACAATAAAAAAAAAACAAGGCAGAAGAATTGATGTATTCAAACTGTAGTTTTGGTGAAGAATGTTGAATATAATGAGAACAAACAAGTCAGTTTTAGAAGAAATACAACCAGAATGCTCCTTTGAAGCAA
The DNA here is from genome assembly GCF_000243295.1 of Trichechus manatus latirostris. Lineage (NCBI taxonomy): Eukaryota > Metazoa > Chordata > Mammalia > Sirenia > Trichechidae > Trichechus > Trichechus manatus. Next base: position 8,971,834 of record NW_004444020.1, read on the forward strand.
GGATGGTGAGACTTTAGCTCTCTTACTTTGGATATGTCATCAGGAAAAACCAATCACTAGAAAAGGACATCGTGTTTGGTCAAGCAGAAGGTCGGTGAAAATGAGGGAATCCTTCAATGAGATAGATTGACACAGTGGCTGCAACAATGGGCTCAAACATAGCAACGATTGTGAGGATATCACAGGATTGGCAACATTTCATTCTATTATAAATAAGGTCGCCATGAGTCAGCACCTACTTGATGGAAACTAACAACATTATTTGGTAAGAATGTCTTTTTCATTTTTAATCCTATTAGGCATTATTATTACTATGTCATACAATTGATATACAATTCCCCATATAGTTCCACTCAATTTTCACTTTATAGATACACAAAGTGCACATGAGATTTTTCATCTGGGATCACCGTTCACAGTATGTGCTACAGAAGTTTTTTCAGTGAGGGTGTGCTGATGATGAGATTTTTCAGTAATTTATGTGTCTGAATATAGAATTATAGGTTACAGAAAAATCGAGCAGAAAGTACAAAGAGTTCCCACATACCCCATTTCCTGCTGCCCACAGTTTCTCTTATTATTACCATCCTGCATTAGTATGGAATATTTGCTACAATTGATGAACCAATATTGATACTTTATTATTAAGTAAAATCCGTAGTTTACATTAAGGTTCACTCATTGTGTAGTACAGTTCTAGGTATTTATTTGTTTTATTGTTGTAAAAATATATATAACACAACATTTGCCAATTCAACCTTTTTTACATGTACAATTCAGTGACACTGGTTGAGCATGCTGTGCAACAGTTCTAGGGATGCATAATTATAATGCCATACAAAAAAATTACACTGCCCTAAAAATAACCTGTGCTCCACCTATTTATCCTTACCTCCCACCAGTCCCCCTGACAACTCCTGGTCTTTTTGCTTTCTCTTATAGTTATGCCTTTTCCAGAATGTCATATAGTTGGAAACATATAGTATGTAGCCTTTTCAGACTGGCTTCTTTCACTTAGCAATATGCATTTAAGGTTCCTCCATGTTTTTGTGGCTTGGTAGCTCATTTCCTTTTATCAGCCCCCTTCTAAAGCATAAAATGAAGAGGGTTGAGGAGAGAAGAAATCAAGCCAAAATTCCCCTTGAGTATATAGGCCCAATTTTTCTTCTCCGTGAATTAAGTTTACTAATGATCTCTTTTTCTTAGAGGGGAAACTGATGGGCCAAGACGGACCCAAGGTAAGTCAAGGATCATCCTGAAGGCAGGCATAGTTTACCAAGGTAACAAGTCCCTGATCAGTTTGCAGGTAGTTACCAGTATTTTTTTTTTTTTTTTTGTATTTTAGATGAGGGTTTACAGAGTAAATTAGTTTCTCAGTAAACAATACACATATTGTTTTGGGACATTGGTTGTCACCCCCATGGCATGTCGACTCTCCCCTTCTCCACTTTGGGTTCCCCATTAGCAGCTTTCCTGTCCCCTTCCTGCCATCTAGTCCTTGCCCCTGGTCTGGTGTGCCCATTAAGTCTTGTTTTGTTCTATGGGCTTGTCTAATCTTTGGCTGAAGGGTGAACCTCGGGAGTGACTTCAGTACTGAGTTGAAAGGGATTCCCGGGGCCATAATCTCGGTGTTTCTCCAGTCTGTTGGACGAGTAAATCTGGTCTTTATTTATTTATTTATTTTGAGTTAGAATTTTGTTCTACATTTTTCCCCAGTTCTGTCTGGGACCCTCTATTGTGATTCCTGTCAGAAGATTGGTGGTGGAAGCTAGGCACCATCTAGTTGTGCTGGACTCAGTCTGGTGGAGGCTGTGGTAGTTGTGGTCCATTAGTCCTTTGGACTAATCTTTCCCTTGTGTCTTTGGTTT
>NW_004444020.1:8973801-8976886 GCF_000243295.1 Trichechus manatus latirostris
GGTAATGTTTAATATCCTCTTCATATGTTTCTCTATTTTTCTAATTAAAAAAAAAGACTGTGATATTTTGAAAACATTTGTGTTGTACACCATCTGGCTGTATTGGACTCAGTCTGGTGGAGGCTGTGGTAGTTGTGGTCCATTAGTCCTTTGGACTAATCTTTCCCTTGTGTCTTTGGTTTTCTTCATTCTCCCTTGCCCCAGACATGGTGAGACCAGTGGAGTATCTTAGATGGCCACTCGCAAGCTTTTAAGACCCCAGACGCTACTCACCAAAGTAGGATGTAGAACATTTTGTTTATATACTAAGTTATGCCAACTGAGTTAGATGTTCCCTGAGACCATGGTCCCCACAACCCTGAGCCCAGTAATTAGGTCCCTCAGGGAGTCTATGAAGCTTCCATGACCTTGCCTTGGTCAAGTTGTGCTGGCTTCCCCAGTATTGTGTACTGTCTTACCTTTCACCTTAGTTACCACTTATCTATTGTCTACGTAGTGTTTTTACCTCTCCATTGCTCCCCTCCCTAGTAACCATCAAAGATTGTTTCTTTTTGTGTGTAAACCTTTTCATGAGTTTTTATACTAGTGGTCTCATACAATATTTGTCCTTTTATGATTGGCTTATTTCACTCAGCATGATGCCCTCTAGATTCATCCACGTAGTGAGATGTTTCACAGACTCATCATTGTTCTTTATCTTCGTGTAGTATTCCATTGTATGTGTACCACAGTTTGTTTATACATTCGTCTATTGATAGGCATATAGATTGTTTCCATCTTTTTGCTATTGTGAATAATGCTGCATTGAACATGGGTGTGCATATATCTATTCATGTGACAGCTTTTATCTCCAGGATATATTCCTAGGAATGGGATTGCTGGATCATATGGTATTTCTATTTATAGCTTTTGAAGGAAGCACCATATTGTTTTCAAAATGGTTGTGTCTTTTTCATTTCCACCAGCAGTGCATAACAGTTACTAATCTCTCTACAACCTCTGCAACATTTGTTATTTTCTGTTTTTATTTTTATTTGCATTGGTAATGTCAGGGTGAGATGGGACCTCACGGTGGTTTTGATTTGCATTTCTCTAATGGTTAATGATCCAGAGCACTCCTCAAGTGTCTGTAGCTGCCTGAATGAATGTCTTCTTTGGTGAGGCATCTGTTCATATCTTTTGCCCATTTTTTATTTGGATTATATATCTTTTTTTGTAGAGATGTTGGATTTTCCTACAGATTTTAGAGATTAGACCTTTGTTGGATTTGTCATAGCCAATTTTTTTTTTCCCAATCCGTAGGTTTTCTTTTTACTCTCTTGGTGAAGTCTTTTGATGAGCATAAGTGTTTAATTTTTAGAAGATCCCAGTTATCTAGCTTATCTTCTAGTGTTTGTTATTGTTAGTTATGGTTTATGTTTTATTTATGCTGTAGCTTAGGGCCTCTAGCATAGACCCTAGTTTTTCTTCTGTGATCTTTATTGTTTTTGGTTTCATATTTAGGTCTTTGATCCATTTTGAATTAATTTTGGTGTATGGTGTGAGGTATGGGTCCTGTTTCTTTTTTCTGTAGATGAACATCCAGTTTTGCCATCACCATTTGTTAAAAAGACTGTCTTTTCCCCATTTGAAGGATTTTGGGCCCTTGTTGAAGACCAGGTGACCATAGATGGATGGATTTACATCTGGCTTCTCAATTCTGTTCCACCGGTCAATGTGTCTGTCGTACCAGTACCAGGCTGTTTTGACTGCTGTAGCTGTATAGTAGGTTCTGAGGTCAGGTAATGCAAGTCCTCCTACTTTATTCTTCTTCATTAGTGCTTTACTTACCCGGAGCCTCATCCCTTTCCATATAAAATTAATGATTTTTAGTTTTCCATCTCTTTTAAGAGTGCTGTTGGTATTTGGATTGGAATTGTGTTGTATTTGTAGACTGCTTTGGGTAGAATTGACATTTTCACAGTGTTGAGTCTACCTTTCCATAAACATGGTATATTTTTCCATTTATGTAGATCTCTTTTGTTTTTTTGCAGTAGTGTTTTGTAGTTGTCTTTGTATAGGTCTTTTATGTCCCTGGTTAGATTTATTCCTAAGCATTTTAATTTTTTAGGTGCTGCTGTAAATGGTATTGTTTTCCTGATTTCCTTTTCGTAGCTGTCTTTATTGGTGTTTAGGAGTCTGGCTGATTTCTTTATGTTTGTCTTGTATCCTGCTACTCTGCTGAGTCTTCTATTAGTTCCAGTAATTTTCTTGTGTACGCTTTTGGGTTTTCAACATATAGTATCATATCATCCACAAATAAGGACAGTTTTGGATGCCCTTTCTTTTTCTTGCCTTATTTCTCTAGCTAGGATTTCCAGAACAATGTTAAATAGGAGTGGTGATAAAGGGCATCCTTGTCTTGTTCTTGTTCTCAAGGGGAATGTTTTCAGCCTTTCTCCATTAGGAATGATGCTGGAGTTGGTTTTGTGTAGATGCCCTTTTTATGTTAAGGAATTTCACATTTATACCTATTTTATTGATCATTTTTATTAGGAATTGGTGCTGGATTTTGTTGAATGCCTTTTCTGCATTGATTGATATGATTATGTGATTCTTTTCCTTTAATTTATTTATGTGGTGGATTACACTGACTGATTTTCTAATGTTGAACTATCCTTGCATACCTGCTATGAATCCCACTTGGTTGTGGTGTATCTTTTTTGATATGATGCTGAATTCTATTTGTTAGAATTTTGTTGAGAATTTTTTATTTTATATTTATTTAGTGTGTCCTAGCTTCTTGTTTTGGTTTGTTTTGATATGCCCGAACAGGCTGCTTGTGTGCGCTACTTTGATTAATGGGGTCTTTGAAGCTCTAATGTCCTGTCACCAGGTAGTTAGGTCTGTAACTAAGTGTGTGCGCCCAGGAGTCCATTAAATTTTCTTGTATGGATTGAGTTCAGGTGTCCAGGCAGTCAGTCACCAAGTGTGTGGTGCAGGCTCTCACCTACAGTCTTAGAGAGGCATGGGTGATTGGTGTAGGCACAGGTATCTGGCTGCAGTAGGGGGTCACATGATGAGCAAGGCAGGGGCTGACAGCTGC
>NW_004444020.1:8976986-9014483 GCF_000243295.1 Trichechus manatus latirostris
AGCAAGGCAGGGGCTGACAGCTGCCCCTGAGTGTCGGAAAGGTAAGTGTGTCCCCGTTTCCTAGAGCGAGTAGGTAGGTGAGTTTTGCAGCCAGACTATGAGCACCCTACTCTGTTGGCTGTAAGGACTGGGGGGCACCACTTATTCTTGGACCCCTGTAGCAGGTGGCTAGGTGGTGTGGGTGGAGCCACAAGTCCTAAAGCCCCTGATGCAGACAGGTAAGGCGCCTGCTTAAAGGGCAGAGCAGTGTCAAACATCAGAAATCTGCCACTTCACAGCTGAAACAGTTGAAGTTAGACTTCAGGTGTTTACCCTGTTGTACTGTGGTAGTGAGGGCTTAAGCTGTTGAGATGGGCCCACACAAGTCTATATAGAGGCGGAAGGCACTCAAAGTCTGTGGACCCCTTATGCCTGTGCCTAGGCAAAGGAGCTGTGCCAACACTGAGTTCCTGGCTTAGGGGAGCTGATAGCTTATTTTTTCCCTGTTTGTTAATTTGTTCCCTCTCCAAGGCCAGGAAAATGGGTCAGGGTGCCTTACGGGATCTACTTCCAGCCTAGGGGATTCAGAGATTGCTGATGCTGGCCAGACCCAGTGCAGAGCAGGGCAGGAGGAGGTAAATGGGAGAGACGTATTTCCCAAATGGGTTTTTTTTTTTTTTAATCCCCACAAAAGGCCACACGCAAGTACTTATCTTTAGGCACTTGAGTGCTTCTTTTCACTGGTTTGGAGTGTCCAAGCAAAATCTCTGTGCCGGATCTCTCTCGATGTGGAAACTGCCTCCCGAGCAAGCGAGCGGAGTTGTATACCCACCTCACTGTGCACCCTGAGCCTATCTGGGCTGAAGGGCTTTGGCTCCTGCTGGGTCAGGTCAGGCAACTCCTTGCTGCTTCAGAACCGTCTCTCTCTCTCCCCCCACCACTCAGTCCGATTCCTCAACTTTGCCTTCTTCAGGGCTCCTAGATATTCATATAATATCAAATCACTTGTTTTTTCAGGTCTTTGTTGTAAGAGGGACATAGGAAGCAGTCTAACTACTCTGCCATCTTGGCCCCGCCTCTCTTGTTGAGAATTTTTGCATGTATATTCATGAGAGATATTGGTCTGTAATTTTTTTTTTGTGGTGTCTTTGCCTGGTTTTGTTATCAGGGTTATGCTGGCTTCACAGAATGAATTCGGAAATATCCATTCCTTTTTTATGTTCTAAAATAGTTTTAGTAGTACTGGTGTAAGCTCTTCTCTGAATGGTTGGTAGAATTCTCTAGTGAAGCCATCTGGGCCAGGGCTTTTTGTTGTTGGGAGGTTTTTCTTCTTTTTTTAAATTACCTTTTCAATCTCTTCTCTTGTTATGGCTCTGTTCATATTTTGAACATCAGTTTCTGTTAGTTTGGGTAAGTAGTGTGTTTCTAGAAATTTGTCCATTTCATCTAGGTTTTAATGTTTGTTAGAGTGTAGTTTTTCATAATCCTCTGTTATGATCCTTTTTATTTCAGTTGGATCTATTGTAATGCCCCTCATTTCATTTCTTATTTGGATTATTTGCTTCCTCTTTTGTTTTTCTTTTGTCAGTTTGGCCAGTGCTTCGTCGATTTTGGATGCTTTCAAAGAACCAACTTTTGGTTTTGTTGATTCTTTCTTTTGTTTTTCTATTCTCTATTTCATTTATTTCTGCTGTGATCTTTATTATTTCCTTTCTTCTGGTGGCTGTGGGTTTATTTTGTTGTTCTCTTTCTATTTGTTCAAGTTGTGTAGCTAATGTTTTGATTTTGTCCCTTTCTTCTTTTTTGATGTGTGCATCTATTGCCATAAATTGACCTCTGAGCACTGCCTTTGCTGTGTCTCAGAGGTTTTGGTATGATGTGTGTTCATTCTCATTTGATTCTAGGAACGTTTTTATTCCATCTCTGATTTCTTGTATTACCCAGTGGTTTATAAGCATGGTGTTATCCAGTTTCCATGTATTTGATTTTTTTTCCTTGCTCTTCCTGTTATCAATTTCTACTTTGATGGCATTATAATCAGAGAAGATATTTTGTTTCATCTCATTGTTTTGGATTTTTTGAGAGTAGCTTTGTGACCTAAGATGTGGTCTATTCTGAGAATGTTCCATGTGTGTTGGAAAAGAACGTGTACTTTGCTGCTGTTGGGTGGAGTGTTCTATATATGTCTATGAGGTCAAGTTGGTTGATTGTGGCCTTTAGATCTTCTGTATCTTTGTTGAATTTCTTTCTGGATGTTCTGTCCTTTACCGAGAATGGTGTGTTGAAGTCTCCTACTATTATTGTGGAACTGTAAATTTCTCTTTTCAGTGCTTTTAGAGTTTGTTTTAGGTATTTTGAAGTCCTGCCATTGAGTGTGTAGATATTTATTATAGTTATGTGTTCATGGTGGATTGTGACTTTAATCATTATATACTGTCCTTCTTTGTCTTTTACGGTGGACTTTGTTCTAAAGTCTATTTTATCTGAGGTTAGTATTGCCACTCCTGCTCTTTTTTGGTAGCTGTTTACTTGATATATTTTTTCAATCCTTTGATTTTTAACAAATTTATGTCTTTGTTTCTAAGGTGTGTCTCTTGTAGACAACATATTAACGGGTCATGTCTTTTAATCAGTTCTGTCAGTCTCTGTCTCTTTATGGGTGTATTTAAGCCATTTACATTCAGTGTGATTATTGATAGGTGTGAGTTTATTGCTGTCATTTTGTAGTGCTGTTTTTTGTGTTGCTGATGTATTCTTTGTTCTCTTACTCTCCTGTGCTGAATTCCTTTTGTTTGTGTTTTTTTTTCATTTCTTTCTTTGTTGTACTTTTTTGTTTACTTAGACTTTCTGTTTTTCTTCTTTATTTTGAAAAGGTTTCTTAACTTTCTTTGTGCTTACCTTGAAATTTTGAAGAGTAGGTTTCTTAACTTTCTTTGTGCTTACCTTGAAATTTACCTCTGTTTTCCTAAGTTTGAATGAGTCTTTTATTGCTTAATATTGCCTTGACTTCCTCTGATTTCAAAGTTCTATACCTACATCATTTATTCCCTCTTTTATTGTTCTGACATTGTTGTCATTTATAGTTTGACCTCTCTGGTTCCCTGTTGTAAATTTTTTAATTTTGTTTTGTCCTTAAGAGTTCATTACCTAGGTTGATATCTGGTTGATGCTGTCCTGTGTCATAGATTCAGGTAGTTGTCTGATGTTGTTCATTCTCTAACAGAAGGACTCCCTTCAATAATTATTGTAAGTTTGGTTTGGTTTTTACATAGTCCCTTAATTTCTGTTTACCTGGAAATGTCCTAATTTCATCATCATATTTGAGCGAGAGTTTTGCAGGATATATTATTGTTGGTTGGTAATTTTTTTCTTTCAAGATTTTATATATATCATCCCATTGCCTTCTTGCCTGGTTGTTTTCTACTGAGTAATTTCTTCTCTGTATGTGACTTTTTGTTTCTCTCGAGCTGCTTTTAGGATTCTTTCTTAGTCTTTGGTTTTAGTGAATGTGATTATGATATGTCTTAGTGTTTTTCTTTTGAGGTCTATCCTATGTGGGGTTCATTGAGCTTCTTGGATGGTCAGCTTTTCATCTTTCATGATATTAGGGAAGTTTTTTGTTAGTAAATCTTCAAAGATCCTCTCCGTGTTTTCCTTTTTCTCTCCCTTTTCTAGAACTCTGATCTCATGCAGATTTTTACTTTTGATTGTATCCCACATAGTTCTCAGAGTTTCTTCATTCTTTTCTCTGATTTTTCCTCAAAGTGGTAACCTAAGATTTGTCTTCAATTTCACTGATCCTGTCTTCAGTTGTTTCAAATTTGCTCCTAAAACCTGTGGCACTGTCCATTTCTGAAATCTTGTTATCTTTTGGATTTCTAATTGATGTTTTTGTATGATTTCTAGTTTGTTTTATTGAAATTTTGTTCGTCTATTATTTTCTTGAATTCTACCATTGTTTTGTCTGTTGTTTCCATGATTTTGCCTGTATGTTCCAGGATTTTGTCTATTTTTTCCTTATATTTGTCTATGTTTTTCTTCATCTCTTGCATAGTCCTGAATATTAGTGTTTTGAATTCCCTAACAGGTTTATTTCTGGTTCCTTTTTTTCTACCAGAAGGTGGGCTCCCTTGGGGCATTTTTTCTCTCTTTCTTTTTATTCTTCTTGGTTTCTTGACTTTCTCTACCTTCCTTCCTTTCCTTTCTCCAGGTTCCATCTCTGCCACTTTTTGATGGGCTGTGCCACACCACTTGGCTGGGCAACCACCAACACTAGGCTTCACCAGTCCACGCCACCACACAGGTAGACACCCTTGGTGCATTTTTTTCTCTTAGTTTGGACTACTGGATCCACCTTGCCCAATGGGATAGCTGGAAGAGTCTTGGAGTAGTACATCCCCTCACAGCAGCCTGTAGACAATGATAGGTGCAGAGATACCTGGGAGTTTAAATCTCCTAAGGAATGCCTTCAGCCAATGACTGGTTGGCGCAGTACAAAAACTCAGCTTCCTTGCCTCAAGTAGGACAAGCAGTTTATACTTTAGAGATCTGTCTTAGCTAGTGCTGATATAACAGAAATACCACGAGTGGATGACTTTAACAAAGAGAAATTTACTTTCTCACAGTCTAGGAAGATAGAAGTCCAAATTCAGGGCTCCAGCTCAAGGGGAAGGTTTTCTTTCCCTGTCAGCTCTGGAGGAAGATCCTTGTAATCAATCTTCCCTTGGTCCAGGAGCTTTCCACACATGAACATCAGGTCCAAAGGATGTGCTCTGCTCCCAGTGCTGCTTTCTTCATGGTATGAGGTCCCCATGTCTCTCTGCTCATTTCTGTCTTTTATATCTCAAAAGATATTGACTTAAGATACAATCTAATCTTGTAAATTGAGTCCTGCCCCATTGACATAACTGCCACTAATCCTGCCTCATTAACATCATAGAGATAAGATTTACAACATATTAGAAAATCACATCAGCTGACAAAATGGTGGACAATCACACAATACTGGAAATCATAGCCTAACCAAATTGATACACATTTTCTGGGGGACACAATTCAATCAATGACAAGCTCTCAACAGGATCAGGCTGAAGCTGGGACTTCATCTGAGTTTTCACCCTAGCTTGGCTTCTTCATTTTCCCTATCCTGCTTTGCTTACTCTCCAGTTTCTCCTGAGATTACTTTCTTTAACAAATCACTTGCACTTGGATCTTTGCTCAGGGTCAGCCTCTTGAAGAAACCAATGGAAGGTAACACCTGCATACAATCTACTATAGATGGCTTCTTTCCTTTCTCCTCTTCTGATCTGCTTAATAAGGCAGCCCTTTCCACTATTCCAAGGGGAATGATCTTCTCATTCTCTGAGAGTGAATCTCTTGGAGATTCCAGGATAATATGAGGAAAGTCTCAAACAAGACTCTCCACTCTGGATGGATTCTGGATCTTGGCTTCTCTCTCTATTGACAGGCCCAGACATTGACCCAGAATACAAGTATTTGTGATGTCTGTAATTGCCTCTTTGATGCTCTGGAGTTCTGTCTACCCTGCTAGTTATAGCTACAGTACTTTTCCCAGTGTCTTTTGCAGGTAGGTGGGGTCTTTTATGAGTCCCAGTCAATGGAATGTAGGTAGAAATAATTGATGTTTCTGCCAGACTTGGTCCTTAAGAAATCTTTATATATTGTCTCTCCTTTTGTCACCAGTTAGATGCAGAGGATTTAATGAAGGGCTCTGAGGCTCTAGGAATGATAAAGCCAATGAATTAAAGAAGCTTGTTTCCTAGAATGACTATGTGTGAGAATTCTTTTCACCAATCCTCATTAGGTTATAATAGGAGTAAAAACTAAATCATGATTAGTTAAACCACTAAAAATTTGGGGTATTTGTTACAGCAGTTAGCATACTCTGAATGATGCCTTTGGTTATCACTGATGATTTTCTTTGTACCACCTTGTTTCTACCTCTCAGTAATCAGTTTATTTCTAGCTTTTTGATTTATAAAATCATTTATTCATGTAACAATCATTTATTGAGCACCAGCCACTATGATAGGCACTGGTGATACAACAGTGACTGAAAAAAAGTCTGTTCATGAACTTAAATTACATCTAACCGCTTCTTTGCCATGGTATAATCTTCCACCATGAACAGATTTATCAGCAAATAAGGTGAGATCCTCCTTTTTGTTTTCCAGTACTGTTATTTTTATCTACCTGGCACTGTTTTCCTCTTTCGATCTTAGTGTCATGGACTAAATTATGTCCCCCCAAAAATGTGTGCATCAATTTGGCTGGGCCATGATTCCCAGTACTGTGTGGTTTTCCTCCATTTTGTGATTGAAATTTTATGTTAAAGAGGATTAGGGTGGGATTATAACACTACCTTTTCCCAGGTCACATCCCTGATCCAATGTAAAGGGAGTTTCCCTGGGGTGTGGCCTGCAACACCTTTTATCTTACAAGAGATAAAAGGAAAAGGAAGCAAGCAGAGAGTTGGGGACCTCATACCACCAAGAAAGCAGTGCCGGGAACAGAGTGCATCCTTTGGTCCTGAGGTTCCTGCACTGAGATGCTCCCAGACCGAGGGAAGACTGATGACAAGGACTTTCCTTCAGAGCTGACAGGGGAAGTCTTCCCTGGAGTTGGCACCGTGAATTTGGGCTTGTAGCCTACTAGACTGTGAGAGAATAAACTTCTCTTTGTTAAATCCATCTACTTATGATATTTCTGTTAGAGCAGTACTAGATGACTAAGACACTTAGTGACTTTTAAATTATGTAGGAAAAATAATTCCAGAATAGTCAAACTATTTTTTCCATTTACTTCACTGAGAATGAATCCACTTTAAATGAACTTCATTTATTCTTTCCTATCCCTGATGCTATGTGACCTCTGAATTTTATCCTCTTCTTGATTTGGTCTTTATTGTGGACTTGACACGACTCCAGAGGCTTTGACATTAGAAGAAAACCATCTTCCTTGTACAACTCATTTTTTAAAAATTTCCATGCCACTGTCTCTTTGGCTAAGGGATACAGGTATGTGAGAATAATGCTTCCATAAAGATTGTCTGGGGAGGCAACAATGAACGAACAGCCTAATGACTGTCCTTTAAACGGCAATGTGCACATTCAAGCAAGCTTGCCCTCCTTCCTTCTTGAGCAATGGGGAGATACTGAGTCCTGGTGATATCCTGTCAGCCCCAAATTAAGCCAAACTGAAGACTTTTCAGTAAAAGAGTCCATGAATTTCTCTTGCAAAAGCCAGTCGGGAAAGTTAATTAGAGCACATGTCCTTTTCTAACCACACCCAATGGTGTCTCTTCTCTTTAGGCTGGAACACAGAAAATATTTAGTAGAAATAGACTTTAGCCATGCCTCTAATTAGTATCAGGGCAGCTGGACGGCTTTACAGCCCTGACTTAGTTATCCAGATGTGTTAGCTATACAATGTCAGGCAGTTACATATTTGGAAATACATGAACTAGTAATTAAATCTTTCCAGGTGCTGTCTCTGTCACTTGCTAGCTGTGCAGCTGGGACCTGTCCCTTCTCCTCTGTCATGGATTGAATTGAGTCCCCTAAAAACATGTGTATCAATTTGGCTGGGCCATGATTCCCAGTATTGTGTGATTATTCACCATTTTGTCATCTGATGTGATTTTCCTATATGTTGTAAATCTTATCTCTATGATGTTAATGAGGCAGGATTAGTGGCAGTTATGTTAATGAGGCAGAACTCAATCTACAAAATTAGATTTTATCTGAAATCAATCTCTTTTGAGATATAAAAGAGAGAAGGAAGCAGAGCGGCATGGAGACCTCATACCACCAAGAAAGCAGCGCCGGAAGCACAGCATGTCCTTTGGACCCGAGGTTCCTGTGCGGAGAAGCTCCTCGACTGGGGGAAGATTGATGACAAGGACCTTCCTCTGGGGCTGACAGAGAGAGAAAGCCTTCAGCTGGAGCTGATGCCCTGAATTTGGACTTGTAACCTACTAGACTGTGAGAGAATAAGTTTCTCTTTGTTAAAGCCATCCACTTGTGGTATTTCTGTTATAGCAGCACTAGATAACTAAGACATCCTCTAAGGCCCTCAGTTTCTTCATCTCCATAATGTTTTTTTTTTTTTTTTAAACCTTGTAGATCCCAGCTCAAGATCTCTTTTAAAGTGTCTGCAAAACTGTTTTGAATATCTGTACTGTAAATTTTTCTTGGGAAAGAATTAATAGATTTCATATGAGTCTCAAATTTGGGGTTTGTGACTTTAGGCTTAAACTCTAGAATCTAGACTCTGCATTCTCCATCTCTAAAATGTCTACTAGCTCTCTACACATCAACAAATGTACTGGCAATTTAGAGACAATCTCAAAGTTCCTTTTTCCCTGAAAAATGTTCAGTATGTTCTTTAAAGGAAAGTTTCTTTAATCTTTTCAAAATTTTATTAATGTTTTGTGTCTTTTCTGGTAAGTTTTCTTTACAGCACATGGAAAAAATATGAAGAAGTGGAGATTTCAGACAGTCTGAAGGTTTTGGGGAAAGTTGGGTTTTATTCAAAGTTCAAAAATCTTCACTAGAGATCACATGGATGCTGTGTCCATCTACACCCCTCTGGTAATGGGCAGCCCAGGGGGAACTCTTCTGGGCAATGAAATCCAAGGTCTTGAGAGAAAAATCTCAACATGATGCAAATGCAGCTGAATGGGTTGGGTTAGAGTTTCGCTGCTGAATTCCTCACCCAAATAAGACTGATTTAGCCAACTCTAGGAAAGTAGATGTCCTTTATTTAGAATTCTATAACCTTACAAAAAGGGGTAGATCTTTGAAGAATCACTCAAATTTTCCTTTTCTCCCTAAGCAACTGCTTATAATTGACTACAAGACTTTTGATTGGGGGGGGGGAGTAGGGAAGAGAGGAAGACAGAGATAGAGAAAAAGTGAGAGAGAGAGAACGTGAAAGAACACACTCACTTATCAAGAGGTTTGGACCATGGCTGATTTGAAATATTACTAACCTTGTATTTTCAAATTTGAAGCAAAACAACCAAGATGCTAATACTTTCTTTAGTCAAAAAAAAAATAATGCCTTTCACCATCTCTTCTAGCTGAAGATTAGGAGAGAGGCTTTAAGAAGATTTTTTTTTTTTAGAAAAAAAAAAACAACTTCTGAGCAGCGGAAAAAATGGTTTGTGGTTCAGGGGCTTCAGGCAATTCATCATGGAAATTGAGTTTCTTAGCAGACATCGTGTGAATCCTTTCGTCCCTGTCAACTTTTTAATACATTACATTGAGAATGTAAATTGTGTTGGTGAGGGGAGTGAAGAAAAAAAGGGAGTGAGAGAAAAAAGAAAGCTTCCTCATTTTGGATTTAGAAGAGAGAAAGCATGAAGCCTGTAATTCATATTAACTAAATAATAAAAAAAAAAAAACTATATAAATATATAGATATGTAGGTATATGTGGGAAGGAAGTGGGGAGAAGTGAGCGAGACAGTAAAATTGAAATAGTTTTATCCTCTTGAAGGATATTTAATTGGTGCACCTTATAGTATTTTTTTTCTTCAGTTTTTATTCCTTCAAATTTGTTTCTTTAGAATGAACCAACTTATTTTCTCTCCAAAATGGAATACTAAGGCTTGAGGTCAGGGGTTAAATGATTCAAGAAAAGAGAAAAAAGGAACAGAATTAATGCCACCTTAATAGAGAATGTTGGTGAGAAAGCTGGAGCTTCTGCCGCATCTCTGTCACCATCAGAATCAGGCAGAGCCCTTGGCTGTCCTCCTCACTATACAGGTATTGTCCAACCTCATACATTGCTTGTACTAAATGTGTTTTATACTCTATACATAACTCAATGGTCCATGTCCACTAAGGACTATTGGAGATAAGATTAGTGGGTACATTGTTTGCTGGCCCTGTAGAAGGCTGTTCTGCCTCTCACTCAGCATAATTCGCAGTCATTGTGGTGCTTCTGTGGGTTTTCATGGCAGAGGTCCCTTTGTGTTCTCCTTTCTAGTTTTCACAGGTGACACCATGTCTCTCTGGTCCTTTGGAGTCTGGAGAAGTTTCAGTCTAGTGCATTTCCTCAACGGATGGAAGGGCACAGCTGTATTGGTACTGCCAGAGCAGGTAGTGAGGTGGGTCTTCCAGTCCATTTTCCTGTTTGCATTTCTGACAAGGGGGAAAGGTAAGAGGAAGGAGGTGAAGTACGATTCTTAAGCCCCTAGCCCACAGTTCTGTCTCACGCATATAGGTGATCAACATGGTGTTTAGCCAATAGTCTAGTCTATGCTTGATTTTGTTTTGTATAATTAGATAGGAAGGTGGGGCAGAGGCCTGGAATCTTGCTTTTGCTTTAGGCCTCACATATTTTCAACTAATATTCCATTTCCTCTTGCCACTGAAGAAAAGGCCAGGAAAAAGAATAAAAGTTCTTCCTGGAAGCTGATAAAGAATCCCATGCAGCAAGCTGCTGGTGCCCTGGTGGAACAGTGGTTAAGAGCTAAGGCTGCTAACCAAAAGGTCAGTAGTTTGAATCTACCAGCTGTTCCCTGGAAACCATATAGGGCAGTTCTACTCTGTCCTGTAGGGTTGCTATGAGTCAGAATCGACTCGACGGCAGTAGGTTTGGTTTGGTTTTGGATGGAGCAGGTCACTAGCAAACTGTGGAAAAGAGGAAATGGTGCCACCTCCTTTGTGATGTTCAAGGAACATAATGGAATTTAGGGAGACTTGAATCTATTTTATGCATATGGAAAATAGACTGATTATTGAACTTAATTTTTTAAATATTAATTTAAATTTTTATCAATGTAAT
The DNA here is from genome assembly GCF_000243295.1 of Trichechus manatus latirostris. Lineage (NCBI taxonomy): Eukaryota > Metazoa > Chordata > Mammalia > Sirenia > Trichechidae > Trichechus > Trichechus manatus. Next base: position 8,987,780 of record NW_004444020.1, read on the forward strand.
ACAATTTAATATTACTATATACTGAAACACCGCAATCCCCTGCATATCCCTCAAGCCACCTTCACTCTTTTTTAAAAAATTTTATTGTGCTTTAGGTCATCATATAGCGTCCTTCTTTCTCCTTTACAGCGGATTTTGCTTTAAAGTCTGTTTTTCAGAGATTAATATTGCCACTCCTATTCTTTTTTGGTTATTGTTTGCTTAATATATTTTTTCCACCTTTTGAGTTTTAGTTTGTTCATGTCTGCGTGCCTAAGGTGTGTCTCTTGTAGACAGCATATAGATGGTCTTTTCTTTTTTAAATCCATTCTGCCACTGTCTCTTTACTGGCACATTTAGGCTATTTCCATTCAGTGTAATTATTAATAGGTATGAGTTTACTGCTGTCATTTTGATTTTTTTTTTGGTACCGTTGATGGTTTCTTTCCACTTAATTTTCTGTGCTGAGTTCTTTTTCGTTTATGGATTTTCTTTTCATCTCTTTCGTTATTGTTGATTTTGTGTTTGCTGAGTCTTTATGTTTTTCTTCTTTTTTATTTTAATGGGTAGGTTTGTTAGCTTCGTTGGTGGTTACCTTGAAATTTACCTTTATTTTTCTGAGTTTAAATCTATCTTTTATTTCTTGATATCACCTTGACTTTTTCTGTATATGGAAGTTCTATGACTGCACCGTTTATTTCCCTTTTTTTGTTTTGACATTGTTATCATTTACATACTGATGTCTTTGGTTCCCTATTTTCAGTCTTTCAGTTTTGTTTTGTTTTTGTGAATTCCGTATCCGGTTTGGTATCCAGTTGATCTGTCCTGTGTCCTAGTCTTGAGCTGTTATCTGATGTTGGTTCTCTAACCAAAGGACTGTCTTTAATATTTCTTGTAATTTTGGTCTGGTATTAACAAATTCCCTTAATTTTTGTTTATCTGGAAATGACCTAATTTTACCATCATATTTGAGTGGCAATTTTGTTCGATATATAATTCTTGGTTAGTAATTTTTTTCCTTCAAGTCTTTATATACGTCATCCTATTTCCTTCTTGCCTGTATGGTTTCTGCTGAGTAATCAGCTTACTCTTATTGATTCGCCCTTGTAGGTGACTTTTGGTTTATCCCTAGCCACTCTTAGGGTTCTTTCCTTGTTTTTGGTTTTGGCAAGTTTGATTATGATATGTCTTGGTGACTTTCTTTAGGAGTCTATCCTGCATGGGTTTCGTTGAGCTTCTTGGATAGATATCTTCTTGTTTTTCATGATATAGGGAAGTTTTCTGTCAGCAAATCTTCAACAATTCTCACTGTGTTTTCTGTTATACCCCCGTTTTCTGGTACTCCGATCACTCGTTGATTTTTCCCCTCGATAGTATCCCACATAATTCTTAGGTTTTCTTCATTTTTTTAAATTCACTTTTCTGATTTTTCCTCAAGTAAATTGGTATCAAGGAATTTATCTTCAATTTCACTAATTCTGACTTCCATTTTCTCAATTCTGCTCCTATGACCTTCTGTTCAGTTGTCTAAATCTGAAATTTTACTGTTAGGCTTTTGAATTTCTAGTTGCTGTTTCTGTATGGTTTCCAGCATTTTGTTCTTGTCGTTTTGTTATTGTATTGTTTTCCTGAATTCTTCTATTGCTTTGTCTGTGTGGTTTGTTCTGTGTTTTGCATAATCACCTTCTTGATCTCCTGGAGAGCTCTGTATATTAGTCTTTTGAATTCTTTATCAGGTATTTTCATTGCCTTATCTTTGTCTGGAAGGTTTTCTGGTTCTTTATCTTGGTTGCTTGCTGGAGCCATCTTGTCCTGCTTCTTTGTGTGATTTGATATTGACTATTGTCCATGGCTGCTGACCAAAAGATCAGCAGTTTAAATCCACCAGGTGCTTTTTGGAAACTCTATGGGGCAGTTCTACTCTGTCCTATAGGGTCATTATGAGTCAGAATCAACTTGACGACATTGGGTTTTTTGGGGGGATTTATTGTCTCTGAGGCATCAAGAAGTTATTATAATAATTTATTATTGTATTTTTGTTTTCTGTATCCTGTATTTTTGTTTTGTTTTGATATGTTCAAGCAGGCTGGGCATGTGTGATACTCTAGTTTTTGGCATCATTGAAGCTCTCCCCTCCTTTCTCTGGGTGGTCAGAGCAGCTACTAGGTGTGTGAACCTGGGAGTCTGTTCATTGTTCTTGCGGGGGTGCTGAAGATGTAGGTGAAGATCTTTGGTGAGGTGGTGAATCTCTCCTGCTTGTCACTGGCTGAGGATTCAGGAGATGTTCTTTCTGGTCATTGGGTTGGGTGTTGCGTGTGTGCTCTGCTGCTTACTAGTTGTTCAGGGTGCAGGTACCAGGTCATTGGTCACTGAGTGTGTGGTGCAGAGACTCTTACCTACAATCCTGGGTGGGCAGGGCTGTGTGTGGGTGTTTGGAGTAGGCTCAGGTCTCTGCTTGTAGTGAGGGGCAATGTGGGGAGTAAGACAGGGGGTGTCAGCTGCTCCCAGATGCCCAGGTGGAGGACATGCCCCTGTCCACTAGAGTGCCTACTGGGGGGTAGTGCAGCTGGTCCTTGGACAACTGGTGCTGTTGGCTGGAGGGATTGGGAGGCACCGTTAATTCTCAGGTCCCTGTCATGGGTGGCTAGATTGAGTGGGTGACATCACTGGCCCTCAGGTACCTGTATGGATGGGTAAGGCCCCTTCTTAGGGGGTGGGGAGGGGTTGAACATCACAAATCTTCAGCTTCCACTTAGTTGCTACAGGTGAAAATAGGCTTCAGGTAGATGCCCTGCCCATTTTATCCTAATAAGGGTATGCAGTGTTGGGTCAGCCTACAAGGCACTGGTGCAAGGGTGAAGGCTGGGAGTGAACAGTGCTGTAAGTCCATGGACCACCCTATGCCAGTGGCTGGGTGAAGGAGTGGGTGTCTTAAGACCCAGCTGTGAGTTCCCAGCTTAGGGGGTGTGGCGTTGTTGAATGCTATGGGACTAGTGTCAGAGCTGGGAGGGGGATACTCCTTGGTCATGGAGCTCTGGTGGGGGAAAGGGTTCTGGTGCATGTGTGGTGGTTTGGAAACTTGCACTTAACTTTAACAGGTCTGATATCACTCCTGTTTTGTTCTAGAGGTGCGTGTGGACTCGCTGCTTGACTGCACCAGATGGCATGGGTTTTACCTTGAGATGTTGCTAAGCAGCCTCAATCTGTGTGTGCTGTGCAGATTCAGTTAGCAGGATGCCGGTGATCCTGTAATCCATAATTCCCTGTTTATGCTGTCTTTGAATTGTCTCTCCTTCCACCTGTTGCTCAGTCTGATTCCTCAGCTTTGTCTTTGATGATTAGGGTTCCTAGATTGTCATATATATCCGACTCACTTGTTTTTTGGGGGCCTCATTATAAGAGGGACCACATGAAGTGTCTGACTATTCAGCCGTCTTGGCCCCACCTCCCCCCTTCACTCTTGAAGATGCTTTTTCTTGTATTTTCCTCCATATAGATAAATGCTATAATTATTCTGCTCTTTCCTCATTGGTCCATTTTACATAGTACCTACTCACTTCTGTTATGATAGTTGAAGACTTAGTTCTCTTTACCTTTCCCTCCTTTACCACCCCTTACCTTTGCAAGACAGTTATGTCATATTATTCAGTGTTTACATTATTATGAATATACACATATTGTTCATAGCTGAGCAAAGTAGGGTACTATTGCTACATTTGGTTTCTCATACAGCTTTTTTTACTGAAGTTAATATCTGTATCTCACATTTTTCAAACATAATGGGTAGTTTATCAGCTCCTCAGCTGTCTATCCTGATCCATCAGGACTGATTTCCCCCTAGGCTGCTGAAGGAGATTGTGGGATTTCCTTTTCCCTTCCTTCTGGGCTAGGTACTCTCTTTCCTGAATCCCCATGTCTTCTATTTTTTGGTTTACTCTCGCATTTAGCCAAAACATGTCCTTTACTAGCTTCCTGACAGAGGGTGCGTAAGTGGAAAAATTTCTGAGCTCTATGTCTGATATCTTTATTTTACCTTTATGTGCTTAGTTATTACAGAATTCTAGGTTTAAAACCTTTTTTTTCCCTCTGACTTTTGAAAACACTGTCCCATTGTTCTCTAGCACCCAGTTTTGCTGTTGTGAAGTAGGATGTCTTTTGGATTTTCATTCCTTTGAATATGATGTTTTGGTTATTTTCCCCCCTCTTTCTATATTCTCTACATTTTAGAATGTTCTTTGTAACCCAATATTTAAAAAATATTGTGATGATACATGCTCAGTGGACCATTTTAATCTGGAAACTCAAGTCCTTCAGTTCTGGGCAGTTTTTCTTGTATATTTTCTCTGACAATTTCTTCTCCACTTTCTGCTTTGTTCCCTCTATCTCAATGTCCTGAGTTAATTCTCTTATTTTCTTATTAGTTCTCTCTTACTTTAAGTTCTTTATGTTGTGCTCTATTTTCTGGGAGAGTTTATTGATTTTATATCCATTCCTTTTAATGATTTTAAGATTTGTGTTATCATATATTTTATTTTTCCCCCCAAAAAACCTTTCCTAGTTTTTTGTTCTCTTTTCATTGGCTATCTTTATTATAGATACAATAACTTTGATACAATAAATTCTCCAATATCTCTGAGATTATTTTTCTCAAGATTTCTTCTGTGTCAGTGCCATTATTGTTTTGATGTTCCTTGAGTTCTTTTTTTTGCTTGTTTTGGTATCTGTTTTAGATTAGAATGAAAAACTAAGGACAATTAAATGTCCTGTGAGGATGAGGGGTGGGCAAGGAATGTCCACTGTTATCCTCGCTGTGGTGTGCTCAGTGAGCCAGCCATCTTATGGGAAACCTCCAAATATCAATAACTGGAGGTCCTTTCTATGGAGCTGTTAAATTTATTTAGAGAATATTTTCCTATTTCTTGCCAGGTCATGTGTATTCCTGGCTGCCCACTCCTGAGACTGAGGCAGGGTCTGTGGGTCCCATTAAAACAACAACAAAAAAATCCCTAACCAGTTGCTGTCAAGTCGACTCAAATTCATGGAAATCCCATGTGTGTCAGAGTAGAACTGTTCTCCATAGAGCGTTCAATGGCTGATTTTTTCAGAAGTATGTCACCAGACCTTTCTCCTGAGGTATCTCTGGGTGGACTCAAATCATGAATCTTTTGGTTAGCAGTCCAGCACATTAACCATTTGCACCACTCAGGTACTCCATGGGTCCCATAGTTCAGTATATAGGCATCACTTCATCCCCAGTTTTCAGCTTCACACCCAACCCCTACCCATTGAGCTGAAGTTTCTCTCTTTTACCTTCTCCAGAGAATACACCTCCTGTCCTCTGCATAGGTGGGGAGTCTGGTCAGTTGCGTGGCTACCTAGGATGGGGGTAGGGAGTTGGAGGATCCAGCTGCTCTCTATACAGATTTTCACCAACTCCCATGGTTTTCAGCCCCGTATATCACCCCTGCTTCCAAAGTACTCAGTGTTTCCAAGGCCTAAGTCTCTTGGCCTGACTCTGCAGGACAAATTGGCTTGCTTACCATCCCTGTAGCTCCTGTGCAGGCACAAAGATTTTACTTCCTCTTCTCCTCTAAGGCAGTTACCAGTCATCCATCTGCTTTCTGTTCCCCTAAACCTTGCTGAAACTGTTCCTCCACTACCTTCTGCCTTCCCATTCTTTTGGTATTTGTCGGTTGATACTTTTTAAAATTCCTTTTCTTTCATTTAGGTAACGAGCCCTGGTGGCACAGTGGTTAAAGCATTCGGCTGCTAACTGAAAGACCAGCGGTTTGAACCCACCAGCTGCTCCATGGGCGAAAGATGTAGCGATCTGCTTCCATAAAGATTTGCAGCCTTGGAAATCCTATGGGACAGTTCTACTCTGTCTTAACAGTCGCTATGAGTTGGAATCGACTAGATGGCAATGGGTTTGGTTTGGGTATATTTTAGGTGGAGTTTTGGGAGGGAGAGGAGGTCCATGTATGTGGTCAACCCACTATGATTGACCAAAGCAGAGTCTGGGCTCATTTTCTCCTAGATTGCAGCAGTTTGGTTTTTGGCCAGGCAGAAGGTAAGGGCCCTCGTGGCTGGAGTCAAGAAGGCCTTAATGTCAGGGACTCTCCCACTCCTCTGGGCTTGGACAGCATCCAGGATGCAAGACTCAGAGCAAGTAAAGCTGTCTTGTGAAGCCTCAGTGTCCAGGTCTAATGATAAGACCACCTAGGGGAGTATTGAAGGCCATCTGAAGGACTTGGCAGAGATGAGCTATTTCAAGACTCATTTTCCTTCTCATTGGTGGGTTTGCTCCCCAGCCCAGGTCCTGCCCCAAGCTGTGATTAAAAACAAACAAACAAACAAAATTCTGACATTGGAGACAATTGTACTCTCTGCAAATTGTTCAAGATTGCACATGAAAAACTTACAGACTACCCGGGAATTTTTCATTCAAAGAACATTATAAACACCCGTCTCCCCACCACCACCTTAACTGGGTAAGTAACTAGAGGAGGGAAGGAACCCATGAAGGAGAAAACTAAGGGAAGAAGGGTTTGTAGTAGCTCCCAGCAACAGCCGCCCAGAGTAGCATCTTGATTTCATGAACACCATTTCAGCATAAATTATCTCATTTTTAGGCTTGTCAATTTGGATAATCTTGGCCCCAGAATGGATTCAGGGGGTCTTAAATGATCTGGTTTGGCTCTTCATGGAGTCTGAATTTTCAGATAATTGCCAGAGCTGTTTTGGCTGTATAAACTTGTTATCAATTGCTTTTTTAAAAGTTAGCACTAAAATAATCATTCCCGTGAGCAAGACCCATTACAAACCTTAAATTTGGGAGCATAAACACATTTTAGTACTGGGGAAAAATGCGTAAGATTTCGTCATAGCTGCATCTGTGAGGGCTCATGTGAAATCAGAGATGCATTAGGAAGGTCCCTGTGTGGCTAAGCCTCAGCTGAGCAGGGAGTCAGCATGGTGGCTGCAGCTGGAGATCAGACAGTTCAGGGGCCTTGGACCATGACCACTGGGCACCTCTCATGTGCCCCACCCTGTGTTTCCTGCTAGGTAGAGATGCCGTAGCCTCACACATCAGCGTTAGCTCAAAGACATCCCTGTCTTGTGTCCTGCCTCAGTTTTGCTCCAAGACAAGGTCTTCCTTATGCCATTCTGTCTTTGGCAGAGACCCCTCATTTACGTAAGAAGAAACTCAAGATCAGGTGGAAAGAGCATTCAATGATATAGTGGGAAGTGTGGCCAAACAGGATGGAGCCAGTGTTCTGGCCTCTTGTCACTGACCTTGGGCAATTCACTTAATCCCTCTGAGCCTGAGTTTCCCCATGTCCCAAAAGAGTATTAATACCTGTTCTGCTCCCTCTTGGATTTATAAAATTTAAACAAGATGAAATTACTTTATAAACAGAAGAAAATATATAAATGTAAATTATTATTATTATATTATCAATTTTCTTGTTTCAGGGCAGAAATGGGTCTCCTCCCAGACCAAAATTTGATTTCTTGAGTCTTAAGGCTGCTTGTTGTTGTTGTTAGCTGCCATGAGAATAGGCCCCTGACTCATGGTGACCCCAAGCACAGCGCTGCCCAGTCCTGCACCATCCCTATGATTGGTTGTGGATTGGACCATTGTGATCCATATGGTTTTCACTGACAGATTTTTGGAAGTGCATAGCCAGGTCTTTCTTCCTAGTCCATCTTAGTCTGGAAGCTCTTCTGAAACTGGTTCAGCATCATAGCAACACACAAGCCTCCACTGACAGATTGTGGTGGCTGCACATAAAATGCGTTGGCTGGAAATCGAACTCGGGCCTCCCACATAGAAGGTAAACTACCACTGCCCTCATTAAGGCTACTTAGAATATGTGCATCATAAGCTTTTGCAATCAACCTAAATATCTCATGCTAAAGTTTATACCCATTTTATTTGCTTTGACCTCAGTACTTGTGGGCAATGAGTAATTTCTCATGCCTTAGTATAACTTGATTTATAGACTGTAAAGGCAGCTCATGTTATTTGCCTTCACCATCTTCTCTAAAAGAAGACAGTGTATTTATTGGCCATATATGTTTACCATTTAGTAGAAGCTGGATAGATCCTGGAAGCTTCCTCCCCCATTCCCAACAGCAGCACTCCAAACCTCCACCTTCACTGTCTCCTCATGACCATTACCCCTCCATCTCCCAAAATATCTCAGAAGATGACCTCATCTCTTACCTGTCAGGGGAACAAAGGCTTGTGAGGGGGAAATCCCTCAACCCCCACCCATCTGCAAAGGCCTTAGGAAGACAGTGCATGTTGTATTTAAGGAACAGTGAGGAGACCAGAGTGGCTGGAATGGAGCAGAGAAGGTCAGAAAGGGCACAGGCTAGGACACACAGGGTCACATAGGTCACAGTGAGGACCATGACCATGACTCAATGTGATGGGAGCTCCAGAAAGTTTTCGGCAGTGTGTGACATATTCTGACACAGGTCTTAACAGACGTTGGCTGCTCTACTGAAAATTGAGGTAACAGAAGAAAAGATCAGAGGTACAAGCAGCAGACTCATTGGGAGACTAGTACAGGCAGTCCCTGAGTTATGAACGTCTGACTTACGGACAACTCGTATTTAAGAACGGACTGCCATAAAGAATATTATATTTAAAATTTGAGTTAAATATGTACAATAGTTAGTAATAATGAACACACACACTACTTTGTGATGTTTATGAAAATATTTTGTGGTTTGGAAGTATTCCTTAAGGGTTTTTACATGCATAGAAAGGTAAAATTTATACTATTTACTAAGACAAACATTCGGCTAACTGACTGTGATGGTTAAGATTGTGTGTTAACTTGGTTGGGCCATGATTCTCAGTGTTTATATGTGATCACTCCCATGATGGGATCAGCTGTGAGTAGCCAATCAGTTGAAAGGGAGTTTCCTTGGGCATGTGGCCTGCATCCAAATATAAGCAGACGTTCTGGCTTTTTGCTCACTCTGGATCCTGCGGCTGCCTCCTGTTCATCTGAACTCTGGTTCTTGGGACTTGAGGTATCAGCTTATCTGTCTATCTTGGGATTTGTTGGTCCTCACAGCCTGTGGGCAGGAGCCCTGATCTCTGATCTGCTGATCTTGGGTTCGCCAGCCCCTGCAGCTACATGAATCAGGAGAAGCCTTGTGGTCTTACCTGCCAATCTTGGGGTTCATCCATATTCACAGCCTGTGAGCAAGAGCCCTGCTCTCCGACCTGCTGATCTTGAGTTCGCCAGCTCCTGTGGCTACATGAATTGAGAGAAGCCTCTATCCTGACCCATGGACTTCAGATGTTCCAGCCTCTACAATTGAGTGAGCCATTTCTTTGATAATAAATCTCTCTCTCTATATATTTATATGCTTTACTGGTTGTGCTTCTCTAGAGAACCCAGCCTAAGACACTGACATTAAATAAGAACCGTATATACCTGTTCTCACCTCCAAATTGGACTTAAAGAAAGATTTAAGAATGGATCTCATTTATTGTACAGGGACTGCCTGTACAAATAATTCAGGTGAGAAATGATGGTGGAGATCTCTAACCCAGACCTGTATATCCAACTGCTTGCTACACAAATTCCCTTGAATGTCCCACAGATATCTCATCATCATCATATCCCAAACTGGACTCTCCCAGGACCTGCCTGTTTTGTGTTCCTCATCTCAGTGATGGGAGCACTATCCTCTGGATTCCCTAAGCCAGAGACCAGACTGCATCCTTGATTCCTCCCTTTCTCTTAACTCTTACATCCAGTTAGCAACAAGATCCTATTGCTTCTACTTCCTGGATGTTATTCAGTCCCATTCCTTCCTTACTATTGTCATGGCTACTGCCTAAAGTCTTATCATAGGACAGTTGCATAACTCTGCATCTTGTTTTCTTACTTCCAATCTCAGACTGTCTTCTACTCCAATCCATCCTCTGGCCTGTCACCCAGGTGATTGTTATAAAACCTGAAATTCACTGAACTTCTTTGAATCAGCCTTGATCAAGACCTGCACAGGCAATGAGACTCATCCTTGCACATTGTCACGTCTGCTCCCCAAATGCAATCCTACTCTGATGAGGAAGAATTTGATGAACACTATAGCTTTCAGAGAAGGTTTCACGGGGAGAGGAGAAAATCTTCCTGAAAATTTATAAACACCTCAGCTCCATCCTCGTATTCTTCTCCCCACCTGCAGCAGGCTATCTCAAATCCCCTTTAGGCTGCTTAGCAAACCACAGCTAACTTAACTTCAAATCAGTTCATTCTAGTTCAAACCTCTGCTGAGAATTTGCATTTCTAACACTTTCCCAAGAAGTTATACATAAGAATCACCTGAGGATCATGTTAAAATGTAGATTCTGCTTCAGTATATCTGGGTAGGAAATGCAAATTCTTAGCAGGGGTTTGAACCAGAACAATCCTGATATGAACATGCCCTCACTCCCCCAGACCCAATCTGAAGAGGAGGCACATTTCTCTGATTTACAAAACCTGTTTGATGGTTTCCTTCTGTTCTCTGGATAAAGACCAAACAACTTCGCTCAGGAAATCCTGTGTGCCCTGCCCTGCCTTTTTCTCTTGCTCCCTATACTCCAGCACTAGTGAGTGAAGCACTTAAGTCTCCAAAACAAGCCAATTTATCCCATATCTATTCCTTATATGTGGAGTCTGTAGGTGGTGCAAATGATTATGTGTTGGGCTACTAACTGAAAGGTTAACAGTTAGAACCCACCCAGAGGTGCCTTGGAAGGTCTGGCGACCTGCTTCCGAAACCCTATGGAACTTGGTTCTACTCTGACACGCATGGGGTCACCATGAGTCAGAATCAACGCGATGGCAACTGGTTTGCTTTTTTGGTTTTATACCTTACATGCTGCTGATTTTTTCCCAGACCAGCTCTCCCTGCAACCTGCTCCATGCCTGATTTGTTCTTCAAAACTCTTCTCATATGTCCCCTCATCCAGGAGGTCTCCTCTTACTCCCCTATCTGGGGAACGATATTGTACTATTGTCTTGAAACTGTGTGTGGAGGGTTGCCCTAGCTAGTTTGTGAGCTGGGTGAGAACAGAAATGGTGTCACCTTCATCTCTGGGTCCTCTGTGCCTGGCACAGGACCAGGCATAGGTCGAGTGAATGAACTGTACGGAGACTTGGATAATGAAGGATAGCTAATCCAGCAGTCTAACACCAGATGCAGCCAAACAAAGGCGTTGTTCTCAAAGGGCTTTTTAATGATCATGTAAGCCATTGTAAGAAATGAAGCATGGTTTGTGCTAGAGATAGTGTGATGTGCAGATAGTGAACCTGTGAACATCTGGCTTGTGATGTTGTGACTACTGACCCCAGCAAGGACAAGGCAGTGTAGGCCAAGGCAGCTAGTCTCAGTGATGCCCTAGAACTCTGCCTGGCAATGCACAAATAGCGAAGGTTTGGGGTCATGTCTTTTGGCAGGAAAAAATGGTTTTAAAACATTGACTTGCAACTGTGCAATCCTATGTATTATGCTTGCCATTTCTTAGTTCGTATAATAGGAAGAAAAAACAGGAGCCAGTATCCAGAAACTGTTGGGACCAAATTGATTTTTCTTCCCTATTATTTTGCTTTCTTTGAGTTAAAACAGGTCCCCAGGTAGTGCAAATGGTTTGTGCTCAACTGCTAACTTAAAAATTGGCAGCTCAAACCCACCCAGCGGTGCCACAAGAGAAAGACCTGGAGCTCCACTCCCATGAAGATTACAGCCGAGAAAATCCTGTGGAGCAGTTCTACTCTAACACGTGGGGTTACCGTGAGATGGAATCAACTTGATGTCAACTAACAACATCAACAACAAAGGTATGTGAACTCTGGAAATACTGTTGATCAAGAACAAGCCAGGTCCCAGACATTTTTGGGTAAATGGTCTTCACTTTCCTTTGATATGTTGCCAAATGCATTGACTGGTGAAAACTCAAGATGTGAACAATTGCTTGTTCCTCTGAAGACCTCTGGATTCTGAAGAGAAAATACTTAATACATCATAATTCTGATAGCCTCTCTGCAGATTTCTCATCTCCTCAAATTATTCATGCTGTAGTTTCCTTCTTACTGTTTGATAATATCTGCATTCTGTTGGTCAACTTTCTTTGGAATGGGCACAAATACGGATCTCTTACAGTTGGTTGGCCAGATAGCTGCCTTCCAAATTTCTTGGCATAGGTGAGTGAACACCTCCAGTGCTGCATCTGTTTGTTGAAACATCTCAATTGGTATTATGTCAATTAAAATTTTGCAGAAGATTTCATTCAAAAACAGTTGCAGCAGTACATTGACAGGGAACTACCAGAAATTCAAGCCAGATTCAGAAGAGGATGTGGAATGAGGGATATCATTGCTGATGTCAGAAGGATCTTGGCTAAAAGCAGAGAACACTAGAAAGATGTTTACCTGGGTTTTATTGACTATGCAAAGGCATTCGATTGTGTGGATTGTAACAAATTACATTGCAAAGAATGGGAATTCTGGAACACTTAATTGTGCTCATGTGGAACTTGTACATAGACAAAGAGACAGTCGTTCGAACAGAACGAAGGGATACTACGTGGTTTAAAGTCAAGGAAGTTGTGCCTCAAGGTTGTATCCTTTCACCATACTTATTCAATCTACATGCTGAGCAAATAATCTGAGAAGCTGGACTATATGAAGAAGACTGCGGCAACAGGATTGGAGGAAGACTCATGAACAGCCTGCAATATGCAGATGACACAATCTTTCGCTGAAAGTGAGGAGGACTTGAAGCACTTACTGATGAAGTTCAAAAACTATAGCTGTCAGTATGGATTTTGCCTCAACATAAAGGAAACAAAAATTCTTACAACTGGACCAATAAGCAACATCATGATAAATGGAGAAAATATTAAAGTTATCAAGGATTTAATTTTACTTGGATCCACAGTCAATGCCCATGGAAGCAGCAAATTAAAAATCAACGGATGTAGGGCATTAGGCAAATTTGTTGCAAAAGACCTCTTTAAAGTGTTAAAAAGCAAAGATGTCACTTTGAGGACTAAGGTGCACCTGAGCCAAGCCACGGTATTTTCAATCTCCTCTTATGCATGCAAAAGCTGGACAATGAATAAGGAAGACCAAAGAAGAATACTTGCTTTTGAATTATGGTATTGGCAAAGAATATTGAATATACCATGGATTTCCAGAAGAACAAACCAATCTGTCTTTGAAGAAGTACAGCCAGAATGCTCCTTAGAAGGGACAATGGTGAGACTTCATCTCATGTACTTTGGACAGATTATCAGGAGAGACCAGTCCCTGGAGAAGGACATCATGCTCCGTAAAATAGAGGGTCAGCGAAAAAGAGGAAGACCATCCATGAGATGAATTGACACAATGGCTGCAACAATGAGCTCAAGCAAAATAACTATTGTGAGGATGGTGCAGGAGCAGACAGTGTTTCATTCTGTTGTACATACGAGTTGGAATCTACTCGATGGTGCCTAACAACACAACATAGTTTCCTGCTTATGTCTTCCTTGTATCCTTACCCTCACTCAGGACCAGCTACACAATTAGTAGGGCCCTTGTTAAAAAATAAAGAATTTCAAGACAGCCACAGTAGAGCATTAAAGCAAGTGCAGCACCCTTCTAAGTGCGTGCTCTGAGCAGCTACACAGGCCATGTGCCCATGAAGCCAGCCTTGCCTGCAGTCATTTCACACATTTACTGAAAGCATTCTATATGCCAGGCTCTGTGCTCAGCACTAGAGATCAAATAGAATTGAGACACTGTCTTGCTTTCTAATAATAGTAACAATAAATATAGTGATGGTAACGGCAATAAGATCAAAATGAACAGACATTTATTTATTTTTAATCATACTTTAGATGAAGGTCTACAAAACAAACTAACTTGTCATTAAACAGTTAGTAAGCATATTGTTTTATGACATTGGTTAACGACATCACGACATATCAACACTCTCCCTTCTCAACCCTGGGTTCCCTATTGCCAGCTTTCCTGTCCCCTCCTGCCTTCTAGTCCTTGCCCCTGGGCTGGTGTGCCCCTGTAGTCTCGTTTTGTCTTATGGGCCTGTCTAATCTTTGGATGAAGGGTAATCTCAGTGACTTCATTACTGAGCTAAAAAGGTGTCCAGGGGCCATACTCTCTGGGTTTCTCCAGTCACTGTTAGGCCAATAATTCTGGTCTTTTTTTATGAGTTAGAAATTTGTTCTGCATTTTCCTCCAACTCTGCCTGGGACTCTCTATTGTGATCCTTGTCAGAGCAGTCAGTGGTTGTAGCTGGGCACCATCTAGCTGTGCTGGACTTAGTCTCATGGAGGCTGTGGTAGTTGTGGTCCATTAGTCCTTTGGACTAATCTTTCCCTTGTGTCTTTGGTTTTCTTCATTCTCCCTTGCTCCAGATGGGGTGAGACCAGTGGAGTATCATAGATGGCCACTCACAAGCTTTTAAGACCCCAGACACTACTCACCAAGGTAGAATGTAGAACATTCTCTTTATAAACTGTGTTACGCCAATTGAGGTAGATGTTCCCCGAGACCATGGTCCCCACAGCCCTCAGCCCAGCAATTTGGTCCCTCAGGGAGTTTGGATATGTCTATGGAGTTTCCATGACCTTGCCTTCCACAAGTAGTGCTGGCTTCCCCAGTAAGAATAAGTGTTTATTGAGCACTTACAATGTGCCAGGAACTGTGCTAAGTGCTTTATGTGAATCACCTCTATTGTTATTTGCACTGTTTTACACGTGTAGAAACTGGCTTGAGAGGCTAAAAAACCTGTCTGATTAACAGCAACTTGGAGGTGGAGTTCGGTTTTATACCCAGGTTTCTCTCTCTTCTGAAGCTTGGCATTTTGTAAATTTGCATCCCTTCTTGCTCCCTGCCCTCATGGAAACTATTACCCTCACTCTGACTGTCTGGGCTTCCCTGGAGGATTCTGGATATGTTGCTTCAAGGCTGCCTACTTCCTTTTATAGCTCCTTCCGGTCTCCTCTGTGAGCCCACTCTGTCTGAGCCCACACCTCCCTTTGCTCCTGCTCGTGGTTGATGCAGTCCTGCTGCAGAAAACATCTGTCCCAATCTACCATCATGTGCTGCAGCTACAACCCAGGGTCCCATATTTGCCTCTCCCCAGACCCTGGGCTCCTTACATGCAGTGGCTTTATCATGCTGAGTCTGAGAAGAACAGCTGCTGCCCCACCCACACCATTAACTCCATCCCAAGACTTCCTTCCCAAGCCAAGCTCAAGCTTCTTAAAATCCTCTCTCTCCACTTTCAGAGAGAGGCGGAGCCCACCTTGTGCCTCCTCCCAGATCTCTGCCTTCTGGTCCCTGGGACATCCCCCTACCCTTTTTTGCAGACTCCAAGGATGTGGCTTTGTGATGCGATCATTTTACATTTACACTGCAAAATCCATATTTAAATGTCGGGGTGAAATATTCCATGGCAAGAAATACAGATGCTTTATAAAAGACTTTCTAGGACTGTTTATATCAGAAACAGCTTAAAATGTGCAGGTTGCTTGGATGGCAAAGGATGTAAATTTTAAATAATACCTAGCGAGCAGCTGCTACTGGAAACACCTAATTCAAAGGAAGATGTCTCTACGAGCAGAGAAGAAAGCTACTTTCATTGGCTTGAAGAATAGTAAGAGCCATGGAATTTTCATACTTTAGTGGCATGATGATTTTTCTTTCTTTCATTGCTTCTGCCATATGAAAGAAAGAGAAGAAGAGCAAGAGGGAACCATAGAGAAGATGCTTTTCCATCCTTTCTGATGGTTTTTTCTCATGGCTGAGAAAGAAGACTGGAATGCCGAGAAGCCACCAGGAGCTGTAGGACCTGGCTCAGAGAGGCTTCGATATTGTATTTTTCTGAATCCTGAGGGATGTTTCCCAGACCTTTATAGAACTTGATTCCATGATAAAAGATAGCGTGAATTAGAAAGGGGCTGTGCCAATATATCCCCTGCAGCTGAGGTCCACTACCCCTTCCTCAGGAGCAGCCATTTACCTGGTTTTACCTGAGGACCTTGTGCTGTTACTAACCCGGGCTTGGTTCATTCCCAATAGGGAGTATGTAAGAAGCTTGAGACTAGATCTGAAATTCCCTTTATGAATTTGTTGGCTTGTGCTTTATATACCTTCTTCTGTCTGACTGTCCCAAGGTTCTGACTAACTGCCGTTCTGATCTCTGGTCCTGCTTGCCCCTCAATCTCTGTTGGACATATATGAGACAGGATCTCTGACTCCCAGCCTGCTAAGACCTACAACTGCTCACCTGATCCTTCTCATGGAAGTGCAAAGGGTGAGACCAGGGTCAGGCTCTGCTGTAGTCAGTAGCAAAGATGACCCAGCAATGCACTGAAAGACTTTGGATTTTATTTCTTAAACATCTTAATCAATGATTATTTATGCCATTAATATGTGCTACATTTAGCTGTTTAATGTAGTATCTATAATTAAATAAAAGAGAAGAATGAAAAATCTGTAGTCAAGTTCTTGATCTCAGTAAGACTTATGATCAAAGTACCCTACTAGGGGATATTAAAAAGCCAAAGTTCAGCCTTTTAAGTAATTGCTTATACAACCAATGCGTGGAGATGTCGGTGACATCACCCCCATTTCCTGTCTAAGCTACTTCTTCCACCTATCCCCTCAGTCCCATGCTTTCCTCTCTGGTCTCCTTGCCTTCAGCCTCTCCTCTTTCCTATTTTGTTTGCTGCTCATTCAGACTTCCTAAAATACTACTTTACACTATTACCCTGAGAGATCAAGCCAGGCTCTCCAGGCTGTGGTCAGTCCCTGCTGTGCTGTGTGTCCAAACCAATTACATCTA
Organism: Trichechus manatus latirostris; assembly: GCF_000243295.1. Taxonomy (NCBI): domain Eukaryota; kingdom Metazoa; phylum Chordata; class Mammalia; order Sirenia; family Trichechidae; genus Trichechus; species Trichechus manatus. Next base: position 9,004,628 of record NW_004444020.1, read on the forward strand.
CTTCCCAGGATAGAAACCCAGCCCTCGAGAGCTTCCAGAAAGCTTACGAGATCACCCCTGCTGTTTGTCCTTAGACATTCAGGGGCTTCAAGTCTTCCCTATAAAGAGTTGAATGAAGCCCAGGAGGTTGGGTGACTTCTTTGGTTGGGAGAGGGAAAGTACAGAAGATTGCAGTTTCTCTTAGAAACTCTCAGGAGTTTCTCTTACATATCACATGTTCACAATTACTCAGTTTGCCGAAGTCTCCTGAAGAAATTTTCTCTAAGTCAGTGCCCTGGGGCTTCCCACCCGGATCTGCCTCTGGCACAGGCCCTCAGCAAGGTAGCAGGGGTCCTGCTTATCCTGACACCAATCGCAAAGTGTTAGGAATTTCCTGAGGTGCTAGCTTTCTTCATCAGATCTATCGAACCCCTTTGAGCTTCTGCTGTGGTCTGGCCAGTTGTCTTTACCTGCCTAACATTCACTCACTCCTGCCTTCTTGCCTATGGCATGTAAATTCCCTGTTGTAGTCCAAGTGTCTGTCTCCACCTCAGCAAATTCAGATCAGAAGTTCTGTCTCAGGCTCTGCCTGTGGGTGCCTCTCTGATCAGCTCAGTCCACACTGCTTACTTTTGGTTCTAAAGTCCCACAACAGATCAATCTGTCTCACAAGATCAATGTACTGGCATGGGAGCTGGGCTCTCTGGGCAAAGGAAAGAGCCTGAATTGGAGTTAGAATGACCTGGATTCAGAGCCTGCCTATAACACTTACTAGCTGTGTGATCAAAGAGCCCTGGTGGAGCAGTGGTTAAGTGCTAGGCTGCCAACTGAAAGGTTGGTAGTTTTAACCCACCAGCCACTTCATGGGAGAAAGATGTGGCAATCTGCTTCCATAAAGATTTACAGCCTTGGAAACCCTATGAAGTAGTTCTATTCTGTCCTATAGGGTTGCTGTAAGTTGGAATTGACTTGATGGCAATGGGAATGGGAGCTGTGAGATCATGGACACATTGCTGAACCTCTATCTTCTCAACTGTGACCAGTGAATAACCACGGCACTTCCAAGAAAAAGGTAATAATTGCAAGGATCACATGGGATAATCTATGCAAAGCAATCAGCATGCTGTACTGTGCTGATCTCAAGTTGTGTTGTACATGCAAATCTTGTCTCCTGTCTACTGTGCTAAGGAATTGTTTTTAACAAAATTAAGACAAATGCTCCCCCACTGCCACTTTTCCAGCCTTGCCACATAGACACTTAACAGAACACAAGTATTAACAAGCATTTAATGTTGACAAATGTTTCCTTAATTACTCACCAATGAACCTCTTGTAAACCCTTGAGGGAGATGGGAAAAAGAAGGTGTTATTCTCATTTTTCTGATGAAGAGACTGAGGCACTGGTTAAGCACATGCCCTTTATGTTATCCTGCAAAGGTGTGGAGAAGCACAGATCATCTGATCCTTTTAGCCACACTACTGCCCCGATTAATTCCTCTTTCTGCCCACCAACTCTACCTACAATGGTTTGCAAGATCTGGACACTCCTGCTGTGGGTTCATCAGACTCTGCAGATCTCTGCTGCCCTGCCCTAGTCAGGGACCTCATCACTTTAGTGGCCAGCTCTGTGACACCCACTGAGCCATGGCCATGCTTGAGCAGGTTGCAGGGAGCAGAGTGGGCAGAGAAATGGAGGTTCTGCAGGATGTGCCATCACCCTGCCCTGATGAAGCTGCCAAAAACTTGAAGTCTTTTCCTTGGGGGCCTCCATTTCCTAGTGCCACAGGCCTATCCTCTCCCTTGTCTCCTATCCCCTACCCCATTTAGTAAGAGAACCAAAGAAAATGCATCATTTCAATTTATTAGGAATAAAGACCCTAGTGCAGAGCTTACATAGTAACTCAATCCTAACCTATTGGCCAGGCTAAAGGAAGTTATTGAAATTTAAAAAGCAATAATCAAAAATAAAAAATCCCGGTGCCCAAGTTTATGCCCACTCTCTTTTGCAGTGCACTGAGGAACGAGTCAGAGAACCCAGGTTTCCCGGCCCATCGTTGTTGACCTGTCCCAGAGTCTGTGTCTTCACTCCCAAGATGACTGCCAATCAATGTCCTGGTGTGGGCATTGGAGCCTCCAATTAGGTAGGTAGAGTAGGGTGGTGTAGCAAGCATAGCTCTTGATGACCTTTCAACCTCATCATGACAGCATTCTCCATTCTGTCTCTGTGGCAAACCAAACTGGATCTAGGAGAGAATAGAGAGGAGTCAAGTCTCCACCCCTCACCATTTGTTGTGAGTGAGCTCTTGTTTTTCTTGTCTTTTGCTCAGCTGTAGTTTTGCAAAAATTTGTTTTAAAAATTAAAATTAACACATTTATTATTGAACATAGAGAGTAAACAAACAAAAAAAGAAAAAAAATTCTCACAATTCCACTGTCTGGAGTAACTAAGTACCACTGATGTCTTAGAATATAAACTTACAGAAATTTCCTATGCATCGATCGATACATAGATGGATCCATCAATAGATAGACACAGGATATGTATAAACATACAACAAAAATAGTATTGTACTGCACATCCATTTAAAAACTAACTTACTAATTTTCTTCTATATCATGATCTGTGATATTGCATAATATCCCATTTCAGAGTTGTGCCATAAATTATCAAACCAATTCTCTCATGTTTGACATTATTTTCCATTTCCCTTTTGTTTTTGGCAATTACAAACAACATTTTGATGATAATTCCATAAATAAATATCTGTACATATCCTATATTAGTCCCTGTGTTGTATTCCATTCCCTCATGGGTCTGGGAGAAGCATGCATGGCCATGTGAATGAAAGCAAGTTGGGGACAAGCAGTGGGTATAACAGGACTGATACTGTGACATAATGCTCTATGCCCCTGTGTAGGGGCAGTGAGGACCAAGACCTACATGTAAGACAAATATCACTCCTTCACCCCTACTCCCATGCTAGGGGCTGCAGGAATTTATGTTATTGCGGGAGAAGGTAAGGAAAAGAAGAAGGCAGGTTATTGATTTCCTATTGCTGCTGTAAGAAATTACCACAAATACAGTGGCTTAAAACAGCACACAGTTTTAGAGGTCAGAAGTCTAAAATCAAAGTACTGGCAGGGATGTGTTCCTTCTGGAGGCTTCCGGGGAAAATCTGTTTCTTTGCCTTTTCCAGTTTCTAGAGGCCATCTGCAGAGGGAAACCATCAATTTGGCTAAATTTCCCCCACTAAAGAGCTGACTTTTAAGTTAGAAGTCACTGGTATCTTGATTTGGCAGGTGTAATTTTCCCCTACTGAATGGAACTGGGGGCTCAGAAGCAAAGTTAAAATAAGGTATAGATAATTAAAGAAGGTTACACTATTGTACACATGATTTCCCTCATCATCAGACCTTTTCCAAAACCTGCTACATACATACTGCCAAATTGCCCTCCAGAAAGTTTGTACTAATCGATGCTCTCTGCAGTTGTGTGGGTGCCCCGCTCTTTTGGACCCTTGCCAACTACTATTTTTTTCTTTATTTTTGACAATAAGATAGGGGAAAATAATACCTCATTTTTGCTGTAATTAGCAATTCTTGAATTACAAGTAAGGTTAAATATTTGTTTTATAGACATTTGAAATTACAGTGGATTAATTACTTTTATGTGTGGCGTTTCTAGCCATGGTCTTGTGACTCTCACCCAGGTGATTGCGTGATAGGGTGATTGTGTCCTACCAAGGGAATTAGTCATTTTTGCCTTAAAAGAGAGTCAGTTCCAGAACAGACAGGAGGATCCCACAACCATCAGGGAAGAACAGACAGGAGCTGGTGCTGGGAGGCCCCTGGGACCAGCAGACAGAGAGAGAGCAAGCTGTAACCTGAAGATGGTGAGAAGCAGTGGCAGGAGAGACCTGGCAGCAGGAGATGGCACAGCAGGCTTCCCCGCCCATGGAGAGAGAAAGCTAAGTGCCTTTGGACATGCACTGAAGGCCACGGAGAGGTGTGCCTGCGAGCAAAGCTGGGAAGAGGCTATCCTGTTGAAAGAACTGTATTCTGAGTATCCCTAGGCCTGAATTATAACTGTTAACTTCCCTAATGAACCCAAAAATTATGAGTATGGTCTATGAGTTCTGTATGGCCACTGCAATGAATTATGAAATGCAATAGAGAGTGCTGCAGGAGGGACAGTTAGTGTCACAATTAGTAAACATGGTGGACAGAGGAGCCTTGTCTGACCTCCACTTCATGGGAGTCAGTGTTGCCCTGTTGATCTTGGTTCTCCTTCCTCCCTGTGGGATTGGTGGAGGTCAGACACTGCCTCCAAGCCATTTTTACAGAAGTATTTTAAATTTGAGTGTGATAGGAATTTCCTAGTTACTCTTTCTTTCTCTACTTCTAGAGAACTTTGTACCTGTCTGTCATTATCAGAGATGCCTCGTTTTTCACCAAAATCTGTTCTCTCGCTTTTTCTTGGCAATAGGATTGTAGCACAACTTGCGGATGCTCAGCTGCACAACATTTCCCATATTTCTTGCAGGTGGGTATGGCCATGGAGCAAAGTTCCCTCCAACGAATGTGAGTGGAAGTGATGTGTGCCACTTCCAGGCCTGGCCCATAAAACCTCCCATGGCAGCCATGGGTTGAAGATGATGGACTGTGACAGTGCAAAGGAGGACCACCTTGCCTGGACTGTTGCATGAGGGAGAATTAAACTTCAATTTTGTTTAAGCCACTGCAGTTTACCCTAATATACAGTTTTAACCCATTTCAATATTTATTCATTTTAAATCCAGTTCTCCCTTATTGGATGGTAAGCAGAGCCCCCGTTTTAGTCATTTCTGTATCTCCATGGCACAGAGTAGGTTTTCAATAAACATAAGTTGATTGATTGAATGAATGAATGAGTTGCATGTTTACTTGAAAGGGCTCTTGCTGCTTCTCTTAGTTTAGTTCTCAGAGACATTGCTCCCATTACCAGGGATAGAAAAGGAAATCATACATGTGAATTACATGTTAACATTCACACCAATTCCAATACATGCTTCCGTTTATAAAATGTGATCCATTTTCTTACCTGGTAAGTCAGAGATCAGAAGACCATGACTGCACAGTCTCCTGACCTCCCAGGTGATGAGGAGGGAAATGGCTCTGGATGTCTGTTTATCGTGGTGTGACCATTACCACTTCAAACTGAGTTCATGTGAAACTTCAGGCCTCCCGCCTGGAGAAGAGTAATTTCTTATCCTGAACTAGAAGTTAAATGGTCCCAGTGAGATCCAAAGAGCTTAACAAATCCTTTGCTTTGTCACAGTGAAGACCTTTGCCTAATGCAAGGTCTTATCCTTCAGATTGCTTGGGGCCAGAAGATAGCCTGGTTAATCTAAGCTGCTTCTACTTCCCTACAGTGTTCACTGAACTGGGTTTTTTCTCTGTGAATAAAATGGACCAGATCTGGGTTGGTTGCCATGGTGACTGTATCAGGAGCCTCTGGGCTTTCTATCTTCTTCTGATGACAGCTCCTGTGCAATGAACCCCCTGTGGGGTGTGGGTGCCTCAATCCACAACCTTGTGAAATCACCTTCCCAAGAGGTGAAGTTTGTTGTGAAAAGACAGGTCAGCTTGTAGGGGAAATGAGTTCTTGGTTACTCCTTCTGGAACAGGGCCCCCTGATCACATGTGGCTTACCTACGTTATGATCTTAGGTATCCTCATTAATTAGCTTTTGAACCTATAGACCTCTGACCAGGGACAGTGGCCTCTGACTTCCTCATCTCCTTCAGCCTGGTTTTAGAACCCGTCAAGGATTTCTGAGTTTGGATTTTTCATTCCTTAGTAGGTTTGGAAATATCAGCTCAGCCACATGGGGGCCAGTTTCTTCCTCTTGGGCCCCAGGACAGTATCTGTGTCACCTGCCCCAGGGTTAGAAAAGAGCCAAGGCTCCTTGGCTCCTTTCTAGGAGGTCAACCTGCTGCTCATCAAATACACTCTCTTGTCAGTTTGGCCAGTAGTGTATCAATTTTGTTGATCTTTTCAAAGAACCCATCTTTTGTTCTTGTTAACTCTTTCAAGTGCTTTTCTATTCTCTATTTCATTTAATTCACCTCTAATTATTATTTCCTTTCTCCTGGCGCCCGAGGGCCTCTTTTGCTGCTCTCTTTCTATTTGTTTGAGTTGTAGGGTTAATGTTTTGATTTTGGCCCTTTCTTCTTTTTGGATGTGTGCATTTATTGCTATAAACTGACCTCTGAGCACTGTTTTTGCTGTGTCCTAAAGGTTCTGGTAGGATGTGTTTTCATTCTCATTTGATTCTGTGAATTTCTTTATTCATCCTTAATTCCTTCTATAACGCAGTAGTTTTTGATCAAGGTGTTGTTCAGTTTCCATGTGTTTGATTTTTGTTTTTCCTTGCTTTTTCTACTCTTTTGGCTTTAAGGTCAGAAAAGATGCTTTGTAATATTTCGATGCTTTGGATTCTGTTAAGGCTTGCTTTATGGCCTACTGTGTGGTCTATTCTGGAGAATGTTCCATGTGCTTTGGAAAAGAAAGCATACTTGGCTGCTGTTGGGTGGAGTGTTTGGTATATGTCTACGAGATCAAGTTGGTTGACTGTGGCATTTAGATCTTCCCTGTCTTCAATGAGCTTCTTTCTGGATGTTCTGTCCTTCACAGAAAGTGGTGTGTTGAAGTCTCCTACTACTATTGTGGAACTGTCTATCTCTCTTTTCAATGCTGTTAGTTTGTTTTATGTATTTTGGAGCCCTGTTGTTGGATGCATAAATATTTATTATAGTTACATCCTCCAGGTGTATTAACCCTTTAATCATTATATAGGGTCCTTCCTTATCCTTTGTGGTGAATTTTACTTTAAAGTCTATTTTGTCGGAGATTAATATTGCCACTCCTGCTCTGTTTTGATTGTTGTTTGCTTGATATATTTTATTACATCCTTTGAGTTTCAGTTTGTTTGTTTCTCTATGTGTCTCCTGTAGACAGCATATAGACAGATTTTTTTTTTTAAATCCATTCTGCCACTCTGTCTCTTTATTGGTGCATTTAGTCCATTTACATTCAGCATAATTATTGATAGGTATGAGTTTAGTGCTGTCATTTTGATACCTTTTTTGTGTGTTGTTGACAGTTTCTTTGTTCCACTTAATTGTTCTCTGCTGAGTCGTTTTTCTTTATGTAATTTCTTTTCATCTTTTTCAATGTTGTTGATTTTGTATTTGCTGAGTTTTATGTTTTTCTTGTTTTTTATTTTTATGTGTAGGATTGTTAGTTTCCTTTGTGGTTACCTTAATATTTACCTCTATTTTTCTAACTTTAAACCCCTCATTTATTTCTTTGTATTGCCTTGACTTCCTCTCCATCTGAAAGATCTGTGACTACATTTTTTAGTCCCTCTTTCCTGTTTTAATGTTGTCATCTTTTGCATATCGACGTCTCTGTTTCCCTATTTTCAGTGTTTTAGCTTTGATTTATTTTTGTGACTTCCCTGTCTGGGTTTTAGCTATTTTCAGTGTTTTAGCTTTGATTTATTTTTGTGACTTCCCTATCTGGGTTAGTATCTGGCTTCTCTGTTCTGTGTTCTAGTCTTGGGTTGTTACCTGATGTTATTGATTTTCTAACCAGAGGACTCCTTTTAGTATTTCTTGTAATTTTGGTTTGGTTTTTGAAAATTCCCTACACTTTTTTTTTATGTGGAAATGCCCTAATTTTGCCATCATATTCGAGAAACAGTTTTGCTGGATATATAAGTCTTGGCGGGCAGTTTTTTCTGTCAAGGCTTTCTGTATGTCATCCCATTGCCTTCTTGCCTGCATGGTTTCTGCTGAGTAGTCTGAGCTTAGTCTTATTGACTTTCCTATGTAGATGACTTATCATTTATCCCTAGCTGCTTTTAAAATTCTTTCTCTTTGGTTTTGTCAAGTTTGTTTATAATATGTCTTGGTGACTTTCTTTTGGGATCTACCTTATGTGGGTTTCAATGAGCATCTTGGATAGATATCTTCTTATCTTTCATGATATCAGGGAAGTTTTCTGCCAACAAATCTTCAACAATTCTCTCTGTGTTTTCTGTTATCCCCTCATGTTCTGATACTCCAGTCACTCATAGGTTATACCTCTTGATAGAGTCCCACAAAATTCTTAGGGTTTCTTCATTTTTTAAAGTTATTATGTCTGATTTTTCCCCATATAAGTTGGTGTCAAGTGCTTTATCTTCGATCTCACTAATTCTGACTTCCATTGCCTCAGTTCTGCTCCTATGACTTTCTATTGAGTTGTCTAATTCTGAAACTTTATTGTTAATCTTCTGGATTTCTGTTTGCTGTTTTTGTGTATTCTTGCAGACTGTTAAATTTATCATTATGTTCTCTAATCTTCCTAAGTTCCTCTATTACTTTGTCTGTGTGTTCCTTGGTTTGTTCTGCATTTTGCCTGATCTCCTTCCTGGTCTCTTGAAGAGTGCTGTATATTAATCTTTTGAATTCTACCTCTTGTAATTCCAAGAAGTTCTCTTCCTTTGGAAAATTTCTTGATTCTTTGTTTTGGGAGTGTGATGGTTAAGACTGTGTGTCAACTTCGCTGGGCCATGATTCTCAGTGTTTTAATGTAATCACTCGCATGATTGAATATACTGTGAGTAGCCAATCAGATGAAAGTGAGTCTCCTTGGGGTTGTGGCCCGCATCTGTATATAAGCAGACATTCTGGCTTTTTGCTCTGTCTGGATCCTGTGGCTGCTTCCTGTTGTCTCATCTCCCGTTCTTGGGACTTGAGCTGTCAGCTTATCTGCCGAAACTGGGATTTGACGATCTGGACAGCCTGTAAGTGGGAGCCCTGCTCTCTGACCTTCCGATCTTGGGCTTGCCAGCTTCTGCAGCTGTGTGACTTGGGAGAGGCCTCTACCCTGATCCACGGACTTGGGATTTTTCTAGCCTCTACAATCACTGAGCTGTTTCCTTGATATAATCTCTCTCTCTCTATATATACTTATACACTTTACTGGTTTTGCTTCTCTAGAGAACCCAGCCTAAGACATTTGGTACCAAGAGTGGTTCTAGAGAAACAACATTGTAAGGTTGAGTTTTCTAAATTGATTCTCTAATCTGGTTAGTCATAAAGACGTTGATGACTCTGCTTCCAGAAGTAAAGAGGTCACTGCTAGTCCATGGAGTGAGATGACGATACAAATACACAAAATATCACCACCAGTAGATCAGGTATTGGTGAAAGGTGAGGCTCAGGGTGAACACGTGTGATATCTTTCTACAGCTTGGTCAGAATGAGAAGTATAAGGAAGCTTGTTGGTTTGTCCTACTTTTGCTAGACAAACCGATGAAGGAAAGAGATGCGCTCAGGGCTTCAGAGTCAAGGCTCAAGTGCCGCATACATGACCTCAAGGCTTCCACTTGTGCTTTGAAAGAAAGCCTTATTTCTTGTAGTAACAGAGCCAAAATTGCTGAAAACCAAACCCAGAGTCTTACTGTAAGAGTGGCTGAATTACAACGCCAGCTCAATTGCAAACCTTGAGAGGTGTCTGAGGCTAAAGTAAGGGCATTGATTGGGAAGAGATTGGATCCTGAGACTTGGGATGGGGACATATGGGCAGATAATCAGGAAGCTGGGAACACTGAGCCTGTAAATTCCGTTGAATCACTCCTGCCAGCAGAAACAGTCCCTCTGAAGAGATTACTTCATGTTTGCCTGCTAAACCACCCTGCCCAGAAAAACCATTAGCCCCTCCACTCCCATCTGAGGAGATTAGCCCTAGCCCAGCTGCCTCTAAAGAGCACTTGCCTGAGTCATTGCCTGGAGCATCGCCTGAGGCAGATGCTTTAGAAGATAATGCTGAATGTTCTCAAAACAAT
>NW_004444020.1:9016270-9043837 GCF_000243295.1 Trichechus manatus latirostris
CAAAGGGAGGAATGCTCCCACCTGGAGACACATCACTGATTCCATTGAACTGGACGTTAAGAATGCCACCTGGCCACTTTGGGCTCCTTATGCCTCTGGCTCAACAGGCAAAGAAGGGGGTTACCATACTGACTGGTGTGATTGATCCTGATTACCAAGAGGAAATCAGGCTGATATTATATAGTGGAGGTAAAGAAGAGTATGTCTGGAATGCAGGAGATTCCTTAGGGCATCTCTTAGTGCTGCCATGCCCTGTGATTAAAGTCGATGGAAAACTACAGTAACCTAATTCTGACCTGACTACTGATGATACAGACACTTCAGTAATGAAGTTTTGGGTCACCCCACCAGGCAAAGAACCACGACCAGCCGAGGTGCTTGCTGAGGGCAAAGAAAATACAGAATGGATGGTGGAAGAAGATAGTTCTAAATACCAGTTACGGCCATGTGACCAGTTGCAGAAATGGGGACTGTAATTGTTACAAGCATTTCTACTTTGTATGTGTACATCAAATACTTTTGTTTCCTTCACTTATAAAATATAAGCTATAAACAGCACTAGTGCATTTTCGATTGTACGTGTGTTAGTTGTATCATGTTAGGTGCAAGTATGAATTTCTCATTGTCTTTATTCAGAGATTATGTATGGTTTAAGGAGATGTGTACATGTGCCAAGTTGACAAGGGGTGGACTGTGATGGTTAAGATTGTTTGTCAACTTGGTTGGGCCATGATTCTCTGTGTTTTAATGTAATCACTCCCATGATTGAATATACTGTGAGTAGCCAATCAGATGAAAGGGAGTCTCCTTGGGGGTGTGGCCCACATCTGTATATAAGCAGACGTTCTTTGCTCTGTCTGGATCCTGTGGCTGCTTCCTGTAGTCTCATCTCCCATTCTTGGGACTTTAGCTGTCAGCTTATTTGCCAGGCCTGGGATTTGTAGATCTACACAGTCTGTGAGTGGGAGCCCTGCTCTCCGACCTTCCTATCTTGGGCTTGCCAGCTTCTGCAGCTGTGTGACTTGGGAGAGGCCTCTATCCTGATCCAGGGACTTGGGATTTTCTAGCCTCTACAATCACGTGAGCTGTTTCCTTGATATAATCGCTCTCTCTATATATATACTTATACACTTTACTGGTTTTGCTTCTCTAGAGAACCCAGCCTAAGACAGTATCCTGTGGATTTTAGTGTTAGGACTGCTAGTATTGCCTCATATCTCAAAGATACAGACATAGTCTTTGAGGACCCTGAGGGAAAAGAGAAACAAGATAACTCAGGACCATGGACTGTTGATGAAATAGTCTGACAACCTATCAAACATGAATTTATGCTCCTGCTAGTTTCAGAGCCCATCAGAAAATACGTATTTGACTGGATCTGTCATTTTAGTTTGTTAATATTCTGTCTATTTATTTTTATTGTGCTTTAGGTGAAAGTTTACAGCTCAAGTTAATTTCTCATACAAAAATTTATACACATATTGTTTTGTGACACTAGTTGCAATCCCTACAGTGTGATAGCACACTCCCCCTTTCCACGCATTTGACCAGTTCCTGTCCCTTCCTACCTTCTCATCTTGCTTTTGGACAGCAGATGCCATTTTGGTCTCAGGTATCTGACTGAACTATGAAGTACACTCCTCACATGTATTATTTTTTGTTTTATAATCTTGTCTAATCTTCGAATGAAGAGAGGGCTTTGGCAATGGTTTCAGTTCTGGGTTAACAGTGTGTCCGGAGGTCATAGTTTTGGGGGTTCGCCCAGTCTCTGTCAGACCATTAAGCCTGGTATTTTTATGTGAATCTGAGTTCTGCTTCACACTCTTTTCCTTCTCTGTCCAGGACTCTGTTCTGTTCCCTGTCAGGGTGGTCATTGGTGGTAGCCAGGCACCATGTAGTTCTTCTGATCTCAGGCTGGTGGAGACTCTGATTCAGGTGGTCCTTTAGTCGCTTGGGCTAATATTTTCCTTCTGTCCTTGATTTTCTTCATTCTCCTTTACTCGAAGTGGATGGGACCAATTGATGCATCATAGATGGCAGCTCATAGCTTTTAAGACCCCAGATGCCACTCACCAAAGTGGTATACAGAACCTTTTCTTAATAAACTTTGTTATGCCAATTGACCTAGATGTCTCCTGAAACTATGATCCCCAGGCCCCAGACCTAGCTATTCTGCCTCTCAAAGTGTTTGGATATCTGCAGGAAATTTCTTAGCTTTTGCTTTGATCCAGTTGTGCTGATTTCCCCTGTATTGTGTGTTGTCCTTCCCTTCTCGGAAGTTGATCCTTGTCTACTCTCTAGTTAGTGAATTCCCCTCCTGTCATGGTTTGAATTATGTTCCCCCAAAAATGTGTGTATCAGTTTGGCTAGGCCATGATTCCTAGTACTGTGTGATTTTCCTGTATGTTGTAAACCTGCCTCTACAATGTTAATGAAGGAGGATGGGTGGCAGTTGTTTGTAAGGCAGGACCTGATCTACAAGACTGAATTGTGTCCTGAGGCAATCTCTTGAGGTATAAAAGACAGAAGTGAGCAGTGAGACAGGGGGACCTCATACCATCAAGAAAGCAGTGCCGGGAGCAGAGCTTGTCTTTTGGACTGGGCTCCCCGCGCCGAGAAGCTCCTAGTCCTGGGGAACATTGATGAGAAGGCTGGCAGAGAGAAAAATCCTTCCCCTGGAGCTGACACCCTGAATTTGGACTTTTAGCCTACTTTGACTGTGAGGAAATAAACTTCTCCTCGTTAAAACCATCTACTTGTGGTATTTCTGTTATGGCAGCACTAGATAACTAAGACACCTCCCCACCTCACCACCCTCATAACCATCAAAGAATGTTTTCTTCTGTGTTTAAACCTTTTCTTGAATTCTTATAGTAGTGGTCTCATACAATATTTGTCCTTTTGCAGCTGACTAGTTTCACTCAGCATATTGCCTTCCAGCTCATCCATGTTGTGAGATGTTTCACAAATTCATCATTGTTCTTTATGGTTGCATACTATTCCATTGTGTGTATGTACCATAACTTGTTTATCCATTCGTCCATTGATGAGCACCTATGTTGTTTTCCATCTTTTTGCTATTGTGCACAATGCTGGAATGAACTTGGACGTCTATTGGATTCGTCATTTTGAACTGGTTTTGAGTGTGTGTGTGAGTGGGAGAGTAGTCCTTAAGTATCTGATGAAAGTTTTCTGGACAAGATGCCTTCTCCAGAAAAATGCATATGAACACATTATACAAATTTTTCTGCGTTCAATTTATTTTGCTGCATTGCAAACATATCTTACCCAGAGTCAGAATGTAAAAACAATACTTCAGGAGATTTATAATCTTCTTAATCTCATTTTTGTGTGCAAAAATTAATAGCCACTTTCAGAAAAATCTTTGTAAATCAAAATGGGCAAATAAAGTTAGAAAGTAAAATATAATTTAGCTCAAAAGTAAATTTCATAAGAAGATTGCTTATGAAAGTTTTTTGGTTAGAACAAGAAATTGAAATTATAGAAAATTATATTTTTTTGCCATGATAATGCTAATATCCTTTGTAACCAATCAGTAGACTTTTCGTTTTGTGGTAGCAAGGATAGCAAATTCTAACTTACTACAGTTGTTTGGTAGCAAAAGAGTCACAGGTTACTCTGATAGATGAGGGTAGGCTTGTACCTTTAGTTGCATTCATGAAACATTATTTTCTTTGTTTCCAATTCAAATAGGTTAACTTTGACAATGTCTAAATCATAAATGTGATCTATGTCACCAAAGACAAACCCGGACCATACATTTCAATTTGAAGGTCATCCAACAGAAGTGAACTTTAATGGTTTCCATGTCTGGCAGTTTGTACCTGTAGAACAGGCAGCAAAGCCTTTAAAGCCTTTGCTTTAAAGCCAGCAAAGCCTTGGCTCTGGCTTCCCAAGGCCCTTTCTCCAGCAATGAAAGGAGCACGTAGCTGTCCTCCTCCAAACACCTCTTCTACGGTGGTAGCCTGGTCAAGAGAATTTATAATTTTTCAGTAGCATCCATAATGAGATCTGCTGGAACTTGAGTCAAGAGTTATGGCTAGTTCATATGACTAAACAGTCAATCAAGTCACCCAAGTCATGAGTGAACACTTCTTTGTCAAATTTGTCTGAGAATGGGTTTTGCTAGTCACTGAAGATAGCCAAAACTTTTTGTCTGAAGTTAAACAATTATTTCAAAACTTGTCCTTTACAAAGCCAGTAAACTTCAGCACTTATTTCTTGACCAATCCTTGACAAACGGGCATGCATGCTGCTAGACATAACTCAAGGCCCTGATTCTGTTAAGTTGAAATGGACCTGACTTATTTTAGAATTATTGTCTACATCATGTGGATGGAGAAAACAATGAGTCAGCATGATGTGTGGAGTTTCTTTTTTTTAACAAAATGGTAAAACCAGAGGCTTTGTGAAGCAGCAAGATGCTTCATATGTACACTGGCACCAGCATTTTTCTTCCAAATTTTGCTTGATAAAGAATTTTTTATTATTATTTTAAATCTATATTAATTATCTGATGCTTTGAAAGTGGACTCATGAAATGGGCATGCATATAACAGGGAATGTATGTCACAAAAAAACTAGGAGCTGGCTACCCTGAGAACTGGCAATGGATTCACCCAGTTGCATGCTAGAGGGAACTGGTCTGGCTCAAATTTCCCTGTGATCATCTTCAAACAGAAGAAAAGGCAGTGGTTCTAAATAGTGTACACCTCTTGATACAGTCATTGCTTTGGCGTTTTCTCTTTTCAGACTACAAACTTTAATGTTTTAGGACAAATGGCTCTTAAAGTCTACCCAGTCCCAAGACTTCTTTGGCTTGGCAATGCAATAAACATTATTGCTGGATGCTTTAAGTTTGGCCTGTTGAGTTGGTATTAATTTTTCTAGTTTTGATAAAATCCTGCTTTTTCAAGTTGATCTGTCTTCTCACAAAAATGTTTCATTCTGGACCAGGCATATCTATAATGGATGGATGCTAGTTGCTCCTTCCATTTTGTAAGCTTTTGTTTCCACTTGGAGTCCCTGGGTGGTGCAAATGGTTAACACGCTTGGTTGCTAACCAAAAGGTTGGAGGTTTGAGTCTACCCAGAAGCACCTCGGAAGAAAAGCCTGGTGATCTAATTCTGAAAAGTCATTGAAAACCCTGTGGAGCACAGTTCTACTCTGACACACATGGGGTTGCCATGAGTTGGAACTGACTTGGCAGCAACTGGTTTTTATGTTCCTACTAGGCATGAAACTTGCTGCAAAAGGGACACCATGTTTTTTGTGTCCATCACATTTGGGATAAAACCAAAGGAAGCATACTTTTTTCTTTTGTTGAAGTTTTCTAGCCTAAGATAGGGCATGGAATAAGATTGATGCTCATAATCATAATGGCAAATTACATGTAAAAAATTACCAACAGGTAATCATTTTGATGATGATGACTATTTGCTACTGGACGATGTATAGTAACATCCCATGTTACCCTACACTGAGTGGTATAAAATAATTTCTTAACAACGAAAGTTGACAAAAATGTAGTTTTTTTTCAGAGAGACAATTTTTAATTTTTAAACTATTATGAAGAAACTCAAATGTGACCAATCCCCCCTCCCCCTCACTGACCCCTTGAATCCATTCAAGGACCCATGAACGCTTAATCTAGAAAGATATTTGTATTTTGCTGGGAAAATTCTGAAAAAGTTGAAACTAAAACAAGAAGGGAAAGTATGTTGCTTCTGTTATTGTTTGAATAAGACCCAGACATTTATTAATAGCCTCCAAAAGTCAGTGAATTGGTCCATATGTGGCCTTTCTGTTTCTACTAAGGCTCCCAAAGAAATATGTGCATATCTCTGTAACACATTTTCTAGGCTCTGTTCAATTTTTGTCTAACTTTCAGACTAGACAGTGAGTTCCTTGAGGGCAGGGGCAAAATTTTTTCATAATTTTAGGCTTAAAATTACTATTTTGCATCATACTTGGCACATAGTGAGCCCCTGTAAATGCTTGAGGAGTGAGTAACCATCAAATGTTCTCAAATTAATCATTTAATAATATAGGTTAGGTCTTCCTAGGTATAAGTAGTTCATCACCAGTACTTGATACATCTGACAATTATAAGCTATTCTTGTCTCTGGCCTTGTGTCCAGGGTTAATTAGTCTTACCACTTTTGATATACTAAGATTCTCTAATGAAGGTTCCAATTCTTCTTGAGAAGGATAGCCAGGATTAGTCACATGTGATGTCTCATAAGGAGGTAGTTTTAAAATATGTGGACATTTTGGCCAGACTGCCAGTGTTCAAAGGGAGGTTCTTGTCCAGTCCAGAACATTTATGAAGAACTTCTGATCTCTGGTGCCCTGGTTGTTGTTGAGATGCTCATGGCCCAAGACCTTGTGGTTCCTTGGAGCCAGGTATCTGGGCTGCTCACGGGCCACACTTAGTTGATACTGTCTACACAGAAAAACTTCAGTCCTGGGGGCCTCTTTTAACTCTGCCCAGAGGCATGGCCATGGTCTAACACCAGGAGCAAGGTGCCTGGGGTGAGGCTCTCAGGAGCTCTGCAGTACGCAGTGGAGGCCCCTTGCGCTGAGGTCTGTGGTGTGAGAGTGATCACACAGACCAGAAAATCTCCTCTGAGACTGCTTTCTCCCCTAGTCTTTTCATCTCATATTTCATACTCTTTCTATCATTTTCTTAACAACTCTCATGTTAACATATTACCATAAAAAACACTTGGAAAGTTGTGGCTTTTGGAGACTGCGCTCAAGGGAGCCCCCACTCCCCGGACCCACCTCTAGTGGGTCCTCTGGCTGTTCCCCCTTGCCACCCTGGAAGCAGCAGCTTCTCTCCCTTCACTCCTTGGGGAGACAAGCAGAATCTCTTCAAAGAGTTTGAGCTTTCAGAACAGAGGCTAAGAGGAGGGCCTTTCAGTCAACTTCAGCTTTCTACCCTGCAACACAAACACACTTGAGACAAGAGAATACAAAGACTTGGCCTTCTTTGCAGAATGTGGAGTGAAAGATACAATGAGAACAAGACACAAATTAATAGCTCAGTAATTTTCCTGCCACACAGTCTTGTTGAATTTCCTTAATTGAATCTCAGATATTCCCAAAAGTCTAGGATAGACCCACATTATATATCTTCCCTATCAGGACTCTTGTTGTTAGGTGCCTTCCAGTTGGTTCCAACTCATAGTGACCCTATGTACAACAGAATGAAACACTGCCCAGTCCTGCACCATACTCACAATCGTTGTTATGCTTTAGCCCATTGTTGCAGCACTGTGTCAATCCATCTCGTTGAAGGTCTTCCTCTTTTACACTGATCCTCTACTTTACCGAGCATGATGCCCTTCTCCGGGGACTGATCCCTCCTGATAACAAGTCCAAAGTATGTGAGACGTAGTCTCGCCATGCTTGCTTCTAAGGAGCATTCTGGCTGTACTTCTTCCAAGCAGATTTGTTCACTCTTTTGGCAGTCCATGGTATATTCAATATTCTTCGTCAATACCATCATTCAAAGGTGTCAATTCTTCTTTGGTCTTCCTTATTCATTGTCCAGCTTTCGCATGCATATGAGGCTATTGAAAACATAACTGCTTGGGTCAGGTGAACCTTAGTCCTCAAGGTGACATCTTTGCTTTTTAACACTTTAAAGAGGTCTTTTGCATCAGATTTGCCCAAGGCAATTCATCTTCTGATTTCTTGACTGCTGCTTCCATGGATGTTGATAGTGGATCCAAGTAAAATGAAATCCTTGACAACTTCAATATTTTCTCCACTTATCATGATGGGCTTATTGGTCCAGTTGTGAGGATTTTTGTTTTCTTTATGTTGAGGTTAATCCATACTGAAAGTTGTAGTTTGATCTTCACCAGTAAGTGCTTCAAATCCTCTTCACTTTCAGCAAGTAAGGTTGTGTCATCTGCATAATGCAGGTTGTTAATGGGTCTTCCTCCAATCCTGATGTCACGTTCTTCTTCATAGTAAGACTCTTAGTAAGGGGTTTTCTTTTTCCTACAACTTACATATACTTGAATTAATGACATTAGAAAGAATTTCCCTCCTATTTGAAAGCTAAAGAGGAATATAAAACATCAATGGGAAGGCAAATGTTAACTTCCCTAAAACGTAACTTCTAGAGTCCTGCCCAATTTATTCTAATTTTAGTTACTAAAATAACTGACAGTATTCTGGGTCATGATCCTAAACCTATATTCGAAATCTTAAAAATACTTCATTGTTTTTAAAAGCAAATCAAGCTGTCTATTTTTAAACCAGAAAAGGGGTAACTACTTTTAATCACAGATTTTCTTATTCATTTAAGTTTTTGAAAGGTTATACATTTCTCTATAATTGCCATGACTTGCTGTAGGATGGATTGTCTCAACCATCAGAAGCTAGATGTTGGCCCAGACTGACGCCCAAGACATCATGAATCTCCTGGGTTACTGCTTTTATTTTGGCAGAAAAGTGCTTGCCTTTGTGAGCTAACAGAAACAGCAAAGGTGAACCTACCTGGAAGAGAAAGATCACCTCGAGCAAGGGAGAACAGAATTGCCAACGTCAGTAGCAGATCACACCAGGTTCATCTCTCCTCTTGACTCTCTCAGTATCTTGATCTGTTGCTACCAGGCCATTGTGATTATGGAGCACATGCATTTTATGGGAATCTGAATGATGAATTTGAAACAGTGCTGCCTAAAACATTAATATTCACTTTATGCACAAAAAAGTATAGTAATGCAACTCCCTGCAAATGAAAAGCAGCAACAACTCAAACCAAAATGCCTGTCACAGAGTGGGGGACCCAGTGAATTGCAAAATGTGTTTGTGCTGCTGCCACATGGCGGCGCCACCTTAGCTCTCAAACTAGATCTCCAGTGTTAACATTTCATGACCTTCCTGTTGTTTACAGGCACCTGCACTTCTACAAGTGATTTTTGGTGGCGGTTGTCCTGATATTTTAAGATTCAGTTGTAATAACTTAGCAAAGTCATCCAAGCATTCATTAGGTGATGATGTTTGTACAAGTGATGAAAAACACACCAGAAAAATCAATAACTTGGGAATGGAAGTTTAGAGGTGATAAAATACTATGAAGAAGCCCCAGCAACTGCCATGTTATGCTATTAATGTTACAAACAAGCCTCTGCAAAATATTAGAGCTAATGCCAGGAAAATAAAAAGCAGCATTGGAGTACATTATTCTGCAATGTTGGTAAATTTACGTGTCCCTAGAATGAACATTTTACATTTATTTCTAAGAGGAATTAGTCTTGAATTATGAGAGGCCTTCAAGAACTCATCCCTGGCATAAACTTGACAACCTGTGTTTGTTTACTGTTTCTTTCTTCTCCCATGATGTGACTTCCTAAGGGCATGAGCCTCTGCTTCTTCATCTCTCATCCCCAGTGCCTAGTAGAGTGCCTGAAATACTGCAGGGCCTTGCCCAAAGTTTGTGAAAGAAATTAGAAATAGCTAACATCAATGAAGTATTTTTTATGTGCCTGGAAATTGGTCAATACTTTATATGCATCATCTCCATTAACGCTTGTATGACTCTAAGAAGTAAGCACTATCATCCATAATTTTACAGATGAGGATATAGGCTCTGAGGGGTTAAATAAGGTACCCATAGTCACACAAGAGACTGAAAGAGCCATCTATGAACCAGTCAGACTAACTTATATTCCCCCTTCCAACGAATTGGGAGGGGGAAAATGATTGTTAGTTAAAACCATAACTGAGTGTTTGATACATCTTTGAGTAGCTAAATGGGTGGACACTCCCAATCATCTAATGAGCAAAGGTAGGTCTGAAGATAAGTTTGGAAATAGGGGATGGAGAGAGATGTAATCCATACCAGTAACACTAGGAACTTGTTAGTAATACAAATTCTCAGGTTCCATCACAGACCTACTAAATCAGAAATTCTAGGGTGAGCTGCAAAAATTTGTGCTTCACAAATCCTCTAGGTGATTCTGATGAATACTTGAGTTTGAAAGCCATTGACATACACAGTATAAGAAGTAATGTGTTTGGACATGGAGTTCCTGGGGACAATTGGGGAGAGAGGGGGATTGAGGATTGAGAAGAATAATGAGGATGAGAGTGGAGATAGAAATCCAGAGTGGCCAAGATGGGTGGCTGAAAGGAACAGGGGTGTCTGAAATTTTACTTATAGTTCTTCAGTATACATCACCTTATCTTTCCAAAATATCCAGTAATGTCTAATTCACAGACCAAGACTTATGTGAATATTTTTTTGTAAACATCAGGGAAAGGAGTCAGTTTCTATTCTCTACCAGCACATGCTAGCCAGAGAAATGACTCACTGACAGAACGAATTCAGCAAAACAGGAGCACACAGCCAGAAAGGACTATGAGGATGTAGGTTGTATGCAACTTTATAGAAATCTTAAGGAGGTCTTTGGAATCACTCTGATGTGGCTTTTAATGGTTAGGTTGATCCCAGCTAGCCTGGATCAGAATATGAACGAATGAACTGAGGTTCTGGCCCTTGTACTGCTGTGGCTGGGGTGTTTTCTGGTGCCTGAAGGTTGACTCTTAAGTCCCAGGACTGATCAGTGACTCACCAATTAATATGGAAGGGTGGAAGTCATCATTTATATAATCCCCAGCAATTGACCGGCATACTTGGTCCTATTTAATGCTGCAAAATAAACCACTCTAAAACTGAGTGACTTAAAATAAGGAAAACATTTATTTTGCTCAAGAATATGCAATTGGGCAGGGCTTAGCAGAGATAGCCCTTTTCTGCTCCCCTTGGTGTAAATTGGGACAGCTTGAAGACTGGGGCTGGGATCATCTGAAGACCTGCTCACTCACGTGTCTTGCTGTTGACTGGGAGCTTAGCAGGGTCTGTCAACTGGAACACCTACATGTGAAGAGGGCCTGGGCTTCCTCACAACATGGTGGCTGGGGTCCACTGATGATCTTGGAGAGAGAGAGAGAGCAAGTAAGAAGCCATTTCACCTTTTATGACTTAGTCTTAGAAGTCATGCAGTGTCACATCTACCATATTCTGTTGGTCAAGGCAATCACAAGGGCTTGCCCAATTTCAAGGAGAGGGAAAATTTGCATTTCTTGATGGGTGAGTAGCAAGCTTTAAGAAGAGCATGCAGGGAGGCGGGGCCAAGATAATGGAGTAGTTAGATGCTTCCTGTGGTCCCTCTTACAACAAAGACCCCCCCAAAAAAACAAGTGAATTAATTATATATGATAATCTAGGAGCCCTGAACATCAAAGGCAAAGCTGAGGAATTGGACTGAGTGGCAGGGGGAGGGAGGAGATGGTTTAGAAGCAGCGAGGAGTTGCCAGACCTGAGCCAGCGGGAAACCAGCACCCTGCAGCTGGCACATGGAGTGAGGCAAGGAGTGGTGCCTGGGCTGCGTTTTCCACATTGGGAGAGACTAAGTGGCAAAGAGTTTACTCAAGCTTCTAGAACCAGTGAAAAGTGGCGCTCAATCGGCAAAAGATAAGTACATGCGTCTAGCCTACCACGTGGATCAAAAAACACCCCCTTTGGGAAAAACCTTTCTCCCATTTACCTATCCCCTCCCCACTCTCCACCCATTGCTGAGTCCCCTGGGCTGGAAGTAAGGACCTATCGCATGCCCTGAGCCATTCTCTTAGCCATGGAGAGGGAACAAATTAACAAACAGGAATAAATAATCTGCCAGCTCCTGTAAGCCAGAAACTTAGGGTAGGCACAACTCCTTTGCTTAGGCACAGGCATAATGGGTCCACAGACTTTGAATGCTTTTCACCCCTGCATAGTCCTGTGTGGGCCCATTTCAACAGCGTAGGCCCTCATTACCACAGTACAAGAGGGTATATACCTGAAGCCTAACTTCAGCTGTATCAGCTATATGATGGAGTGGCAGCTTCATGACATTTGACACCGCTCTGCCCATTAAGCAGAGTCCTCACCGACCCACATCAGAGGCCTGAAGACTGGTGGCTCCACCCATGCCACCTAGCCACCCATGACAGGGGTCCAAGAATAAGTGGTGCCTCTAAGTCCTTGCATCCAACAGCACTGGGTGCCCATAGTTTGACTGCAAAATCCACCCATCTACTTGTTCTAGGGAATGGGCACACTTTCATCTCAGACATTCAGGGGCAGCCATCAGCCTCCTGACTTGCTCAACCCATGACCCCCTACTGCAACCAGATACTTGTTCCTACACCAATCAACCCTGCTCATCTAGGACTGTAGATGAGAGCCTGCACCACACACTTGGTGACTGACTACCTGGACACCTGAGCTGAAACCATAAAAGAAAAGTCAACAGACTCCTGGACTCACATACCTTGTAACAGATCTAACAACCTGGTGACAGGACGTTAGAGCTTCAAAGGCACCAATAATCAAAGCTCACACAAGCAGCCTATTTGGGCATATCAAAACAAAACAAAAAGCTAGGACACAGTAAGCAAACATAAAATAAATAAATATAATAACTTATTATGGCTCGGAGACAACAGTCAATATCAAATCACATAAAGAGGCAGACCGCGATGGCTTCAGCAAGCTCCCAAAACAAAGAATCAAGAAATTTTCTGGAGGAAGAGAACTTCTTGAAATTACAAGTGGTAGAATACAAAAGATTAATATACAGCAGTCTTCAAGAGATCAGGAAGGAGATCAGGCAAAACGTAAAACAAGCCAAAGAACACACAGACAATGCAATAGAGGAACTTGAGAAATTAGAGAAAAGCATAATGACAAATTTAACAGGCTGCAAGATCCATAGAAAGACAGCAAATAGAAATCCAGAAGATTAACAGTAAAGTTTCAGAATTAGACAACTCAATAGAGAGTCGTAGGAGCAGAATTGAGGCAATGGAAGTCAGAATTTGTGAGACTGAAGGTAAAGCACTAGAAACTGACTTATTTGAGGAAAAATCGATAAAAGAATTTTAAAACATGAAGAAACTCTAAGAATTATGTGAGACTCTATCAAGAGGAATAACCTACGAGTGATTAGAGTACCAGAACAGAGGGGGATAACAGAAAATACAGAGAGAATTGTTGAAGATTTGTTGGCAGAAAACTTCCCTGATATGATGAAAGATGAGAGGATATCTATCCAGGATGCTCATAAAACCCCATATAAGGTAGATCTCAAAAGAAATTCACCAAGACACTTGTGAAATTCACCAATCAAACTTGTCAAAACCAAAGATAAAGAGAGAATTTTAAGAGTGGCTAGGGATAAACGAAAAGTCATCTACAAAGGAGAGTCAATAAGACTAAGCTCAGACTACTCAGCAGAAACCATGCAGGCAAGAAGGCAATGAGATGACGTACAGAAAGCCTTGAAGGAAAAAAAATGCCAGCCAAGACTTATATATCCAGCAAAATTGACTGTCAAATATGATGGCGAAATTAGGGCATTTCCAGATAAACAGAAATTTTAGGGAATCTGCAAAAACCAAACCAAAATTACAAGAAATACTAAAGGGAGTCCCCACTTAGAAAAGTAATAACATCAGATAACAAACCCAAGACTAGAACACAGGACAGAGCAATCAGATATCAACCCAGATAGGGAAGTCATAAAAATAAATCAAAGCTAAAACACTTAAAATAGGGAAACAGAGATGTCAGTATGTGAAAGATGACAACATTAAAACAAAAAAGAGGGACTATAAAATGTAGTCACAGATCTTTCATAAGAAGAGGAAGTCAAGGCAATATAAAGGAATAAAAGAGTGGTTTAAACTTAGAAAAATAGAGGTAAATATTAAGGTAACCACAAGGGAAATTAACAATCCTACACATTAAAATAAAAACCAAGAAAAACATAAAGACTCAGCAAATACAAAATCAACAACAATAAAAAAGACAAGAAGAAAGTACCTAAAGAAAAACAACTCAGCAGAGAAAAATTAAGTGGAACAAAGAAAGTATCAACAACACACAAAAAAAGACATCAAAACGACAGCACTAAACTCATACCTATCAATAATTATGCTGAATGTAAATAGACTAAATGCACCAATAAAGAGACAGAGTGGGAGAATGAATAAAAAAAAAAACATGATCCATCTATATGCTGCCTACAAGAGACACATCTTAGTCTTAAAGACAAAAACAAACTAAAACTCAAAGGATGGAAAAAAATATATCAAGCAAACTACAATAAAAAAAGAGCAGGAGTGGCAATATTAATCTCTGACAAAGAAGACTTTAAAGTAAAATCCACCACAAAGGATAAGGAAGGACACTATATAATAATTAAAGGGTCAATACACCAGGAGGACATAACTATAATAAATGTTTACACACCCAATGACAGGGATCCAAAATACATAAAACAAACTCTTAACAGCACTGAAAAGAGAGATAGACAGCTCCACAATAATAGTAGGAGACTTCAACACACCACTTTCTGTGAAGGACAGAACATCCAGAAAGAAGCTCTGTAAAGACAGGGAACATCTAAATGCCACAAACAACCAACTTGATCTCGTAGACATACACCAAACACTCCACCCAACAGCAGCCAAGTATACTTTCTTTTCCAATGCACATGGAACATTTTTCTCCAGAATAGACCACATATCAGGCCATAAAGCAAACCTCAACAGAATCCAAGGCATTGAAATACTACAAAGCATCTTTTCTGACCATAAAGTCATAAAACTAGAAATTAATAACAGAAAAAGCAAGAAAAAAAAATCAAACACACAGAAACTGAACAACACCTTGCTCAAAAACTACTGGGTTATAGAAGAAATTAAAGACAGAATAAAGAAATTCATGAAATCAAATGAGAATGAAAATACATCTTACCAGAACCTTTGGGACACAGCAAAAACAGTGCTCAGAGGTCAATTTATTGCAATAAATGCACACATCCAAAAAGAAGAAAGTGTCAAAATCAAAACATTTACCCTACAACCTGAACAAGTAGAAAGAGAGAAACAAAAGAAGCCCTTGGGCACCAAAAGAAAGGAAATAATAAAAATTAGAGCAGAATTAAATGACATAGAGAATAGAAAAACAATTGAAAGAAAACAAGACCAAAAGCTGGTTCTTTGAAAAGATCAACAAAATTGATAAACCATTGGCCAAACTGACAAAAGAAAAACAGGAGAAGAAGCAAATAACCTGAATAAGAAAGGTGATGGGCAATGTTACAACAGACCCAACTGAAATTAAAAGTATCATAACATTATACTATGGAAAATTGTACTCTAACAAATTTGAAAACCTAGAGGAAATGGACAAATTTCTAGAAACACACTACCTACCTAAATTAACACAAACAGAGGTAGAACAACTAAATAAACCTATAACAAAAGAAGAGATCAAAATGCAATAAAAAAAATCCCAACAAAAAAACACCCCTCTCCTGGACAGTTTCACTGGTGAATTCTACCAAACTTTCAGAGAAGAGTTAACACCACTACTACTAAAGGCATTTCAGAGCATAGAAAAGGATGGAATACTCTCAAACTCATTCTATGAAGCCACCGTAACTATGATACCAAAACCAGCTAAAGACACCACAAAAAAAAAAAAAAAATATATCCCTCATGAACTTAGATGTAAAAATCCTCAAAAAAATTCTAGCCAATAGAATTCAACAACATATCAAACAAATAATTCACCATGTCCAAGTGGAATTCATACCAGGTATGCAGAGATGGTTCAACATTAGAAAAACAATCAATGTAATCCATCACATAAATAAAACAAAAGGCAAGAACTACATGATCTTATGAAGCAATGCAGAAAAGGCATTTGACAAAGTCCAACACCCATTCATGTTAAAAATTCTCAGCAAAATAGGAATAGATGGGAAATTCCTCAACCTAATTAAGGGTCTTTATACAAAGCCAACAGCCAACATCATCCTAAATGGAGAGAGTCTGAAAGCATTCCCCTTGAGAACGGGAACCAAACAAGGATGACCTTTATCACCACTCTTATTCAACATTGTGCTGGAGGTCCTAGCCAGAGCAATTAGGCTAGACAAAGAAATAAAGAGCATCCAAACTGGTAGGGAAGAAGTAAAAGTATCTCTATTTGCAGATAATATGATATTATACACAGAAAACCCCAAAGAATCCACAAGAAAACTACTGGAAAGAATAGAAGATTTCAGCAAAGTATCAGGATATAAGATAAACATACAAAAATCTGTTGGATTCCTCTACACCAACAAAGAGAACTTCGAAGAGGAATTCACCAAATCAA
Organism: Trichechus manatus latirostris; assembly: GCF_000243295.1. Lineage (NCBI taxonomy): Eukaryota > Metazoa > Chordata > Mammalia > Sirenia > Trichechidae > Trichechus > Trichechus manatus. Next base: position 9,032,526 of record NW_004444020.1, read on the forward strand.
TACAATTTACAATAGCCCCCCAAAAGATAAAATTCTTAAGAATAAATCTAACCAGAGATGTAAAAGACCTATACAAAGAAAACTACAAGTCACTACTGCAAGAAACCAAAAGAGACCTGCATAAGTGGAAAAACATACCTTGCTCATGGATAGGAAGACTCAATATTGTGAAAATGTCAATTCTATCCTAAGCGATCTACAGATACAATGCAATCCAATCAAAATTCCAATGGCATTTCTTCAGGAAATGGAGAAACAAATCACTAACTTCACATGGACAGGGAAGAGGCTCCAGATAAGTAAAGCATTACTGAAGAAGAAGAACAAAGTGAGAGGCCTCACATTACCCTATTTTTAGAACCTATTATACTGCTGTGGTAGTCAAAACAGTGTGTTACTGGTACAACAACAGATACATAGACCAATGGGACAGAATTGAGAATCCAGACATAAATTCATCCACCTATAAGCAACTGATATTTGACAAAGGTCCAAAGTCTGTTAACTGGGGAAAAGACAGTCACTTAATAAATAGGGCTGGCATAACTGGATATCTATCTGCAAAAAATTGAAACAAAACCCATACCGCACACCATCCACAAAAACTAACTCAAAATGGATCAAAGACCTAAATATAAAATAGAAAACAATAAAGATCATGGAGGAAAAAACAGGGACAATGCTAGGAGCCCTAATACATGGCATAAATAGAATACAAACCATAAGTTACAATGCACAAAAACCAGAAGAGAAAGTAGATAACTAGGAGCTTCTAAAAATCAAACACTTATGCTCATCAAAAGACTTGACCAAAAGAGTCAAAAGACAACCTACAGACTGGGAAGAAGTTTTTGGCTATGACAAATCCAATCTGGGTCTACTCTCTAAAATCTACAAGATACTGAAAACCTCAACAACAAAAAGACAAATAACCCAATTAAAAAATGGACAAAGGATATAACAGGCACTTCACCAAAGAAGACATTCAGGCAGCTAACAGATACATGAGGAAATGCTCATGATCATTAGTCATTAGAGAAATGCAAATCAAAACTACAAAGAGATACCATCTCACCCCAACAAGGCTAGCATTAATCCAAAAAACACAAAATAATAAATGTTGGAGAGGTTATGGTGGGACTGGAACACTTATACACTGTTGGTGGAAATGTAAAATTGTACAACCACTTAGGAAATCGATTTGGTGTTTCCTTAAAAAGTGAGGAATTCCAGTCTTTGGAAGATATCCTAGAGAAATAAGAGCCATCACACGAATAGATATATGCACACCCACGTTCATTGTGGCACTGTTCACAATAACAAAAAATGGGAACAACTAGGTTCCCATCAACGGACGAATGGATAAACAAATGATGGTATATTCACACAGTTGAATACTATACAACGATAAAGAATAACGAATCTGTCTCATAACGTGGATGAATCTCAAAAGCATTATGCTGAGTGAAATTTGTCAGTCACATAAGGACAAATATTGTATAAGATCACTATTATAAGAACTCAAGAAAAGGTTTAAACACAGAAGAAAATATTCTTTGATGGTTATAAGGGTGGGGAGGGAGGGAGAGGGCTATTCACTAACTAGATAGTAGACAAGAATTATCTTAGGTGAGGGCAAGGACAACACATACTGCAGGGGAAGTCAGCACAACTGAAATAAATCAAAAGCTAAGAAGTTTCCTGAATACAGTCAAACACTTTGAGGGACAGAGTAGCAGGGGCAGGAGTCTGGGGACCATGGTTTCAGGGGACGTCTAGGTCAATTGGCATAATAAAGTTTATTAAGAAAAGTTTCTGCATCCCACTTTGGTGAGTGGCATCTGGGTTCTTAAAAGCTATCGAGCGGCCATCTAAGATGCGTCAATTGGTCCCAACCCACCTGGAGCAAAGGAGAATAAAGAACACAAAAGACACAAGGAAAATATTAGCCCAAGAGACAAAAGGGACATATAAACCAGAGATTCCATCAGCCTGAGACCAGAAGAACTAGATGGTGTCTGGCCACCACCAATGACTGCCCCAATAGGGGAACATAACAGACAGTCCATGACAGAGTAGGAGAAAAGTAGGGTGCAGAACTCAAATTCTAGTAAAAAGACCAGACTTAATGGTCTGACTGAGACTGGAGGGACCCCAGGAAGACATGGTCCCCAGACTCTCTGTTAGCCCAAAACTAAAACCATTCTTGAAGCCAACTTTTCAGACAAAGATTAGACTGGACTATAAGACATAAAATGACACTCATGAAGAGTGTGCTTGTTAGCTCTAGTAGATACATGAGTCTAAATGCGCAGCTCCTGTCCAGAGGTGAGATGAGAAGGCAGAGAGGGTCAGGAGCTGGTTGAATGGACACAGGAAATCTGAGATGGAAAGGAAGAGTGTGCTGTCACAGTGTGGGGAGAGCAACCAGGGTCACACAGCAGTGAGTGTTTAAATTTTTGTATGAGAAACTTAGTTGAAGTGTAAACTTTCATTTAAAGCACAATTAAAAAAAAAAAAAAAGAAGAGTTTGCTGAACCAATAATATTGCTGAGGACTTTTTTGGGAAATACCACCTCTTCAACTTGAGACAGTGGCTTTCTGGAGGTTCTGTGCAGGTTGGATGTTGGTGGGGGGAAGATAGTGGCCTGGCTGCAACTTTCTCACCCAAGCCTCAGAAATCTAAAAGGAGAGACAGGCTGGCTGAACTGCCACCTTTTTGTTTACTGGCACTCCCACAGGCTATCAGAGCTAAAAACGTGAGTGTCCACTGTGGACCAGATATGGGTAGCACATAAGCGACAGCTGGAGAAAGTTGCTTCATGTTCTGTGCTCCAGCACGGAAGGGATGATGGACTTCAAAAGACAGAGACTGGAATTAGATAACCAGATTCCTGGGGGCTGCAGGCAGAATAAGTGACAAACTGGAAGACAGAAGGGCTGCTCTGTTCCTAAAAGCTTTTTGTAAATCTTTCTGTCTCTCTTTTTCACACACACACACACATACACACACACAGTTTTTGGAAGTTGAGGAAGGAGCTAAGTTTTGTGTCTGAGCTAAAAAGGTACTGAGCAGAGTCTACATGTGAGGTCAATGGAGCCCAGGAGGGAGTGGAGGTCCTGAGAATTTAAGCCCCTGGAATCCATTAAGGCTGTGGGAAGGGCTCTGGACTTCCAAAGGCCAGGCCTTGGCAGTGTGGGGCTCAGGATAATTTTATCTGAATCTCAAGGGGCAGGTGACTCTGAGTTTCAGGAGAAAGTGTTAAATAGCAGTAACACTGTGGATTAGGGTGCTTCTTCAACTCTCGGGTGAAGAATTTGTCTTGAAATATCTAGGCCTACTGTTTGCTCTGATTCAGCTAACATTTATTGAATGTCTATTATATTCCAGGTATTGTGAGTGGTATTCCACTGGATATTTATAATAACTATATGAAGAAGTTGCTGCAAGTATCTTCTTTTTATAGATAAGGAAAGGGACTCTAAGAGGTAATTTAACTCGCTCAAAATCAAACAGTTGATAACGTGGTGGATTCAAAGTGAGGTTCTCAGACTCCCAGGCTGAGGCCATTTCTTATAAATGCCTCTTTAGCTGCAGCATACTTTCATGTGGGAGGTTGGGTTGGGAGGGTAGGTGGATACCCAGTGATAAAAATGAATACAAATTTAGAACAGTTTGAAGGATAGATTTGTAATTATGAAATTAAGAAGAGAGAAAAATAAAGGATAAAAGGCAAAATGAGGGAAGGGGAGAGAGATTGGGTCTGGGTTTTTGCTCTGCTGTCCTATTTGCCCTTCATGATACAACAGTGTATATCAATATGCTGATTGGTAGCTTGCTGTATATCAGGGATATGGCCAATAGTTCATGTGCTTTCCTAGGAACTTGTGTTGAGAGGGATTCTGAGGTTCAGTTCTGGTTCAGTGCTAAAGAGTACTGTGATCAATCAGTGGTGCTTGTTACAAGTAAGGGAAATGAAAGTAGGAGCACAATGCTGTTTATGTGTCACAATATCACAAATAGACATGCTTTCCAGCTTTCCTTACTCCAAACAAAATAAGCTGCATATTCTTTTACCTTCACCCAGAAATCTTTTTTTCTTGGCTTTTAACCTTTTGGGGTTACTTTTTTCTCATACATTCTCTATCAACACCATGATCTTCATCCTGTTTATAAGCAGGAATGGCATATTTGTCTGTTTCTTGTGGGGAAGGGCCACCTAAGTGAAGAAGCAGAAAATAGAGTCACCTCCTCCTTGTGCTCATTTTAACAGCCTGTGACCATTGCTGTGGCTTCATGATACAACTTTTCTCCCTGCCTTCTGAAAACTCTGGTGTAGAGCCTATTTATTTCTTAAAGTACATTGACACTAATTTGGTTTTGAAAAAAATTTAAAGAATCTCTGAAAATCCCTAAAAGTGACTGAAAATACCCTGGGGTGTAGCAAATTCAGAGTTGAGGATTATTGTGGAAAAGCTAAAGCTATGACTGTGTGTCCATAACAACCAGTAGGAAAGTGCTGCTTTTGATGTTTTGTCTGTTGAGAAGCTTGTTGGTTATTTTTGCATCAGATAGAGTAAGTGGTTCAGACAGCACGGACACAGACAGATGGTGCTTGTGTTTACATGAAACCAAAATATTTATCTTAAAGGCAACCTTGGATGGAACAACAGAATTGAACCTGACTGGTTTTATTTCCCTGATTTAACTGTTTAAGGAGCCCTAGTGGTGCAGTGGTTAAGTGCTTGGCTGCTAACCAAAAGGTCAGTGGTTCGAACCTGCCAGCTGCTCCTTGGGAGAAAGATGTAGCAGTCTGCTTCCGTAAATATTTATAGCCTTGGAAACCCTATGGGGCAGTCTACTCTTTCCTATAAGGTTGCTATGAGTTGAAATTCTACTTGATGGCAATGGGTTTTTGTTCTTTATAACTGTTTAGCTCAGCCTGAAGCAGGCAGCCTAGAGTGTTGGGCAGGGCATGGGCTTTGGAGGCAGAGCTGGATTAGAATCTCAGTTCTGTTCCTTGTGAGCCCTGTGACTCAGTGTCCTAATCTGGAAGATAGAATCTATGGCATAATGATACCCATTCTCACTTTGAGTTTGTACGTGTGCATGTGAAGGTTAAGTGGAAAAATGTGTGCGAAAGCACATATTGGATGCTTGGTAAACTCTAGTTCTCCTGCTTTCTCTTCTACCTCTGCAGAAGAAGAAAAGTGTGATGGTAACAGTGAGGAACAGAATCCTAAGAGCACAGACACAAGTGGGGGACAAGAGGTGCCCTAGAGGCAGAGGCTACCCCTGGAAACATAGCAAGTTATCTGAATCTTGGCCATCAATCCACAGAGCCTGGGCATCCAGTTAAGGCCTGGGAACCAGTTGTAAGGACAGAATACCTCATCAAAAGAGGTAAGGCAGCCTCTCTCACAGCCCAGCAGGGACAAGAATAAGAGTCCAGATTGTGTGGATGAAGATGAAGGCAGAAAGGGTGGCAGAGGTGGAACCTGGGGGAGGAAGAAAAGCTGTAAGCTTTAGTTCCTGCATCTTCTAGGCCGAGAAGAAAACAACAGGCTCTTCTGGTTCGTTCTACTCTGTCCTATAGGGTCGCTATGAGTTGGAATCAACTTGAAGGCAAGGGGTTTGGTTTTGGTGTCTGGTTCAGATGTCCAGAAAGAAAGTGTCTTCCTACAGCCTGAAGGAGGTAGGGGGAAACTAGATATGCCAGAGAAGGGGATCTGATCAGGAAAGAAGCCATGCTAGGGCTCAAGAAAGGAAGTAAATGTAAGTGCGAGATATAGCTGCTGCAAGTTACTGTTACGGCTGCAAACTTGTTTCGAAAATCACCAATGACTTCTTGTATCCTCATAATTCTTTCTTTTTGACTTTAAACAACAGAATTTATCTCATTTCTGGAGACTGAGAGTCTGAGATCTGGGTGTTGGCTGTGTTGATTCCTTCTGAGGCTTTGAGAGAGAATCTATTTCATGCCTCTTTCCTAGCTTCTGGTAGCCTCAGATGTTCCTTAGCTTGCACCTGCAGTCTAACTCCATCTTTACAAGGTTCTCTTCCCTCTGTCCTCCTAATAATTCTTAACCTTGTATGTGTGTGTATATGTGTGTACATGTGTGTGTTAGACCCCTTTGAGGATCTAATTAAAACTATGGTCCTTTGCTACGGAAAAATGCACATGTACAGAATAGAACATTTTACAAATTATTTTTGAGGGTTCACAGACCTTTGAAACCTGTTGTGGACTCTCTATGGACTTATACTCAAAGTGTGAAACAGTAGCAACAGCATCACCTGGGAGCTTTTTAGAAATGCAGAATCTCAGGCCCTAACCTAGGCCTACTGTATCAGAATCTGCATTTTAGTGAGATTCCTCAAGTGATTTGTATGCACATCAAAGTTTGATAAGCTGATCTACAACACCCTACCCCGCCCCCCGCCACCCCATGAAGAACAGCTCCTCTCTCTCATCCCATCTCTGGTTTCTAGCTGGTAGAATCAGGCTTTCCTCCCTGTTCAACACACCTGCCTCCAGTGCAATCAGGCCCGTTTTTCTCTGTGCCATAGATACATCACACTGTTTCCTTTTTCCTTGCCTCTGCCTGAAACACCTTGTCATCACTAGCAAATATTCCCAAGCATTTATTTGATACAAGGCAGAATGTTATAATCATTCATTTATTCAATAAACTTACATTGAGCAACTACTGTGTTGTGGGACCTAGATAAGGAAGCATAGGCTTCTCTCAAAGAGCTACCATTCTGTCTTCCCCTCCACTTTGCCAATGTTAACCTGCATGCTCTTCAGCGTCCAACTAAAGACCACCCAATTCTTTGTGAGTAACCTCCTCAGAACCGTAGTAGCCATCATCTTGTTTTCCACAGTGTCTTGGAATGTTCACTGCTGATTGATGGGTACAACTGAGTGCTGGTGGAGCAGAATTCACCTTTTTTTTTTTTCTGTCCCTAGCATGAGAAACACCTTTTAGATGTTGTTTGCAAATTTGTTCTACAGGTGGAGACATCAGTTCATTCTTGGAGTACACTTTGTTCCTTTGGAAAAAATCTTGAGAGTAGGTCCTTTAATTACACGGTATAAGGAAGGAAGCCAGTTTATTCAAACCCAGTTCACTGAAGTTACCAAATTTATTGATTTGTCTTATACTTATTTTAAGGATTACTTTTCTTAACTATATTTAATGAATTTGAATATTTTCTTCCTGTTGTTGTTGTTAGGTATCATGGAGTCAGTTCCAACTCATAGTGACCCTATATACAACAGAATGAAACACTGCCTGGTCTTGCCCATCTTCAAAATCATTGTTATGTTTGAGCCCATTGTTGGAGCCACTGTGTCAATCTATCTCGTTGAGGGTCTTCCTCTGTTTCATTCACCCTCACTTTACCAAGCACGATGTCCTTCTCTAGGGAGTGGTCCCCCCTGATAACATGTCCAAACTATGCGAGATGAAGTGCTTCCAAGGAGCACTCTGGCTGTATTTCTTCCAAGACAGATTTGTTCATTCTTTTGGCACTCCATGGTATATTCAATATTCTTTGCCAACACCATAATTCAAAGGCATCAATTCTTCTTCAGTCTTCCTTACTCATTGTCCAGCTTTCCCACGCATATGAGGCTATTGAAAACATAACGACTTGGGTCAGGTGAACCTTAGACCTCAATGTGACATCTTTGCTTTTCAGTACTTTAAAGAAGTCTTTTGCAGCTGGTTTGCCCAATGCAATACATGCTTTGATTTTTTGACTGCTGCTTCCATGGGGTTTTGTTGATTGTGGATCCAAGTAAAGTGAAATCCTTGACAACTTCAATATTTTCTCCATTTATCATGATTTTGCTTATGCGTCCAGTTGTGAGGATTTTTGTTTTCTTTGTGTTGAGGTGTAATCCATACTGAAGGCTACAGTCTTTGATGTTCATCAGTAAGTGCTTCAAGTCCTCATCACTTTCAGCAAGCAAGGTTGTGTCATCTGCGTATCACAAGTTGTTAATGAGTCTTTCTCCAATCCTGATGCTCAGTTCTTCTTCATATCGTCCAGCTTCTCAGATTATTTGCTCAGCAAACAGATGGAATAAGTTATGGTGAAAGGATACAACCCTGATGCACCTTTCCTGATTTTAAAATGCACAGTATCTCCTTGTTTTGTTTGAACGACTGTCTCTTGGTCTATGTACAGGTTTCACATGAGCACAATTAAATGTTCTGGAATTCCCATTCTTCACAGTGTTATCCATAATTTGTTACGATCCACATAGTGGAATGCCTTTGCATAGTCAATAAAACCCAGGTAAACATCGTTCTGCTTTCAGCCAAGATCCATCAGATATCAGCAATGATATCTTATTCGATTCCTTTTCTGAATCTGGCTTGAATTTCTGGCAGTTCCCTGTCGATGTACTGCTGCAACTGCTTTTCAGTGATCTTCAGCAAAATTTTACTTGCATGTGATATTAGTGATATTGTTTGATAATTTCTGCATTCTGTTGGCTCGCCTTTCTTTGGAATGGACACAAATACGTGTCTCTTCCAGTTGGTTGGCCAGGTAGCTATCTTCCAAATTTCTTGGCAAAGAGAAGTGAGCACCTCCAGTCTTGCATCCATTTGCTGAAACTTCAATTGGTATTCCATCAGTTCCTGGAACCTTATTTATCGCCAATGACTTCAGTACAGCTTGGACTTCTTCCTTCAATATCATAGTTCTTGATCATATGCTACGTCCTGAAATGGTTGAAGATTGACCAATTCTTTTTGGTACAGTGACTCTGTGTATTCTTTCCATCATCTTTTATGCTTCCTGTGTCATTCAATATTTTGCCTATAGAATCCTTCAGTATCGGAACTTGAGGCTTGAATTTTTTCTTCAGTTCTTTCAGCTTTAGAAATACCAAGTGTGTTCTTCCCCTTGGGTTTTCTAACTCCAGGTCTTTGCACATGTCATTATAATACTTTACTTTGTTTTCTCGAGCCACCCTTTGAAATCTTCTATTTGGCTCTTTTACTTCATCATTTCTTTCTTTTGCTTTAGCTGCTCTGTGTTCAAGAGCAAGTTTCAGAGTGTCTTCTGACACCTATTTTGGCCTTTTCTTTCTTTCCTGTCTTTTTAATAACCTCTTGCTTGCTTCATGTATCATGTCCTTCATGTCATCCGAGAACTCATCTGGTCTTCGGTCAATAGCGTTCAATACATCAAATCTATTCTTGAGATGGTCTCCAAATTCAAGTGGGATACACTCAATGTCATATTTTGGCTCTTGTGGACTTGTTTTAATTTTTTCAGCTTTAACTTGAACTTGCATGTGAACAATTGATGGTCTGTTCTGCAGTTGGTCCCGAGCCCTGTTCTGACTGATGATATTGAACTTTTCCATCATCTTTCTACAGATGTAGTCAATTTGATTCCTGTGTATTCCACTTGGTGAGGTTCACATGCATAGTCACCTTTCATGTTGATGAAAAAAGAGTATTTACAATGAAGAAGTCATTGGTTTTGCTAAATTCTATCATGTCCAGCATGGTTTCTATCACCAAGCCCATATTTTCCAACTACCAGCAGTTCTTTGTTTCCAACTTACACATTCCAATCACTAGTAATTATCAGTGCATCTTGATTGCATGTTTGATCAACTTCAAACTGTAAAAGTTGATAAAAATCTTCAATTTTCTCATCTTTGGCATTAGTGTTTGGTGCGTAAATTTGAGTAATAGTGGTATAAACTGCTCTACATTCTGGGCATATGGATATTATCCTCTCACTGACAGTGTTGTACTTCAGGATAAATTTTGAACTGTTATTTTTGATGATGAATGCAACACAATTCCTCTTCAATTTGTCATTCCTGGCATAGTAGACCATGTGATTTTCCAATTCAAAATGGCCAATACCAGTCCATTTCAGATCCTAATGCCTAGGATATTAATCTTTATGCATTCCATTTCATTTTTGATGACTTCCAATTTTCCTAGATTCATACTGCATATGTTGCACGTTCTGATTATTAATGGATGTTTGCAGCTGTTTCTTCTCATTTTGAGTCATGCCACTTCAGCAAATGAAGGTCCTGAAAGCTTTACTCCATCCACATCATTAAGGTAGACTCTACTTTGAGGAGGCAGCTCTTCTCCAGTCATGTTTTGAGTGCCTTCCAACCTGAGGGGCTCATCTTCTGGCCCTATATGAGACAATGTTCCGCTGCTATTCATAAGATTTTCACTGGCCAATTTTTCAGAAGTAGACCACCAGGTCCTTCTTCTTAGTCAGTCTTAGTCTGGAAGCTGCATTGAAACCTGTCCCCCATGGGTGACCCTGCTGACATTTGGAATACTAGTGGCATAGCTTCCAGCATCATAGCAACACGCAAGCCACTACAGCACGGCAAACTGACAGATGCGTAGTAAGTCTTCCTTGTAGGTTGTACGGATATTATCCTAGTACTGACAGCATTGTACTTCAGTGTAGATCTTGAAATGTTCTTTTGATGATGAATGTGATGCCATTCCTCTTCAATTTGTCATTCCTGGCACAGTAAACCATAGGATTATATCATTCAAAATGCCCAATACCAATCCATTTTAGCTCACTAATGCCTAAGATATCAATCTTTATGCATTCCATTTCATTTTGGACAACTTCCAGTTTTCCTAGATTCATACTTTGTACATTCCACTTTCTGATTATTAATGGATGTTTGCAGCTGTTTCTTCTAATTTTGAGTTGTCCCACATCAGCAAATGAAGATCCTGAAAGCTTTATTCCATCCATTTCATTAAGGTCAACGCTACTTCGAGTAGGCAGCTCTTCCCCAGTTGTATTTTGAATGCTTTTGAACCCGAGGGGCTCATATTTCGGCACTATATCAGGCAACGTTCCACTGCAATTCATAAGGTTTTCACAGGCCGATTTTTCAGAAAAAGACTGCCAGGTCCTTTCTCCTAGTCAGTCTTAGTCTGGAAACTGCACTGAAACCTGTCCCGCATGAGTGTCCCCACTGGCAATTGCAATACTGGTGGCATAGCTTCCAGCATCACAGCAACACACAAGCCACAATAATATGACAAACTGACAGATGCGGCGTGGAAGGTTTTTTTTTTTTTTCCTTCTTTGTTTAATGTGATGGTTAAGGTTGTGTGTCAACTTGGCTGGGTCATGATTTTCTGTGGTTTGGCAGTTAGGTAATGATGTAGATTGGCAGATATGTAATGAAGTAATTTGGCAATTATGTAATGATGTACTCATTCTCCATGATGTGATCTGATGTGATCAGCCAATCAGCAGTAAAGGGAGTTTCCTT
>NW_004444020.1:9053655-9091547 GCF_000243295.1 Trichechus manatus latirostris
TTGTTGCATTCTCTGTTTGGCTTAGTTTTTCGGATCTTTGTTGTGGAGGGACGGCGTGGTGTTTCTGCCTACAGCGCCATCTTGCCAGAACTCCTCAGCCTTTACAATTTTATTGTAATTTTATTTAGATAAATCTCTTTATCTCTCTATATATATATATATGCTTCACTAGTTTTGCTTCTCTAGAGAACCCAGTCTGTCTTAGTCTCGAAGCTCAGCTGAAACCTGTCCACCAAGGGTTACTCTACTGGTATTTGAAATACCGGTGGCAAAGTTTCCAGTATCACAGCAACACTCACGCCACCACAGTATGACAAACTGACAGATAAGTGGTGGAGTGTAAGACAGTTGACAAACATCTTCAATGCTCTTCTTGAATATGTTTAATTAATGTAGTTTTCTTGAATTGTCCACCCAATTGCCAGTTCTCTTCCTGAATTTCAGATTCCCTTATCCTGCTATACATCTTCTTCTTTTTTTTTAATTTCTTTTATTCCCTTGCAGTTAGACCACATCAGGTCAGAGTTGGCTAGAAAGTCCTAATTTCCAGAGGGCAATTTAGCTAGCGGGTAGCCCTGAAAACTTATGCTTGTGGGGCTGAATCTGTTTCCTGACAACATGGAGCTTGAAGAATGTACCAGATCTTGGTCTTCTGGGGGAGCAATTGAAATGCTGTGAACCCCAAAGGCTGTGCATTGGCTCCCAAAGGTGTGATGTTAGGTGAGTTTAGAGCAGCTCTGTTGAACGTGGTGAAACCTATGAGCATATGGAGCCCGTCCTTTGACGGCTGGGTGCTGAATCATGGCAAGGTGGTGGTCACATGGGAATGACAAAGACAAGATTATATGCTCTTATGGACTTGAAATAAAATATTCTGGGTGCTTACCATGTTAAAAAGACCTCGAGTCATTCAAGAAAGATAACGAAAACAAAATTTTTTTTCCTGAAATGTATCACATTGAGTGTTAAATGATCATACAGATTACCTCTACAAAAGATTCTCTCTTCTATTTGAAACACACTTTAGATTATACATGTCTCACTGCAGAGAGTTTTCTCCGTAGCAGATAATGAGGAGGTTCTTTATTGCCAGGATGAAGAGTTCACTTATTGCAACATATTTTCCTTAATCTTTTCTTGCTTATAGATAGCTCACAAGAATCACTCCAGACGGATGTTAATTTTCAGTGACAAAATGGAGGGTATATGAGGTTAATTAACTTCATTCATTTGTTCATTCAGTAAGTCAACTAACAAATATTTAATGATTCTTACTCTCAACTGGGCATGTGCTTAGCTCTGGACATACAACTGTGAAAAAAAAGCACAATTACAGCCTTTAAAAGAGTGTACAATCAAAGACATTTTATAGCCTGGATAGGTGCTGAATCGGGGATACTTGCCAGAATCGCCTGGGAGCTTTTTAAAGATCCAGTGTTCTGGGCCACAGTTCAGATATTTTGAATCAGAGTCTGCAAGAGTGGGTTTGGGCAATTATAGTTGATTCAGACCCCCACGCATCTGTTAGTTTTTCATACTGTGGGGGCTTGGGTGTTGCTGTGATGCTGAAAGCTATGCCCAAGGTCACCCATGACAGATAGGTTTCAGCTGAGCTTCCAGAATAAGACAGACTAGGAAGAAGGACCTGGCAGTCTACTTCTGAAAAGAATTAGACAGTGAAAACCTTAGAAATAATAGTGTAACATTGTCTGATATAGTGCTGGAAGATAAGCCCCTCAGGTTGGAAGGCACTCAGAACATGACTAGAAAAGAGATGCCTCTTCAAAGTAGAGTCGACCTCAATGACATGGATGGAGTTAAGCTTTTGGGACCTTCATTCGCTGATGTGGCATGACTCAAAATGAGAAAAAACAAATGCAAACATCCATTAATAATCAGAATGTGGAAAGTATGAAGTATGCATCTAGGAAAATTGGAAGTCATCAAAAATGAAATGGAATGCATAAAGATTAATATCCTAGGCATTAGTGATCTGAAATGGACTAGTATTGGCCATTTTGAACCAGACAATCATATGGTCTACTTATGCTGGGAATGACAAATTGAAGCGCAATGGGTGTTGCATTCATCATCAAAAAAAATTTCAAGATCTGTTCTGAAGTACAAAGCTGTCAGAGATAGGATAATATCCATATATCTACAAGGAAGACCAGTTAATACGACTATTATTCAAATTTACACACCAACCACTAAGACCAAAGGTGAAGAAATTGAAGATTTTTACCGACTTCTGCAGTCTGAAATTGCTCAACCATGCAATCAGGATGCCTTGATAATTACTGGTGATTGGAACGCAAAAATTGGAAACAGAAAAAGAATTGGTAGTTGGAAAATATGGCCTTGGTGTTAGAAACGATGCTGGAGATTGCATGATAGAATTTTGCAAGACCAGCGACTTCTTCATCTCAAATACCTTTTTCAACAACATAAAAGACTATTATACACGTGGACCTCACAGGACAGAATATACAGGAATCAGATCGGCTATATCTGTGGAAAGAGACAATGGAAAAGCTCAATATCATCAGTCAGAACAAGGGCAAGGGCCAACTGCGGAACAGACCATCAATTGCTCCATATGCAAGTTCAAGTTGAAGCTGAAGAAAATTAGAACAAGTCCACGAGATCCAAAGTATGACCTTTAGTATATCCCACCTGAATTTAGAGACCATCTCAAGAATAGATTGGACGCGTTGAACACTAATGACAGAAGACCAAACAAACTGTGGAATGACATCAAGGACATCATACACAAAGAAAGCAAGAAGTCAACAAAAAGACATGAAAGAAAGAAAAGACCAAAATGAATGTCATAAGAGACTCTGAAACTTGCTCTTTAATGTAGGATAGCTAAAGCAAAAGGGAGAAATGATGACATCAAAGAACTGAACAGAAGATTTCAATGGGCAGCTTGAGAGGACAAAGTATTATAATGACATGTGCAAAGACCTGGAGTTAGAAAACCAAAAAGGGAGAACACACTCAGCAGTTCTCAAGCTGAAAGAACTGAAGAAAAAATTCAAGCCTCAAGTTGCAATATTGAAGGATTCTATGGGGAAAATATTAAAAGATGTGGGAAACATCAAAAGCAGATGGAAGGAATACACAGAATCACTGTACCAAAAAGAATTGGTCGACGTTCAACCATTTCAGGAGGTAGCATATGATCAGGAACTGATGGTACTGAAGGAAGGGGTCCAAACTTCACTGACGGCATTGGCGAAAAACAAGGCTTCAGGAATTGACAGAATACCAATAGAGATGTTTCAGCAAATGGATGCGGCCCTGGAAGTGCTCACTTGTCTATGCCAAGAAATTTGGAAGACAGCTACCTAGCCAACCTACTAGAAGAGATCCATATTTATGCCTATTCCAAAGAAAGGCGATCCAACCGAATGCAGAAATTATTGAACAATATCATTAATATCACATGCAAGTAAAATTTTGCTGAAGATCATCCAAAAGCGCCTGCAGCAGTGCATTACAGGGAATTGCCAGAAATTCAAGCTGGATTCAGAAGAGGACGTGGAATGAGGGATATCACTGCTGATGTCAGACGGATCCTGGCTGAAAGCAGAGAATTCCAGAAAGATGTTTACCTGTGTTTTACTGATTCTGCAAAGGCATTTGACTGTGTGGATCATAACAAATTTTGGATAACATTGAGAAGAATGGGAATTCCAGGACACTTAATTGTGCTCATGAGGAACCTGGGCATAGATCAAGAGGCAGTCATTCAAACAGAACAAAGGGATACTCTGTGGCTTAAAGTCAGGAAAGGTGTGTGTCAGTGTTGTATTCTTTCACCATATTTATTCAGTCTGTATGCTGAGCAAATAATCTGAGAAGCTGGACTATATGAAGAAGAACGGGGCATCAGGATTGGAGGAAGACTCATTAACAAACTGCTTTATGCAGATGGCACCACCTTACTTGCTGAAAGTGAAGAGGACTTGAAGCACTTACTTGAAGATCAAAGACCACAGCCTTCAGTATGGGTTATGCCTCAACATAAAGAAAACAAAAATCTTCACAACTGAACCAATAAGGAACATCATGATAAACGGATTAAAGATTGGAATTGTCAAGGATTTTATTTTACTTGGATCCACAATCAACACTCATGGAAGCAGCAGTCAAGAAATCAAAAGACTCATCTCATTGGGCAAATCTCCTGCTAAAGACCTCTTTAAAGTGTTAAAAAGCATAGATATCACCTTGAAGACTAAAATGGACCTGACCCAAACTACGGGTCTTGCATTCAAAAGCTGGACAATGAATAAGGAAGATCGAAGAAAAATTGATGACTTTGAATTATAGTGTTAGTGAAGAATATTGAATATACATGGACTGCCAAAAGAATGAACAAATCTGTCTTGGAAGAAGTACAGCCAGAATGCTTCTTAGAAGCAAGGATGGCAAGGCTACATCTCACATACTTTGGACATGTTATCAAGAGTGATCAGTCCCTGGGAAGGACATCGTGCTTGGTAAAGTTGAGGGTCAGCGAAAAAGAGGATGATCCTCAATGAGATGGATTGACACAGTGGTTGCAACAATGGGCTGAAGCATAACAATGATTATGAGGATGGTGCAGGACCAGGCAGTGCTGAGTTCTCTCGTGCATAGGGTCGCTATGAGTCAGAACCAACTGGACGGCACCTAATCAACAACAATTGTTTCTGAGGCTCCTCTGGTTAGTAACTGCTGGTCCAGTGGGTGAGACTAAGAGGCAGTTATACTTAGGGTCTGATATGTGATAAATGCTATCAGGGATTAGAGCAGGGTCCTACAGGTGCCCAAGCAGGGAGGCTCCCCCAGTGTTGAGTGGTCAGGGAGGGATTCCTGCAGGGAGGGGAATCAGACATAGGGTGAGGGTGAGGAGTCATGGTAGGGATAGGGCAGTGATGGTGTTGGTCATGTGGAATCATGTCAGAAGTAGACACAACCTGCACTTATTGGGATATCATGTAGGGCCTGATGATTAGGGAAACTGTGAGTGTCTCAAGGGGGCTTGTATTTTGTGACCTGAGATGGAGAGTGATGCAGCCAAGACTGAAGAGGAGGTTGTCTTGAGGTCACATTCTTGTTAGTGTGTAGCCAGGAGCAGGGCTCAAGATTGACTCTAACACTCATGTTATAGATTTATTTTTGTGACACTCCTCTTCATGCAATACCAGACAATATCCTTTGAATAAATATGAGAGATGATGTTATGACAAGTAGGATGATATCTGTGATGATATATTTGTCTCTAGGAGAGACAATGTATAATGGGAGCATCAGGCCCCTGGATTCAAATCCCAACTCCATCCCTGGGTAAGGGTCAGTTTGCTCATCTGTGAAATGGGGATGATTATAGTACTTAGCTCCTAGTTTTGTTGTGAGGATTAAATAAGTCAGGGCATGTAAAGCTTTGGGAACAACACCTGGCACCTGGTAAGCCCTCAACACATATTAACCATCATTACTAGTACTACTCTTTCTAGGTTCTCCCTATGACAAACAATATGAATTTTGGAAACAGGCTATTTCAACAATACATATTTCGTTAACACCTCATGAAATAAGATGAAAGAAATGAGAGTAAAACCCTTTCAAATACACTTTTCCCTGGGAAGCCTCTGGTGACTCCTCTAGGCATTGTTAACTGTTCCTCTTTGGGCTTGTAAAGAGCCTGTCTTTTATTCTTTTACAGATTGTGTCACATTTAGGGACACTGTCCTCATAAACATTCACCTCCCTGCCATGCTGGGGCTATCTGAGAACTTTTAGAGGGCCTGGACCAGTTCTTATAAATGTTTTTAATTATCCCCAGGATTTATCCCAAGTTTCATGATATTTATTTAGTGAACACATGAATAATCAGACTTTTTAACTTGTATCCCTGATGAAGATCATGGTGGGAAAAATTTAACAAATGCTTTCCAAATCTCATCTGAAGTTTTATCTTATCTCTGAGTGTGTAGGTGAATCTTCCTTACAAAGATTTGCCCAGTGCTTTTCCTCTTGTTTTAAAGACATGCTTGCTGTCCCAGAGGCTGACTTAGAAGGCCCGGGCTGATTCCCCAACCTGTAATAAAGTGTATGTATAAAGATAGCAGTGTAGTTATGCAATTTAATTATTACAACATTCAGACATTTGGATGAATGCCTGGCTCTTTTTTGTGTGTGTTCATTTAGCTTTTAGTCTAACTCCCATGTGAAGTAAACAAAAAGGCTAATCGCTTTTGGATTTTAGCACTGTGTGAAATACCTGGATTCATTATGTGAATCATAGTTTATAGGTGGATTAAGGGTTCTATTGGTAAATGAAAAATTACAAGATGACAGCTGTAATACTTAAAAGCAAGGCAATTCAAAGGTTTGTGCTCCCAAAGGCAGCATATGAATCCACCTGACATGTTCTTAGTTTTCATAGCAGCATAAAAATGTTTGCAAACTGACGAGAACATTGTCTCAGGATGGTAAGATTTTATATTTTATCACCCTAAAACAGTAGTAAGCTGTCAAATACTTAAGAACCAATGTTACAGGGGCAGAGAGGGAGCCCTGATTTGTAGTATTTGTCAATTTCTATGATGTAAATACTCCCACCACGGCTAATTTCAACCTAACATTATGACATCAAAGGAACGCTAGTGGCACAGTGGTTACATGCTCATCTGCTAACTCACTAGCCTCTCTGTGGGAGAAAGATGTGGCAGTCTGCTTCCATAAAGATAACAGCCTTTGAAACCCTATGGGGAAGTTCTACTCTGTCCTATAGGGTCACTGTGAGTTGAAGGCAATGGGTTATTTTGACATCATTAAGCGAGGAGTTGGGGAGAGAGGCACTCAATTAGCTCATGTGAGCCCATTTGAGCTGGCTCTAGCACACCACTGCCTCCTTGCCCAACTTCATTCTACATTAATCTGACGTAATCATTTGTTAGGGGAGCTGCCAGATGACAGTACTGTTTCCATGATGAGGGACCCAGACTTCCAGCCTTCTGGTGGAACAGGGAGAGGCCCTTCCTGGAGGACCATCAGAGAAACTCTTGTTTTCCTCAGGTGATCTGCACATCTGCTGCCAGGCAGCTGGAGCCAAAACTCTCATTGGAATAAAACAATCATGCAGCCACAGTCATGGGAATTGAGAGAGAGGCAGGGCCCATGACTAACCCAAACTGTATTCCACAATGCAGGGCTCAGGCCTGACCAAGCTCTGTGCCTCAGCATCAAGCAGTGTGCACATGAAACACTGGGCACTGGGCACACGAAATGTGCAATGAGCACTGGGCGGGGGGTGGGGTGGGATGGGGGTGGTTGTGTTCCCACAGGACAGAGAAACAGGAGGAAAAAGCAATAGGCATGTTATCAGGAGTCCTCAGGATTCACTATCATGGCTTGCAGGGGGGATGGAATTTGGCCTTTCTTCCATTTCAGGACAACTGACTGTTTCTGTCTATTTTGTACACACAGGTACTTGTGAGAAGTCTTTTTGACAAGGTGTGTGTTCATCACATCAGAAACCTTCCGCAGGGGTTGAGCTGGCTGATTGGCCACAAGAGAACTTCTCCCTCATTCAAACTGGTCTTACAGTTATGGTAGCGTAGATACTTAAGATCTTTGCTGGGGAAATAAACCCACAGAATTTCTTTCTGCAAATTGCAAGCTTTTCATCGTAAGCAAAGGAGCCCTTTCTATAATTAGTAACTATTTCAACCCATGGAGCCTTGGTGGCGCAGTGGTTAAGAGCTATGGCTGCTAACCAAAAAGTCTGCAGTTTGAACCCACCAGCTGCTCCTTGGAAACTCTGTGAGGCAGTTCTACTCTGCCCTATAAGGTTGCTACGAGTTGGAATTGACTCGACAGCAATGGGTTTGTTTGTTTGTTTGTTTTTTAATTTCAACCCAAGGACTCAAGAAACTGAATTTTATTTCAAAATTCAAAGTGCCTTTAATGGACTAAGTGATCTGGGCTGGGCATGCTTTATACCTGGTATCTCCTTAGAGCTAAGTTTTTAGTGGGTATGGAGAAAGCACTGCAAATATTCTAGAATCCAGGCTTGTCAGAGTCTGCCTGACTGTATGACTAATCAAATTATCAAAGTTTGACTGTGTAGAATTTGATTTTACAAACATTCCTCCCAGATTGTTACTATTGCTCTTTGTCAAAGCTGATATTAAAAGTTATTTCCAGAGTTCCCGGCAACACGGCGCCATAGTCAGAAGCACCAGCTGTCCCTCCGCAGCAAAGATCAGAAAAACTAAGTTAAACAGAGTCACACATCAATCCCGAAACCCTAAGCATCAAATGAAGAGATAAAGAACTCAACCACGCACGAAAGGAATAAGAAACTGACCGAGAACAGAGAGCTAGGAGCGATACATGCAGAGATCCCCTAACATCTACCGCAGAAAGGATCCGCCATCTTGGACTCCTTTCAGAGATCTGTGAACAGGAGGTAAGAAAAAGCAACTTCAAGGAGCTTCCAGCAGGAGACAGAACAAACGGCTGCAAAACACTCATTGACTGTGAAACTGCTTCCCGGCCCGGGCTGCCAAGCTGGTAGGACCCCTGGGGCCTTTTTGTTTGTTTGCTCTGATTTGTTCTGTTTGGATTTGTTTGTTTTCTCTTTCTTTTCTTGCCTTGGAAGCCCCTTCTAGCTGGGCAGTACCATGCAGCTTAGAAGCTACTCCCTTACTCTGTGCAGACGCATGGGGATATCCCTGGGGGCATTTCTTTTTTTTTGTTCTTTTTTCCTTTTTGTTTTTTTTTGTTTCTTTGTTTTGCTTTCTTCTCTCATTTCCTTTTTGTCTTTCTTCATTTCCAGTTTCTTTATTTACTCATTTTTTTCTTTTACCCTTTTTCTTTTTTGTTTTTCCTCATTTCTCATTCTCTCATCCCTCCACTCCAACAGCAAGCTCCCTTAGCTCTCTTTTTTGTTTGTGTGTTTTGTTTGTCTGTTCCTCTCTCTCATCTTTCCCATACCCATCTTAGCTCCACACATCACAGTCTACCTCCTCCTTCCTGCTTACCTGCACCATGCACTGAACATCATACTCCCAAGCAGCACAGGCACTGCCTACTGGAACCTGCGCTGCACTGATTCCCAGTCCACACTGTCAGCCCTTGTACTTTCCCCAAACAACCTATCCCAGCAACTCCCCTTCAGCTGGACCTGCCCTGTTGTACCATACTTGAGTGACTGACCCTGCCCATTGGAGGAGGTGAAAAGTATCATGCCCACAGACGAGCAAACAACAAAGAATGCACTGCCCACCTGCTCTGACATAACCAAATAAAACAAAAAAGCAGGACGAAACAAACAAATCTGCAATCAATAAAAGAGGAAAATAATGACTGGATGCCCCTAAGACAGCAGACAATATCAAAACATTTACAAAAACAGGACAGGATGGTTCTAGTAGGTGTCCAAAATAAAACACCAGATGACCTTCCAGTAGAAGAAAAGGCACTAGACCTAACTGACAAGGAATTTAAATTCCTAATATTCAGAATTATTCAAGAGTTTAAGGAAAAAGCAGACAAAAATTAGGAAAAAATAGACAAATTCATGGAAAATACAGACAAAAAATGGAAGAATTCAAGAAAATAATACAGGAACAAAAGGGTAAAATAAATTCATAACTAGAAACCATACAAAAACAACCATTAGAAATCCAAAAGACAAATAACAATATTTCAGAAATGAACAGTGTCATAGAAGGGCTGAGGAGCAGTTTTGAAATGATGGAAGATGGGATCAGAAAATTGAAGACAAACACCTGGATACAACTCTGAGGAAAAATCAGAAAAAAAGAATGAAGAAAAAGGAAGAAACTCTGAGAATTATGTGGGATAAAGTCAAAAGCAAAAATTTGTGAGTGATCAGAGTTCCAGAACAGGGGGAGAAAACAAAAAACACAGACAGGATCATTGAAGAACTGCTGACAGAAAACTTACCCAATATCATGAAAGATGAAAAGCCAACCATCCAAAAGAATATCACCAAGGCATATCATAATCACACTCTCTAAAACCAAAGACAAACAAAGAATCCTGAGAGCAGCTCAAGAAAAACAAAAAGAGAGGAGAAACAATAAGACTAAGCTCAGATTATTCTGCAGAAACCATGCAGGCAAGAAGGCAATGGAATGATGTATATAAAACCTTGAGAGAAAAAAATTGTTAGGCAAGAATAATACATCCTGTAAAACTCTCATTCAAATATGATGGTGAAATTAGGTTATTTCCAGATAAACAGAAATTAAGGGACTATATAAAAACCAAACCAAACTTACAAGAATTATTAAAGGGAATCCTTTGATCTGAGAACAAACAACATCAGACCACAGGCTGAATCCAGGATACAGGATTGTACGAGCCAGATACTAACCTAGGAAATGAACTCTTAAGGACTATGCAAAACCAAAAGAATTACAACAGGGAACAAGAGAGGTTAATCTGTAAATGACAACAGCATCAGAACAATAAAAGAGGGAATAAACGATGTAGGTATAGAACCTTCTAATGGAGAGGAAGGCAAGGTGATACCAAGTAATAATAGACTGGTTCAAATCTAGGAAGATAAGGGTAAATTCCAGGGTAGCCACAAAGAAAGTTAACAAACCTACTCATCAAAATAAAGAAGAAAAACATAAAGTCTCAGTAAAAACAAAACCTACAAAAACAGAAGAAATGAAAAAAAAATCCACAAAACAAAAGAGTAAGAGGAACAAAGAAAATGTCAGCACCACAAAAAAAAAAGTACTACAAAATGCAATCCCACTCCTAGCAATATATCCTAGATAAATAAGAGCCGTCACACGAATAGACATATGCACACCCATATTCATTGCAGCATTGTTCACAATAGCAAAAAGATGGAAACAACCTAGATGCCCATCAACAGATGAATGGATAAACAAACTATGGTACATACACACAATGGAGTATTATGCAACGATAAAGAACAATGATGAATCTGTGAAGCATCTCATAACATAGATGAAACTGGGGGACATTATGCTGAGTGAAATAAGTCAATCACAAAAGAACAAATATTGTATGAGACCTCTATTGTAAAAACTCATGAAAATGTTTACACACAAAAAGTAACAATCTTTGTTGCTTACAAGGGATAGGAGGGGTGATGTGGGGGAAATACTAAATAGACAGTAGATAAGTGGTAACTTTGGTGAAGGGTAAGACAGTACACAATACTGGGGAAGCCAGCACAGCTTGTACAGGAAAGGTCATGGAAGCCCCATAAACACTTTCAAACTCCCTGTGGGACTGTATTGCTGGGCGGAGGGCTGTGGGGACCATGGTCTCAGGGAACATCTAGCTCAATTGGCATAACACAGTTTATAAAGACAATGTTCTAAATTCTACCTTGGTGAGTGGCATCAGGGGTCTTAAAAGCCTGTGAGCAGCCATCTAAGATACTCCACTGGTCTCACCCCTTTGGGAGCAAGGAAGAATGAAGAGAACAAGATACAAGGAAAAGATTAGTCCAATGGACTAATGGACCACAGTTACTACGGCCTCCACCAGACTGAGTCCAATACAGCTAGATGTTGCCCAGCTACCACCACTGACTGCTGTGACCAAGATCACAATAGATGGTCCTGGACAGAGCTGGAGAAGGATGTAGAACAAAATTCTAACTCAAAAAAAAAAAAACCAAATTTACTGGCCTGACAGACTTGAGAAACCCCGAGAGTATGGCCCCCAGACACCCTTTTAGCTCAGTGGTGAAGTCACTCCTGAAGTTCACCGTTTAGCCAGTGATTGGACAGCCTTGTAAAACAAAATGGGACTAATGAGGCACAGCAGTCCAGGGACAAGGACTAGAAGGCAGGAGGGGACAGGAAAGCTGGTGATAGGGAACCCAGGGTTGAGAAGGGGCAGTGTTGACATGTCATGGGGTTGTTAACCATTGTCATAGGGCAATATGTGTACTAACTGTTTAATGAGAGACTATTTGTTCTGCAGACCTTCATCTAAGGTACAAAAAAGAGAATTATCTATGTGAGATCAAATTGACAACAGCAACTCAAAGGGTTTGATGGGAAGCCTAGGGGGCAGTGACTTGAAGATAATAGTGATGGAATAATTTGGAAAAGGATAGTGAGAATACCAGCACAACGGGAAGAATGTAATCGATGTCACTGAATTGTACATGTAGAAATTTTTGAAACGGTGTAACTTTGGCTATGTATATTTTCACCAAAAAATAAATAAAATAAAAAGCCCTCCAAGGTCGAGAAGGGACAGTGTCGTGGTATTGTTAACCAAAGTCATAAAACAATATGTGTACTGACTGTTTAATGAGAAACTACTTGTTCTGTAAACCTTCATCTAAAGTATCATAAAAAAAATTAAAAGAAAAAAGTTATTTCCAAACATTTTATACCTTCTGGCCAATAGGTCAGCCAGCATTTCCTCTGTGTTGGTAGAAGGAGTAGGTATGGGAGTGGTATGTATGTGTGGGTGGACTGGGGTAGGAAAAAGTCTTCAATGAGACAATTGAGACATTTGGACTTGGGAAAAAAGAGAAGTAATATTACCACCTTCCTGAAGTAAGAGAGATTCTCAGCTTGAACTCCTGTATCCCCCTCCTGGCCATTGAAATGTTATTTCCTGCTTTTTTGTGGCAAAAGGATTTCATGAATCATTTGTTTATACTCTGAAGTTGCCTTCCCTTCTGCTCAGTTAGTTCCAGTGCCTATGACCAGGGAAGATTTGTGGATGTGTTAGTCCTGGTCCTCTGAGAACAGATGCCAAGATGGGATTAAATGTGCAAGGATTTTGTTGTTGTTGTTAGGTGCTATCAAGTCAATTCTGACTCATAGCGACTCTATGTACAACAGAATGAAACACTGCTAGGTCCTGTGCCATCCTTATGATTGTTGCTATGCTTGAGCCCATTGTTGCAGCCACTATGTCAATCCATCTGGTTGAGGTTCTTCCTCTTTTTTGCTGACGCTGTACTTTACCAAGCAAGATATCCTTCTCCAGGGACTGATTTCTCCTGATAACGTGTCTAAGGATTTTAGTTAGGGGAAACCCCTGTGTGAGAGAACATGGGGAGGGAGTTGGGAAATTCTGGGAGAGCTATCAGACCACAATTCAAGTTTCACCCTGAGTGAAGGAGAGAGGGAAGGAAAGTTTGGTGGAAGCATCCTAGACTTCCTTACAATTAAGGAAAGTTCAGTGAGACCATCAAGGAGGCCTGGAGCTAAAGTTGGCCAGCAACATTCGTGTCTCCTGGGAATGGGCCTGCCTTAGTATCTCAGCCACGCTCTGTCATTGGCTGGAAGTAGCCTGTGGGAGGTATAGCCTCAGCCCTGTGGTTGGAGATCTATGAATGAGGTACATTCTCATAGCCTCCACAGTAGACTTGGTGGGGCCATGTCACTTGGTGCTGAGTGAGACAATTTATTTTACCCTGATTACCTGTCATATGCAGGGCACCTTCCCAGACAGCACTCAGTCCATGACCACA
This sequence comes from Trichechus manatus latirostris, assembly GCF_000243295.1. Taxonomy (NCBI): domain Eukaryota; kingdom Metazoa; phylum Chordata; class Mammalia; order Sirenia; family Trichechidae; genus Trichechus; species Trichechus manatus. Next base: position 9,067,175 of record NW_004444020.1, read on the forward strand.
GGAAATGCTTGGTCTGTTGCAGGGCAGGCCAGAAGTGCTGGGGAGTTACATCCCAGGAAGCAGCCTTCAACCAATAATGAATGGGAGTTGGTGATAAATACCGAATTCCTTGCCCGTTGAGCAGGACATCTTTGAGGTGGGCTCTGAACTGCTTTCTTAGGTGCCACTCTGGTAACCTTCACACCAATATACCCTGTATTGGCTTCCTTCCCCTCTCTGTCTTGCTTCTTCACATCCTTACCTGCATGTTTCCTGGAATCACCTCCTAAATAAACTACTTGCACTCAAACCCTTGTGCACCTGTCTGTGGGGACCCCAAACTAAGACAATATTTAATGGTGTTTATGGTCCTGGATCTCAGTAGTAATAATTTTGACAGCTTACAATATATCAGCCACTATGCAAACACTTCATTAAGCTGTTGCCCTGTTTCTTAACTGGCTGATCTTATTGCTTCTTCAGTCCAGAGGTGTTGGTGAGAAAGCAGAGATACTAAGCCTACCACTTCTGCTTTAGAATGAGGATCACCAGGAGGGTCCAGCCTTGCCTCTAGCCAAAGGGAAGACCCCAATATTTCTCATGGGGAATGAACAGCCCTGGAAACCTGCAGAATCACCTAAAAGGGTGCTGTGTAAAGGAAAGAGCTTGGCACTTGGAATCAGGAGATGCACCTTGTGGCCCTGGCCCTGACTTTGACCAGTTATGGGTTAAGCAGGTTGTTAAAACTCTCTGAGAACTGGGTTCTTTATCTATAAAATGAAGGCGATAGGCCAGCTTTTCTCAAAGTATGTTCTGTAGAAACAATGGCTTATCCAGATGTTTTCTGAAATAGAAATATCTTGCTCAAATAAATTGGGAAATGCTCCTTACCAAAGTCTCCTCTTGGAGATTCACAATATACATATATCTGTTAAGGACTCTAGAAGTTTTGCATTAAATAAATCATTTTAATAGTGTTTAACCCAGTGTTCCCCACACCTCTCTTGACCACACACACCTATTACCATCTTGTAAAATTACCATTCCAAAAAAATGGAGATTACTGGACTGAATGATCCTCAGGAGAATTTCCAAGACTGCATTTGAGTGAACAGGAGTCACAACTACAATAGTGACAAAAATAGCAGCAAACATTCACAGGCTACCTATCACATAGCACCACTGAGTTAATGGGTATTCGGAGGAAACCAAGGTGGACCCCACCCTGTCAATTCCTAGAGGAACTTGAAATCTGGTGGGGGAGAGAGACAAACAACTAAACTTAACACAAAGCAGAATGGAATACTTGTAAAATGAAATATGAGCAAAGAGCATGGTAGGGTACAAGAGGAAGGAGTAAATTTGAGCTTGGGGTTCAGGGAAAAGGTGGCATTTGGGCTAGGTCTTGAGGAATAAGAAGGCTTTCAACAAATGAGGAATAGGAGGCAGGAAATTCCAGGGAGGGATGATGTGTATGCCATGGTTAAGGTAAGTCTGATGTGGGTAGAGAATGGATTTGTTGAAGAGCAGTTGCAGGAAAAGACTGAAACCAAAGTTCAGATCAGACTTCCATGGGTGAATTTTGTCATTCTGTTTTTCTCAGAACCGTTCTGCTCCTGAGACCAGCAAGGAGGTTTTCAGCCATTTTGTGTAAATGATGGAGCTGGTAGGTAAAATGGCAGGGAGAAAAAGTTGCAGGAGCAGTGGTTCTCAGTGGCCTGGGAAACCATATTCTCCTTTTCCACTTTGATTAATGTAGATGCACATGTGGTGTCTATTTTTTTCTTGGATTCTGCTTTTACTAGTGTTTCAGTACTTGAGTTTTCAGAAGCCTGTTGGACATTTCTTGTCTTTCCCTGCCTCCAACCCATTTTCCCTCATCTTAATAATAATTCTTCAATTTTTTCTTAGAGAAACCTCTCCCCCAGCTCTCAAGCCATGTGGTTGGCACCCCCCCCACCAGCTACATGGTATTCCCATAACCTAGTCCTGACCAATTGACATATCTCATTGAGGGATGAGCATATAAGCCAAGATGGTCCAAGGTATCAGTTCTGGGACTTTTTTTTTTTCTTTTTTTGATTGATTGGGGATGGAATGCTCTTTGCCAGTCCCACAATGAATGGCTGGGGATGCTGTAACCTCCACCTGGAGAGGTCAACCTGAGAGAAAATTCAACACAGAGGCAAGAGGCAAGAGGAGCAGAAGGGAGGGACCAAGGGCCAATAAATATGCTTAAGCCTATATATATATATATATGTATATATATATATATACATATATATATATTTATATGTATTTAAACTAAAAACTTAGCTTAAAAAAGATCAGGTGAACACAATAAAGAAAATTAATTAATAAAAAAAGAGATGGAGTGAATATTAGGAGTTTTGGGTTTGATGATGACTGGTCTCTTGCCTTTTGGCTTAAGGAGGTGTGAACATGGGGCAACTTTTCAGATTTCTTCAAGTACCTGGGGAGTTGTTCTGGTTCGTCTGAAGTCTCAGTGATTCTTAAAATTAAAAGAGAGAGAGAGGAGGAAGAGAAAAAGAGAGAAGAAGAAGATAAGGAGAAGAAAAAATAGGGGAGACATGGAGAACTTCCCACAGGACAGTGCAAGAGACCAGCACTTTTAACCTTTTTGGTCACTCTTCTGCTTGGCCGTTAAAGCAAGATTGTTCCATCTGATTTAAAAACAAAACAAAACAAAACAAACAAACAAAAAAACTCTAGCTCTGTTAAAAGTCCAGAAAAAATTTAGACATGGTATCTTCTCCTGAAATTATTGTCTTTGTTCTTCCTTAAGCTTCTCTCTTTCCTTTCCCTATCTGCTCCTCTGTCCTTATTTTTGTTGATGTATTCACTGTGCGACTTGTACCTTTGACACAAATCAAATCAAAATCGTTTATCACTTATCACACATCAAACCCATTAGGAGTTTAGAAGGCATCCTGCAATGGTGAGACCCTGGCTATTTTTTTTGTTTGTTTGTTTTAAACTGACAATGTTCTACTATGTAGCTAGTGATTTAATAGTCTACTGTGGATTTTACTACCTGTCAAACAACAGCACGGTTATTTCCAGTTCTATTGAAAGAGAATTTGACACTTCACCCTGGGTCATTTCACACTTCTTACCTGGGGGAACTTAGCACAGAAGAAGACTCAGTATTGATTGCAGCACTTGTTCATACATGAGTGCATTGTGCGCTTTCTCGTGTGTGCATGTGTGTGCATGTGCATGTGTGTGCCTCTCAGTATAAACAATCTCAATTGAGTTGTTTCATTTACAAGATTTATCTCTCGACTAGAGTCTGACAGCACCCTTCACAACACTTTTGAAATGAGTTGTTTCATGAACATTACTGTTGTTGTTGTTAGCTGCCGCTGAGCTGGCCTCTGACTCATGGTGACCCCGTGCACAAAGGGATAAAATGCTTCCTGGTTTTGCGCTAGCCCCGTGATGGGTTGTGGATTGGACCATTGTAATCCATAGGGCTTTCATCAAATGATTTTCAGAAGATTGGCTGGTCTTTCTTCCTGATATGTTTTAGCCTGGAAACTCTGAGAAGCACACAAACCTCCACTGAAAGGCAGGCGGTGGCTGTGCATGAGGTCATTGGCCAGAATCAAACCTGGGTCTCCTGCATGAAGGCAAGAATTCTATCACTGACCCACCACTGCCCTCATATGATCATTACTAGGTGATTGTAATGCAACTGACTATATTTAAAAAATAATATCCTAGAATCCAGGGTTTCTCAGATTGGGCTTTCCCAGTTCTTCTTAGTCCATGAAACTCTCTGTGAGTGGAGGAGCTGCTGGAGGCTAGGCTGTCTCCAGAACTCCTTTCCAGGGTTTGACAGTAGGTGGAAGCCATGTTCTGTCTGGCAGCCAACAGGAGCCTCCATGACCCTTAAGGTACAGCACCCTGGATTATGGACTAGAATTTCACATAATTTAACACCTAATGCCAAGATGTTTGTCTCTCCATCATCAGAGACTCCACGTTAGTCCCTATCTTCATCTCCCTCAAAGTCAAAATGGAGTGACTTTCAACCAGATCACCTTGGCTCAGGTGTCTGGCAGATCTGTCTTCATCTTTGCATCACTTTCTGTAAATAGCTCAACCCCTCAGAAGGACATTGAGGCCCTCTTAAACCCAGCCCTGCAGTGTTTCCAGCCTCATCCTTTCCCCTGGCCCTGTATTTCAGCCATGCCTGATACCATGCAGGGCCATGGACTTCAGGCTGCCCCAGACATCTGAGGAATACCTTCTGGTCTTTCAAAACACCCTTTGTGAAGCACTTCTTGACTTCACCTCAGGAGCTTTGGCTGAGCCGTCCTCCGGGTGAATAGATTTCCTTAGCAACTGTGACTACTTAGAGTAATTAATTAACTAATTAATTAAAATATAATTCTCTCTTTCTCTAACCTCTCAGCTCCTGTGGAGGAGTAGTTCTCATTTATCTTTGTATCACACCTAGCACAGTGCCTGGAACGTATAACAGCTGAAAAATACAGAGTGGGAGAAAAATGTAGAACAAAATTCAAATTCATAAAAAAGACCGGAGTTACTGGTCTGAGAAAGACTGGTGGAGCCCCTGAGACTATGGCCCTTAAACACCCTTCAATCCTGGAACTGATCTCACTTCCAGAGATCAGCTTTCAGCCAAATAGACAGGCCTGAGGAATGTGCTCCTCAGGACAATCAACCATATGAGACCAAAAGGGCAGCATTTGCCCATAAAGAGAGTTCAGAAAGTCAGGAAGGGGCAGTAAACATGGGTGAATGGAAACAAGGAACCCAGAGAGGAAGTAGGTAGAGTGCTGTCATGTTAAGGGGATTGCAACTAATGTCATGAAACAAAACGTGTATAAATTGTTGAATGGGAAACTAATTTGCTCTGTAAACTTTCACCCAAACCACAGCAAAATATTCACAAAAAAAAAGAGCTCAAAAATATTTATTGGATAAATGAATGGAGCAGAGAAATAGTACCACCGATAGTTCATGTTAAAAAAAAAAATGACATTGTTCTGTACCTTGACAGAGGTTTGCGTTATATAGGCATATACATTTGTCATAATTCATAGAACGGTACACTTAAAATTTGTGCAATTCATTCTATGCAAAATTTTCCTGTGAAAAAAGAACTGCAAATAAACACTGAAATTTAGCTAATGGTAAGCGTGATGAAGTTTAGGAGTGAAGTATACTGATGTCTGCAACTTGGTTTGAAATGCTCCAAGAAATACAATGGACTGATGAATGGACGGAGGAGGGGAAGATGGATAGCAAATATAGCAAACTGTTACTTATAGAATCTAGATGATGGGCCTATGGGTGTACACGCCACAATTCTTTCAACTTTTTTGTATGTTTGAAAATGTTCATAATAAACTGTTGAAAAGAGATCACTGAAGGATGTATATATTGCTTATAGAGTTAAGAAACCCAGAGTTCAGTTCTGGAGCAATACCGCATCTGAAGACCGCTCAACCGTTTACAGGTTAACCAACTACTTGGTTCACAGCAATTCTTTTAAAATCCTCTGCCCACGCTGATTCCTTAGCACCTGAAACTCCCAGTTGCTTCTTGATTTCCTAGCCCAAAAATACTTTCTTTCATTCATTCATAGCATCTGTCCTGCCATCTTGGTCCCTGTCTTATCTCTGCCATCCGTGCAAGAAGCAGCCTCACTTGAAGGGCTATGAGCACACCCTGACACCTTGCTAAGGCAGCTTCTTAGTTCTTTGCTTTTCTCTATCCAGGTGGCTCTTGTGCTTTGTCTTTTCAGAGAAGAAGGGGGAAGAAGCTAAGTACAAACATTCAAATGCTCTCAAGTGGAGGTACAAAGGGGAAAGCTGGGACACTGCCACATGAAAACTGTTTACTAGAGAGAATGAATTATCTCTTTCCCTTAAAAGTCACAAGTGAGGAAACTCAAGACAACAAATGCCTTCTTTGGAACAGGAATATGGTCATTTTTATCCTCATTTCCTCTTCCTTGAATTTTATCATTGGCAGAAAATGCCATTATAAAAAATAAAGAGTACTCACACCCCCTCCCCTTAAAACACATGAAATGCACGCATTTGGCTATGTGTGAGCAGCAATATTTTGGGGAAAAAAATTAGGTAGCAACAGAATGCATCCTTCCTATCACTATAAACCTTAAGTAAGCACTCTTTCAGCCTCCAGTCAGTATTTAATCAGCATACCATAACTTTTATGGGCCTGAAATGAAATGCTTCTGAGACACTAAATTTCAAATGTTGCTATAAACTTTGGTCATCTGAATTTGATTTACATATGATGGCCCCATCCACTGTGATGATGTTAGTAATGGCGATTGTTGGTGTTGATCATCTGGAAAAATACACAGATAGACATACACACCACTGTAGCTGCCATCTGCTTGGTGTCTTTAGGATATTGGACAGGGAGTTAGCAGCAAAGATGAATCACAATTTTTATCCATCAAAAACAAGCATGATTTACATGAATTTTGAGGTAACATCAGTGTATCAGTTAGAAAGCTTTTAGTTGAAAGTAACACATGAGCTTAAATAATAAAGAAAAATTATTAATTCATGTAAATAAAATGTCTAGGCTTAGGTAGGTCTAATCCAGAGATGCATGATGTCATCAGGGTGCTGCCTCCAATTTTTTTTTTTTTTTTTTTTTTAACAGTTCTCTATATTTTGGTTTCATTCTCAGGCTGGTTTTCCTTACGGTAGCAAAACGGTTGGAGGACTTTCAGACTTCCTATTTCCAGAGGAGGAGAGAAAATCCATGTCCCAGCAATTTCAACAAAAGTCCTGAGATTCACTGACTGGGTTGTCTGAGGTCATAATGTCAACTGTGAATTAGTGTGGCCAGGTGGATGGAATGTGCTGATTGGTTTAGCCTCAGTCATGTGCTGCTCCCTGAAGCAAGAGAGTAGAGTCAGCGTTCTCAGAACCACACGGACCCCTACGTGAAAATGGGGGGTCTTAGGCATAAGGGAGAAATGGATACTGGGGGAGTTATTACAAGTGTCCACTACAAGTCATCAACTTCCTTTCTGTGACTTCATCAAAGTCAAGTTTCTACATTGAAAACTCAAAGATAAACAGCAGACAGACGTCATCTTCCCTGGCTACAAGAAAAGAAACATCAAATATGCTGAAGATAGCCAGAGATAGGTTGGAAACAGGCAGTGTTTTTGATTTTCCAATTTTACAGACTGACACTTTTTTATTTCCATTTTTTAACTAGAACGACATTGACATGCATCTATTCTATCTCAGGTGGTTCATTTGGAAATAACAGATTCACAAGTCAATGCATGTAGCAAGCAGTAAGTACAGAGATTGGGGGTGGAGGAACAGAAAGAGAAGGTGAGAAGCATATAATATGTGTCAAAGTGTGTAAGGGAAGGGAACTAACATTTATTGAGTACCTATGGCAGCAGGCCAACTAGGCAGTTAGGAGTATTGGTTTTGTTTTCTTTTTTAAGTGAAGGATTGAAAATGGAAGAGAAAGAAATGTGCTGCAAAAGGTAAAAATATTCCGGGAACGGAAAATCCCCCACCTAGAAGAAGATGGATATAGGGTTAGAACAGGATCCCAAAAACTATGTGGTTAGTTCAAACTCTACTTTAATTGCAGGCTTTCCATGCTGTAAACTGCATAAAAAGCAGAGCAATGTTATGAAAAGATCACTGGGCTGGAAATGAGCAGACTGGAGTCAACCCTGCTAGGGGCCACTGCTGCGTCATTGAAGGAGCGTCACCTCCAGGCAAGTGCAGTGACTGCAGAGGTGGTTGTGACCTCCCCAATGGGAAAGTCAATCTCAGCAGATTGTCAGGCTGGGAGGTGCTGCCACACTACCCCATGAGATTCTTTTCCCATTACTAATCGTGGGCAACTGAGAGCTGGCCTTTTAAAGGGAGTCAACAGAATCTCTTATAGTAGTTTCAATTTATCTCTACTTAAATTAAGCTGAATGAACTCCGAGTTTGAGAGTGCTTATGGAAAGCTTCTGTGCCATAATGTAACAAACCTTCTGTACCAAAATGCTTCTGCATTTAAAAAAAAATTATTGTGCTTTTGCCATTTTAACCATTTTAAATGTATAATTCAGTGATATTAATTACATTTACAGTGTTATGCAACCATTGCCATATCTATTTCCAAAACTTCATCAACACAAAGAGAAACTCTACACCCATTAAACAATAACTCCTCATTCCCCCCTCCCTCAGCCCCTGGTGACCACTAATCTACTCTTGTTCCTATGTGTTTGCCTATTCTAGATAGTTCATATATTGTTGTTGTTAGGTTCCATCCTGACTTATAGGGACACTATATACAGCAGAACCAAACACTGCCCGGTCCTGCACCACCCACACAATTGTTGTTATGCTTGAGCCCATTACTGTGGCCACTGTGCCAGTCCATCTCGTTAGAAGGTCTTTCTCTTTTTCACTGACCCTCTACTTTAACAAGCGTGATGTTCTTCTCCAGGGACTGGTCGCTCCTATCAGACAATGTTTTGCTGCTATTTATGAAGTTTTCACTGGCCAATTTTTTCAGAAGTAGACTCCCAGTTCTTTCTTCCTAGTCTGTCTTAATCTGGAAACTCTGCTGAAACCTGTCCACCAAGGGAGACCCTGCTAGTATTTGAAATACTGGTCGCAAAGCTTCCAATATCCCAGCAACACACAAGCCACCACAGTATGACAAACTGACAGACAAGTGGTGAGATAGTTCACTTAAGTGGAGTCATTTGTCCTTTTGTGCCTGACATCTCTCTTAGAACAATGTTTTCAAGTTTCATACATGTTATAGCATGTCTCAGAACTTCATTTCTCTTTATGGTTGAATAATTGCTTCTGTATTTTAAGGCATGATAAACTGTAACAATGTTAAAATATACAAGGAATGTTCTGGGCTGATCAATGATTACCAGCTCCACTGCCTTGGGAGGGTCCTGAAAAGGAGGTACAAAGAAGTGACCTGGCATTGGAAGACGGCAGGGGGAATGAAAGTTTTCCTCTTCCTACAAAAATATCTTCAATTTAATTATCTGATTTTTATATAGATGTGTTGTATTATGAAGAAATAGCCACAATATGACATATCCACAGATGTTCCCTATCCGTGTATGTGGATGGAGTAATGGGAAAAGGAATAAGAGTAAACTCATATACTCTAAGAAGTAGTAGATATGATATAACATATAATATTCTACAATTTTTATTGCAGTAGAGCTACCAGTTGAATAATTCTGACATATAATCATATGTGACTTTAAGTTGTCGTTTGGATATTTTCTATGTGCTTAATTTTTTCAATTAGATTGAAAGCTTGTTGAGGACAGGGATTTAGTATATGGCAGAGTGGGCATTTAAAGGAATTATTTCCTTAGATTGGTGCTATGCCCAGTTGCGTTACAATTAATTACTTTTGTGTGTGGCCTTTCTAGCCATGGTCTTGTAACTCCCAACCAGGTGATTGGGTGGGGCTTGTGATAGGGTAATTGTGGCCCACCAAGGGGATTGGTCAGTTTTGCCTTAAAAGAGAGCCAATTCCAGAGCAGGGAGGAGGAGCTCGCTACCACCAAGGAAAGTGAGATCAGCAGGAGAGACATGGCAGCAGAAACCTGGCAGCAGGAGATAGTGCAATGGGCTTCCCGGCCCATGGAGAGAGAAAGCTGAGTGCTTTGGGCAAAGACTGAGGGCCAGGGAGAGGTGTGCCTGTGAGCAGGGCTGGGAAGAGGCTATCCTGATGGAAGAGCTGTATTCTGAGTGTCCCTGGGCCTGAACTGTAACTGTTACTTCCCTAATAAACCCCAAAATTGTGAGTATGATCTGTGAGCTCTGTGTGGCCACTGCAGTGAATTATTGTACCCAATAGAGAGTGCTGTGGGAGGGACAGTTGGTTTCAGAATTGGTAGAGACGGAGGATAGAGGGGGTATGTCTGACCTCCACCTCATAGGAGTCAGCTTTGGGCTGTTGACCTTGATTCTCCTTCCTAATTGTGAAGTTAGAGGAGGTCAGACACCACCCCCATACCATTTTTACACCAGTTGAACCTCAATTATTACATATGTTAAATGGATTTTCAATAATGTTATCTTTCTTCTGTTAATTTTATCTCAATATTACTTTTTATTAATGTTAAGCTTTTAAATGATGATAACTACCAGTTTTTCCTCTCAGAAACACATCAGTATATTATTGTTATATATTGTGTGTTTATTACTGTTTGGTAGAGGAAAAACTAAAGCCAGCATAATGTTTTGTTCTTTCGTAGAAAGAACAAATTCAAAATCAAAAAGGTACAACCATAACCGGTTAACAAATATATTAGAACTAAGGCATCTTTATAAAAATAAACCATGCAGAAATTTTTTCATAATAATCAGTTCCTTTTTTTTCCTTAGTGGCAGGCACTTTATAGGCACTATCTTATTGAACACAACAACTCTTTACAGAACGTATTATAATCCTTGTTTTAAAATGCAGAAATACATTTAGGCAGATTAATGGCTTGTGCTCAAATTCAGGTCTGCTTCTAAAACTCAAGCTTCTCTACAGTACCACACCACCTCTCATTTAAACCATAAGAAGTCATATGACGTCAGCTGACCTTAATGTAGGTCCCTGGGTGGTGCAAAACGTTTGCGCTTGTCTATTGACATAAAGGTTGAAAGTTCAGATCCACGCAGAAGAAAAGCTTGGCAATCTGCTTCTGTAAAGATCACAGGCAAGAAAACCCTATTGGGCAGTTTTATTTTGTAACACATGGGGTTGCCATGAATCGGAACTGACTCAATAGCAATGGATTCAGTTTGGCTTTTTTTTTGGCCTTAATATTCAATTCCCTCAAATCGGGGCAGGTTTTAGGTGGTAAGAATTATCCTCCAAATCTCAGTGGCTTAGAACAGCTCAGCACCATTTCTTGCTTGGGATATATTTCTATCTCTGTATCCATTGTATGCTGAGCAAATAATCTGAGAAGCTGGATTATATGAAGAAGAATGAGGCATCAGGATTGGAGGAAGACTCGTAAACAACCTGAGATAAGTAGATGACACAACTTTGCTCGCTGAAAGTGAAGAGGACTTAAAGCACTTACTGATGAAGATCAAAGACTACAGCCTTCAGTCTGGATTGTACCTCAACATAAAGAAAACAAAAATCCTCACAACTGGACCAAAACGCAATATCATGATAAATGGAGAAAAGATTGACATTGTCGAGGATTTCATTTTACTTGGATCCACAATCAACACTCATGGAAGCAGCAGTCAAGAAATCAAAGGACATATTGCATTGGGCAAATCTGCTGCAAAAGACCTCTTTTAAGCAAAGATGTCACTTTGAGGACTAAGATGTGCCTGAACCAAGCCATGGTATTTTCAATCGCCTCCAGTGAATACGGAAGACGGAAGAAGAATTGACGTCTTTGAATTATGGTGTTGGCAAAGAATATTGAATACACCATGGACTTCCAGAAGAATGAACAAATCTGCCTTGGAAGAAGTACAGGAAGAATTCTTCTTAGGACAAAGAATGGTGAAACTTCATCTCACATACTTTGAACATATTATCAGGAGGGACAGGTCCCTGGAGAAGGACATCATGCTTGGTAAAGTAGAGGGTCAGCGAAAAAGAGGAAGACTCTCAACAAGGTGGATTGATACAGTGGCTGCAACAATGGGCTCAGGTGTAACGATTGTGAGGATGATGCAAGATTGGCAGTGTTTCATTCTGTAGTACGTAGGTCGCTATGAGTCAGAATCGACTCCACGACACCTAACAGCAACAGCATATCTCTATCTCTGTATATATCTCTGTCTCTATCTCTCTCTCTATATCATTCCACTTCATGTTGTCCTTACTCTAGTATCCAGACTGACAGGGTGGCCTTTATCTGGAGGACTGCAGTGTCTAGACAGAAGGCACAAGTGAGTATGGAGAATGCACACTGGCTTTTAAAGTTTCAACCTGGAAGTGATATACCATCTCAGTTCACATTTCAATAGCTAAAGCAAGTCATTTGGGTCACACCCAACTCCAAGGTGCTAAGGAAATGAATCCTACTACATGCCTGGAAACAGACCTGAAAATATTTTATACAGGTCTTAATGCCTCTCCCTCTCCCCCTTACCTAATTGCCTTCTGGTTGAAATACCCATGCACAATCAAACCTCTTCACATGTATTGTGACCTTGAACAGCCCATAGAGCTGTATTGCTTTGGGCAAATTACTTAATAATTGCCTACAATAATACAACAGTGTGGTTGTGAAGAGTAAATGAAGAAATTTTCTTTTTTTCTGTTACACTTTTCAAAAGCAGAATTGAGGACACACTGTAGCTATATTATTTTTATATTCTGCTTTCAAAGTTAACATTATTTCATAAACATTTCCCCAAGTTATTATAAACTCCTTGTAGGAATTCTTATCATATTAGAATAATATAGGACACATTCTAAAGTAAGATATACATTTCTATATAAAAGGCATTTTGCATTTGTAAGATGTTCCCAATTTTCAGTGGCTCCTTATTATTCAAATAGGTGCCACTTCATTAAAGGAAGCCATGGAAGACCAGGCTGGAATTGCCCCCCAAACGTTCCACGGTGAGATGAATCAAACTTCCCACTGAGGACAGCAGGCTCCAGCACACACTTGCTTCTCCAAATAAAGGTTAGGGAGGACTTCTCCCCAGAGAACACAGAGCGCTCAGTGCTGTTTTGTAGGTTAAACAGAAAGCCCTAAGGTAGATGTAAAAAGCAAAAAAACAACACCCAAAGAACGCATTTACCAAAGGAAATGAATAAATTGAATCTGCTGTATAGCAAACACTTGGTCACTGTAGCTTGAATATTAGTGACCCAGTAAGGAATGGAGAGAAGATAATTCACTGTCCTTAAACAAGTTCTAGGGATCATAAATATAAGAAAAGGTCATCAGCGCATGTCACTTTTTTGGCCATGCTCCATGCCATGGGCCATGTAGTTGGGGGCCTAAAAGAGCTAGGCCCTTAAAAAACAGGCAAACAACAAAACTTTTTATAAATGCTGTTTTTAGAAAGCATTATTTCTCTGCTCTTAATTGTCAAATACCTCCTCCCCCCAACCCCTTCTATCTCTGACAAAGAGTAGAAGGAGTAGAGGAGAATTTAAGAGCTAGAGGGGATGTAAATCACCTTCCATTTCTTCACTCACTGTTTCACTCATTCACTTCCCAAGCATTTACTGGCAGGTCTTGTGCTGAGGGAGATGGAGATGACTCAGCACAGTTGCTGGCCTCAGTTGCCCACTGTCTAGAGGGGAAATCATACAAGCACCTGACAATCACACAGAGTGACTGAGCACAATACTGGATGCTATGGGAGCATAGAGAAGGGTCACCTTGGCCAGCTTGGCAAGGTCAGGGAAGGCTTCCAGAGAGGTGATAATTAGGTTAAGACTTGAAGAACAAGTAGAAGTTATCATCATTCATAATGACAGCCCTCGGGCCACCCATCAGCCTAAAGGCCCATTTTGAGGGAGGAGAGGAGCCTAGGGTTTGAGCCCAGCTTTTGCTTTTCACTCAGTATCTGTGTGATATTGGAAAACCCTATGGAGCACAGCTCCACTCTGACACATTTGAGGTCTTCATGAGTTGGAATAGACTCAACACCAACTGGTACTAGTAATGACTCTTTGTATATGAGCTGAACTGAATCCAGCAGAAATTTCTCTAGAGACTCAGTTTTCTCTTCTGACCAGCAGGGATAATTCTATCTACCTGCCTGCCTCATAGGGTGGTTATGAAGCAAACCAGATAATGGATGTTGATGTGCTTTGTAAGCTGCCAGGCTCCATACAATCGAGAGCCGTCTTATGCTTGACTGTTAATTGACAGGCGGGAGGTTCCAGTCCATCCAGAGGCACCTCAGAAGAAAGACCTGGCAATCTACTTCTGAAAAATCAGCCACTGAAAACCCTATGGAGCACAGTTCTACTCTGACACATTTGAGGTCTTCATGAGTTGGAATAGACTCAACAGCAACTGGTACTAGTAATGACTCTTTGGTTATGAGCTGAACTGAGTCCAGCAGAGACCTCACCTAGGCCTTTGCCTAGAATAATACACAGATGTGTTGATTTATAGATGGAGCAGCTGTACTGACAGACTATGTGATGTTAAAGGTCCTGAGACACCACACATTTCTCACCTCCTGGCTCCTGGCTTTGTCATGTCTGAAAAATTTCTGGGAAGCAGGGCTCATTCTTTTTCTCTGCCCCCTTATGTCCTGCCCTTCTCCTACCCAGAACACCATCTGGATGCACAATGTCTTATGCATACTCTTCTTCCCACTACTATGGCTGCATCCATGGTCAAGGTCCTCACACTCATGGCAGTTTCACAGTGTAGGGGTAAGCACCTGGACTTGAATCCTTGCCCTGCTACTTACTAGCTCTGTGGCTTTAGGCAAATAAGTTAACCTCTCTGTGCCTCAGTATCCTCATCTATAAAATGAGGTAATGATAACTCCAACAACATAGCTATGGGCTAGTTTTAAATGAGTTAATACGTTTAAAACACTTAACACAGTGCCTGACACACAGTAAACCAACCCAAACCAAACCAAACCCAGTGCTGTTGAGTCGATTCTCACTCATAGCAACCCTGCAGGGCAGAGTAGAACCCCCACCATAGGCAGTTCTTCAGGGAAGCAGAGCAACTGGTGGGTTTGAACTGCCAACCTTTTGGTTAGCAGCTGAGTGCTTAACCACTGCACCACCAGGGCTCCTCCTGACACACAGTAAATACCTAATAAATATGATCTAATATTGCCCTACCACTTGTCTGTCAGTTTGTCATATTGTCGTGGCTTGTGTGTTGCTGCGATGTTGGAAACTATGCCACCAATATTCCAAATACCAGCAGGATCACTTATGGTGGGCAGGTTTCAGTGAGGTATACAGAATGAGACAGACTAGGTATAAAGTCCTGGAGATGTACGTCAGAAAATTAGCCAATGAAAATTTTATGGATCACAACAGAACATTGTCTGATACAGTACTGGAAGATGAGCCCTCTAGATTAGAAGGCATCAATGGACTCAAGCACACCAGCAATGATGAGGATGGCAGGGAATGGGCAACTTTTTGTTCTGTTGTACATAGGGTCACCATGAGTGGGAGCAGACTTGACATCAACTAACAACAACAACTGTTTACTGGCTAATCTTCCTGCTCCCGGTTTCTCTTCTCCACAATTTATCAAGCTCACAGTTATTGGAATAATCCCCAAATACTGGTTTTTGCACAATAACCCCTTGTCTGAGACTACAGAGTGATGTCGCACTTACTGTCTTTAGGCATTGTCTTAGGCTGGGTCCTCTAGAAAAGCAAACCCCTTAAAACATCTATACATACATAGAGAGACAGAGAGACAGAAAGAGAGGCAGAGATTTATACCAAGGAAATGGCTTATGCAATTATAGAGGCTGGAAAGTTCCAAGTCCATGGGTCAGGCTGGAGGCTTTGGCTGACTGACATTGCTACAGGGTCTGGCAACTTAGCAATCCAGACCACGGAGGCTGACAAATCCCAAGATCGGCAGGCAAGCTGCTAGCTCAAATGGTAAGGTCAGATGAACAGGAGCCAGCTGCAGAATCCAGAGCGAGCAAAAGTCAGCGAGCCTTGCCAGAAAGTCTACCTATATTGGATGCAGGGCACACCTCCAAGGAAACTCCCTTTCAGCTGATTGGCTACTCACAGCAGATCCCATCATGGAGGTGATTATACCATTAGATAACTGCCAAACTACATCATAACTGCCAAACCACTGAGAATCATAACCCAGCCAAGTTGACTCACAACCTTAACGATCCCAGTCCACCCCTTGTCAAGTTGGCACCTGTACCCTTCTCCTTAAACCATACATAATCTCTGAATAAAGACAATGATAAAGTCATACTTGTGCCTAACATGATACAACTAACGTGCACAACTGAAAACACACTAGTCCTGTTTACATCTTATATTTTAGAAGCGAAGAAAACAAAAGTATTTGATGCACACATATGAGGAAGAAATACTTATAAGAATTATAGTCCTCGTTTCTGCAACTGGTCATGTGGTCGTAAATGGTATTTCTAACTACCTTCTTCCACCAGCCATTCTGTATTCCCATTGCCTTTGGTAAGCACCTCAGCTGGTCATGGTTCTTTGCATGGGGGAGTGACCCAAACTTTCATTCCTGAAGGGTCTGGCCATTAGAAGTCATGTCAGAATTGGATTGCTGTAGTTTTCCATTGACTTTAATCACAGGGCATGGTAGTACTAAGACATGCCCCAAGGAATCTACTGCATTCCAGACATACTCTTCTTTACCTCCATTATGTAGTATCAATCTGATTTCCTCTTGGTAATCAGGCTCAGTCAAAACAGCCAATATGGTAACTCCCTTCTTTGCCTGTTGATCCAGAGGCATAAGGAGCACAAACTGGCCAGGTGGCATTCTTAACTTCCAGTTCAATGGAATCAATGATATGACTCCAGGTGGGAGCATTCCTTCCTTTGGAACTAAGAACTCTAGACCTGCAGAGCATCGGGTCTTGGGGAAAGGAAGCATAAATTTTGTGAGTGACTCACTAGGGGTAATCGTGAGGGGTGCCACTCCCTTTTTCACCCCTTGATTCCTGGACCCATGAATCCTGGCTATGGGAGAAACAGTACCATATATTGGACACTGGTTTAGAGCATTTACAGCCTCCTGGAGAACATTGCCTTAACCCTGCAAGGTATTGCCACCTGGCTGGCACTGTAATTTTGTGTTTAGAAGGCCATTCTATCATTCTATCAAGCCAGCTGCTTCAGGATGATGGGGAACATGGTATGACCAGTGAATTCCATAAGCATGGGCCCATCGATGCACTTTATTTGCTGTGAAGTGAGTCCCTTGATCAGAGGCGATGCTGTGTGGGATAACATGATAGTGGATAAAGCATTCTGTGAGGCCATGGGTGGTAGTTTTGGCAGAAGCATTGTGTGCAGGGAAGGAAAATCCTTATCCAGAGTAAGTGTCTATTCCAGTAAGAACAAAACACTGCCCTTTCCATGATGGAAGTGGTCCAATGTAATCAACTCCCACGAGGTTGCTGGCTGATCACCTCGAGGAATGGTGCCATATGGGGGACTCAATGTTAGTCTCTGCTACTGGCAGATTGGACACTCAGCAGTGGCTATAGCCAAGTCACCCTTGGTAAGTGGAAGTCCACGTGGCTGAGCCCATGCATAACCTCCATCTCTGCCACCATGACCACTTTGTTCATGAGCCCATTGGGCAATGATGGGAATGGCTGGGGAAAGAGGATGACTGGTTTTCACAAAACACATCATCCTATCCAGTTGATTGTTAAAGTCCTCCTCTCCTGTGGTCACCTATTGGAGAGCATTCACATGAGACACAAATATCTTCACTTCTTTGGCCCATTCACAGAGGTCTATCCACACACCTCTTCCCAATACCTCCTTGTCTCCAATTTTCCAATCATGTTCCTTCCAAGTCCCTGAACATCCAGTCAAAGCATTGGCCACAGCCCATGAAACAGTATACAACTGCACATCTGGCCATTTCCCCTTCTAAGCAAAGTGAACAACCAGGTGCACTGCTCAAAGTTCTGCCCATTGGGAGGATTTGCCTTCACCACTGTCCTTCAGGGAGGTCACAGAAGGGCTGCAGTGCTGCCGCTGCCCACTTTTGAGTGGTGCCTGTGTATCACGCAGATCCATCTGTAAACCAGACACGAGTTTTCTCTTCCTCAGTCAGCTGATCATAAGGAACTCCCCATAAGGACATAGGTGCAAACTGGAAGTTGGAAGGTAATGTGATAGGAATGGAGACCATGGGCATTTGGGCCACTTCCTCATGCAACAAACATGTGCCTTCAGGTCCTGCTTGGGCCCAGTCTCGTATAAGGCACTTCCATTTAATGAAGGAGTACTGCTGTGCATGTCCAACTTTATGGCTCTGTGGGGCAGACAACACCCAGTTCATGATGGGCAGCTCAGGCTGCATGGTGTCCCACGGTTAAGTGTTCAGTCTCTACTAAGGACCAGTAACAAGCCAAAAGTTGTTTCTCAAAAGAAGAGTAGTTATCTGGAGAGGATGGCAGGGCTTTGCTCCAAAATCCTGAGGGTCTCTGCTGTGGTGCACTAATAGGGGCCTACCAAAGACTCCAAACA
This sequence comes from Trichechus manatus latirostris, assembly GCF_000243295.1. NCBI lineage: Eukaryota > Metazoa > Chordata > Mammalia > Sirenia > Trichechidae > Trichechus > Trichechus manatus. The sequence goes on from NW_004444020.1 coordinate 9,085,400, forward strand.
GCATTTATAACTGCTACTGACACTTTAAGCAACATTGGATCAGCTGGATCATATGGTCCAAGTGACAGAGTCGCTTGTATGGCAGCCTGAACCTGTTGCAGAGCCTTCTCTTGATCTGGGCCCCACTCAAAACCAGCAGCTTTTCAAGTCACTTGATAAATAGGCTGAGGTAGCACACCCTAATGAAGGATATGTTGCTTCTAAAATCCAAAGAGGCCCACTAAGCATTGTGCCTCCTTTTTAGTTGTGGGAAGGCCAGATGCAATAAATTATCCTTCAGAAGGATCCATCAGAAGGAATATGTCAACATGCTCCCACACCACTGGACCCCTAGAAATTTCACTAAAGTGGAAGGAACCTGAATTTTTGTGGGATTAATTTCCCACCTTCTAGCATGCCAATGTTTTTCCAATAAGTCCAGAGTCATTGACACTTCTTCCTTATTAGGTCCAATCAGCATAATGTCATCAATGTGATGCACTAGTGTGATGTCTTGTGGAAAAGAAAAGCAATCAACATTCCTGCTGGCTAAACTATGACAGGGCTGAGAATTGATATACCCCTAAGGTAGGACACTGAGGGTGTACTGCTGGCTTTGCCAGCTGAAGGCAAACTGCTCCTGGTGGTCCTTCGAAACAGGGATAGAGAAAAAGGCATAATCCAGATCAATAGCTGCATACCAGGTACCAGGAAATGTATTAATTTGCTCAAGCAATGAAACTGCATCTGGAATAGCAGCTGCAATTGGAGCTACCACCTGGTTAAGTTTTTGATAATCCACTGTCATTCTCCAAGATCTATCTGTTTTTTTGCACAGGCCAAATAGGCAAGTTGAATGGGGATGTGGTAGAAATTATCACCCCTGCATCTTTCAAGTCCTTGATGGTGGCAGTAATCTCTGCAGTACCTCCAGGCATGTGGTATTGCTTTGGTTTACTCTTTTCCTAGGGAGGAGCAGTTCTAATGGCTTCCAGTTGGCTTTTCATACCATAATACCCTTACTCCACTTGTCAGGGATCCAATGTGTAGGTTCTGCCAGTTGCTGAGTGCGTCTCTTCCAATTATGCATTCTGGAACTGGAGAAATCACTACAGGATGGGATTGGGGACCCAATGGACCTACTGTGAGACAGACATGAGCTAAGACTCCGTTAATAACCTGACCTCAAGTCTGGGAATTGATTGAGGGGGTGTGACTCTCTATTCTGGCAATTCGAGTTAGACTGCTGTTCACTTGACCTAGAATTCTTACACCTGTACCAATAACTATTAAACCCATTGCCATCAAGTCAATTCCAGCTCATAGTGACCCTATAGCGCAGAGTAGAACTGCCACATAGGGTTTCCAAGGAGCAATGGATGGATATGAACTACTGACCTTTTGGTTAGTAGCCAAATGCTTATCCACTGCACCACCAGGGGCCCACTTGTACAGATCAAGTAAATGTGTAGTAGGTTTCTGATATGTTTCACTCATAGGGGCACCATGACTAAGTAGCCAATGCTGTAAGTCTGTATAAGTCATACTATTCTGCTTACTGCTTTGACTCCACTGTCCATTATGGTAACCACACCCACATTGTCTTTGTCAACTGAGTGCCGCCATTTGGCCCCTACCACATGGGGTCCAAACAGCCCCATTGTAGTTAAGTGTCTTAAGTCCGGGCAGCTCCCACTGTCTAACTTACATAAAATAACAATCACAGCAGTCTTCAAGGATGTTGGGGTTCCCTTCACAAATTTGTTCCTCATTGTTGTGGTAAAAGGTGTGTCTTCTGGGAACTCCACGTGTGGGTCTGTGGGTCTAACTTGATGAATCCACTCTAACATGCCAATTTACCTAAGCCTTTGGATACCTTCTTCTACAGTATACCAAGGCAGGTTTGGTACTTCAACTTAATTTAGTGTAGGCCACTGCATAATCCATGCTTCAGTGCCCAAAGAAATGAACAATTAGATTCTTTCCTAACCCCTTGAGCTGAACTATTGAAAGAAGAATCTGTGTTTAGTGGGCCCATATCAATAAACTCAGACTGATCCATCTTTATGTTCCTTGCACCATTACCCCACACCTTTAATAGCCATTTCTAAACATATTCCCCAGGTTTCTGTTTGCACATTTTAGAAAAGTCAATGAGCCAAAGTGGCAGTATAGACAGAAGCACCACGCAGTCCCTGTACAGCAAAGACCCAAAAAACTAAAAAAGAGACAAACATCAATCCTGGAACTCTGAGTGTTAAATGAAGAGATAAGGAACTCAACCAATCACCAAATGGAATAAGAAGAACAGAGAGTGACAGAGAACAGAGAGTGAGGAGAGATACAGAGTGGAGGTCCCCTATCAGCTAAAGAGGCTCAGATCCACCATCTTCGACCCTTCAGCCACTAATATTGGTGGACAGGGAGTACAGGAATGCAGCTTCAGGGAGCTCCCACCAGGAAAAAAGAGCACATGGTAACAAGTGATACATGCTTTCCCACCCCCCACCCTTCTTCCCCTACTCAGCCTCCACTGCTTCTTTTGTCTTGGTTTCTTATCTTTGTCTACCTTCTTCCCTTACCCTTATCCTAGACACCTGGAGTCCTGTGCCATCTCTGCTCCTTCTTGATGGGCTGTGCAGCACTGCTCAGCTAAGGACCCGCTTCCGGTGGGCTCCCTTGGGGGCATTTTTTTCCTTTTCTTTCTTTCTTCTTGTTTTCTTGTCTCTTTACCTTCCTTCCTTTCCTTCCTCCCAAGCACATGGCATCTTTTGTTTTAGTTTTATTTTCTTGGTTTCTTGTCTGTCTCTACATTTCTTCCATTCCTTTCTCCCAACCACAAAACTGTGTGTGCCTTTCTCTCTCCTTTTTAAAAAAATCTAGTTTCTTATCTCTCTCTCCCTTCCTGCCTTTCCTTTCTCCTGTCCACCTAGCTGTGTGTGCTGTATCTGTCCCTTCTTGATGGGCTGTGCCTCAACACCTAGATAGAAAGCCACCAACACATGGCTTCCCTGGGTGTGTGCCACTCCAATGGCAGGCTCCCTTAGTGTTTTCTCTTTTTTTGGTTCCTGTTTCTCTCTCCTCTTTCTCTTCTTTCCCAAACCCATGTAGCTCCACAAATCACAACCTCCCCCATCCCTCCTGCCTATCTGTGCCATGCACTGAACACTGCACACTCAAGCAGCACAGGCACAGTCTACCACAACCTGCCCTGCACCAACCCCTGTCCTGCCCTGTCGGCCCCAGTGTGTGTCGCAAAGAACCCATTCCAGCCCCTCCTTTTCTGATGGACCTGCTCTGCTTCATCATAGATGAGTCACTGGCCTTGCCCATTGGACAAGGTGGTGATAAGTATCGTGCCCACAGATGAGCAAACAACAAAGAACACCCAACCTGCCTGCTCAGACATAGCCAAATAAAACAAAAAACAGGATGAAACAAACAAATCTAGAATCAATAAAAGAATTAAATAACTACTGAATGTCCCAAAGACATCAGAAACTATCAAAACATATAAAAAAACAAGACAGGATGGTTCCAGTAGGTGTCCAAAATAAAACATCAGATGACCTTCCAGGACAAGAAAAGGCACTAGAACTACCTGAGAGGGATTTCAAATCTTTAATATTCATAGCTATCCAAGTGTTGAAGGAAAAAGCAGACAAAAATGAGGAAAAGATAGACAAAATGATGGAAAAGACAGACAAAATCATGGAAAAGACATCAGAACAATAGAGGAATTCAGGAAAATTATACAGGAAGAAAATGTCAAAATAAATTCACAACCAGAAATTATACAAAACAGCAATTAGAAATCCGAAAGATAAACAACAAAATTTCAGAAATGGACAGTGTCATAGAAGGTCTGAGGAGCAGGTTTGAAACAACTGAAGACAGGATCAGAGAAATTGAAGACAAATATATAGATATCATATTGTTTGAGGAAAAATCAGAGAAAAGAATGAAGAAAAATGAAGAAACCCTGAGAATGATGAGGGATACAATTAAAAGCAAAAATTTTCGAGTGATCGGAGTCCCAGAACAGGAGGAGAAAACAGAAAACACAAAGAGGATCATTGAAGAATTGCTGACAGAAAACTTCCTAATACCATGACAGATGAAAAACTGAGCATCCAAGAAGCTCAACAAACCCTATATACTATAGACTCCAAAAGAAAATCACTAAGGCATATCATAATCACACTCACTAAGACCAAAGACAAAGAAAGAATCCTGAGAGCGGCTTAAGAAAAACAAAAAGTCACATACAGAGGGAAAACACCAAGACTAACCTCTTATTACTCCACAGAAACCATGCAGGCAAGAAGGCAATGTGATGACATATACAAAACCTTGAAAGAAAAAAATTGCCAACCAAGAATAATATATCCTGCAAAACTCTCTCAAATAGATGGTGAAATTATGACATTTCCAGATAAACAGAAATTAAGGGCCTATGTAAAAACCAAACTAAACTTACAAGAATTATTAAAGGGAGTCCTTCAATCTGAGAAGAAACAACATCAGACGACAGCCTGAATCTATGGCGCAAGACTGCATCAGCCAGACAGCAACCTAGGTAATGAACTCTCAAAGATTAATCAAAACTAAAAGATTTCCAACAGGGAACCAGAGATGTTAATCTGTAAATGACAACAACATCGGAATAATAAAAGAGGGAATAAATGATGTAGGTATAGAACTTTCAAATGGAAAGGAAGGCAAGGTGATACCAAGTAATAAAGGACTGGTTCAGACTTAGGAAGATAAGTGTCTTAGTCATCTAGTGCTGCTGTAACAGAAGTATCACAAGTATATGGATTTAACAAAGAGAAATTTATTCTCTCACAGTCTAATAGGCTACAAGTCCAAATTCGGGGTGTCAGCTCCAGGGGAAGGCTTTCTCTGTTGGCCCTGGAGGAAGGTCCTTGTCATCAGTCTTCCCTTGGTCTAGGAGCATCCCAGAACAGGAACCCCAGGTCCAAAGGATACGCTCTGCTCCCAGCACTGCTTTCTTGGTGGTATGCTTGCTTCCCTTTCCTTTTTGTCTCTTGAGAGATAAAAGGTGGTGCAGGCCACACCCAAGGGAAACTCCCTTTACATTGAATCAGGGATGTGACCTGGGTAAGGGTGTTAAAATCCCACCCTAATCATCTTTAGCATAAAATTACAATCACAAAATGGAGGACAACCACGCAATACAGGGAATCATGGCCTACTCACGCGGACACATATTTTCGGGGGACACTATTCAATCCATGACAATACAGGTAAATTTCAAGGTAACCACAAGAAAACTTAACAAACCTTCTTATCAAAATAAGGAAGAAAAACATAAATTCTCAGTAAAAACAAAATCTACAAAAACAAAAGAAATGGGAAAAAAATCCACAAATGAAAGGAATTCAGCACCGGAGAGTAAGAGGAACAAAGAAAACATCAGCACCACAAAAAAAGCACTACAAAATCACAGCAATAAACTCACACCTATCAATAATTACACTGACTGTAAATGGTCTAAATGCACCCATAAAGAGACAGAGAGTGACAGAATGGATAAAAAAAACAAGATCCATCAATATGCTGTCTAAAACAGTCACATCTTAGAAACAGAAATGTAAATTTATTAAAAATCAAAGGATGTAAAAAATATATCAAGCAAACAGCTACAAAAAAGAGGAGGAGTTGCAATACTAATCTCAGATAAAATAGACTTTAAAACAAAATCCAAATAAAAGACAAAGAAGGGCATTAAATAATGATTAAAGCAATGATCCATCATGAAGACATAACCATAATAAATATATATGCACCCAATGACAGGACTCCAATATACATAAAACAAACTTAACAACACTGAAAAGAGAAATTAAAGGCTCCACATTAATAGCAGGAGATTTCAACACACCACTCTCAGTAAAGGACAGAATATCTAGAAAGAAACTCAACAAAGATACAGAAGATCTAAAGGATACAATCAGCCAATTTAACTTCATAGACATATACAAAAAACTCCACAAAACAACTGCAAAGTACACATTCTCTCAGTAAAGGACAGAATATGTAGAAAGAAAATGTCTTTTCTGATTATAACGTCATCAAAGTAGAAATTAACAACAGGAAGAGCAAGGAAAATCAACTGCATGGAAACTGAATAATACCCTGCTGG